>NC_090933.1:860716713-861026713 GCF_040938575.1 Ambystoma mexicanum
AGAGTCAGATAGGATCACCATCCTCCATCATGAAAGTTTCCATTCATAGGCGCTTAAATCCAATATCCCATATGGTCAGTTTCTTAGAGCCCGCCAAAACTGTTCCCAATTAGAGGACTTTGGAAAACAATCTAATACTATTGAAAACAGATTAAAGGAGAGAGGATATCCATCTAAACTACTTAGAAACTCCAAAAAAAGAGCCAGGTACCAACACCAGGAGATATTATTATCTAAAAAAGATAATGAACAAAGGCCATCAAATGACCAACTTGTATGTGCATTAAGATTCAACACACATCAAAATAAGATAAAAAAGATTATAGCCAAACATTGGCATTTGCTTCAACTAAATCTACCTACCCTAGCCAAACCTATGTTTGCCTTTAAGAAAGGAAAGAATATAAAAAATTGGATCTGCAAAGCAGATCGGAGTAGTATACAGGAGAAACAACCATTAATTACTACTCTTTGGGGTATGCCAGTAGTTCTAGGCCATTACCCCTGTGGGGGATGTTGCAATTGTAACCTCACCACAACTTGTAAAAACATCACTATCAATAAGAGGACTTGGCCCCTGAGGGATCACACTACGCGCAATAGCAGTAACATTATCTATGCTATTGTATGCCCCTGCGGCAAAACATACATAGGTAAGACATCGCGGCCAGTGAAATTAAGAATCACTGAACATAGATCAAAACTAAGGAATAAGCAGCTTAATGCTCCGCTTGTGGCACATTTGCTAGAATTTAATCATAACCCTGATACCCTAAAATGGTGGGCCATTGAGAAAGTAAGAGGCACAGATCTAGCAAACACTGCGAAGAGGATTTCGCAAAGGGAACAATGGTGGATCGACCATACCAAAAGTTACACTGACGGGCTTAATTCGCAGGAGGAATGGAGTTAATACATTTGCTAAGGTTACACTCCTGTCTTTAGTAATGCTGTGAAATATCATGACCCGGTTTTAGTGGTCCTGTTCCCTAATGATACAATAGACATTCAGACGTATGGACACATCCGCTTGTTTGCCTTTTGACGCTAGGCAAGTCCTTCTTAGATAGTGATGATTAAGAGGATCTGATCTCTCTCTTTAGGCAACGACTGTTAGCCCCTTTCTCTCTTTCTTAGGCAACAGTTGTTAGCCCTTATATACCCATTTCTTTTTCTTTCGTATCTTTATTTCTTTTTCCCATTTAATGAAACGTTGTTGGCTCTGTGCAGCACGATGGGAGTAAGGCAGCTTTCCCCCAGGGCGACGGGGGGGGGGGTTTCAAACGTAAGACTCTTTCCATAAGATTCTTTAAGATGTATTTATTTATTTTTTCTATCGTAAGTTTTCCACTCTGGTTGAGGATTACCACTAGCTGGGCTGCTTTATTCAGTTTTTTTCATCCAATCCATTTTCGTTTTTCACAAAAAAAAAGTAATACATTTATTTCCTTTTCCTAATCTACATTAATGATTATACTTTTTATTTTTTGACTAACTTGGGTTGTCCTTACCGTTTAGCCTTTATCGTATTCCATCTTTATGCATTAGAGAGCGTTTTTGCTAAATTCATCCTGAATAAATAGTCCATTTATTGTTTCTATGAGTGTACCCTGAGCTTGGGTTAGACTGAGGAAATGCCTAGTCTTCTTTCTATCTCCTTTATGTTTGAAGGAGCAGTCGCGCGATTGGCAGATTAGAATGCAAGTTCCCCTTTAAAAGGAAGCAGGAAGTACACCTAATGTCCAGTTCAGACCAGCTGACTGCCGTGGGTCTGTTTCTCTGCCGGTTTTTCGTGTGTTCCTGAGTAGTCGAGGCCCTTCTTTTTGAAGCCAGCATTCAAGGTAAGCTAACATAGGACCTTTTCTCACATTCAAATTCTGATGCTAAACAAAGGGCTAAGTCCATTGACTATCCTTCTTCTTCGTTCCCACCACCTTCCCTTTTTTAGTCTAATACTGGTGGGTGAATTTGACAGCGGGGAAGCAATTGTGTCCCAGCGCGCTGGAACACTTTTTGAGGGTAAAATGACCTTTTTCATGTAAAAATCTACACTAGCACTGAAAGACTTAAAGCACCCTTTCTTAGACAAATTCTGTTAAGCAAATGGAAATGGAATTATGGGATATGTAGTTTCACACATTAGAAATAAATCCATTGACTATTCTTCCTTCTCTTCCCTCCTCTTTCTCTTGGTAATTTATTTACTGTTGAGCGAATTCGGTAGCAGGGAAGCAAGTGTTCCCCAGCTCGGTAGAAACGTATTGAAGGTAAATAACTTTTTTCCTATGCAAAAATCTGGAAAGGTCAAAAGCACAACGGTACTATACTGCTCTTGTTAATCAGACACTGTTTTTTTGCTAACTAGAGACACACTATGCTTTAGCTAACATTTATCTATTTTATACTATTATATTTACAGGAATTGTATTTAGTGGAATACTTTGCCTTTGAGGTGGAGCTATAAATATTTCACTCGCTTACTGAACGCTAGTGGAAAGACACAGTGGGAAACCACAGGAATTGGAACTTTTTGCAAAGTTGCAAAAAAAACTTTTTCTAAATGGATGTTTAAAGGTACAAATGAGATTGCCTTGCTTTACAGCTATCTTTAACCCTGGCCCTCTGTATGGTGCACCCTTTGGGGGCTCATAATTGCTTGAACTGACAGGAATGTACAGAAAGGGGGTTTACTTGGTTTTTATTTGAAGACAGTTGGGGACTTAGTGGCCCAATTTTAAAAATGGTTATTCATTCACCCCCGTTTTTTGCATTAGGAGGTTAACTAACCCCGAGCAATTTGGGTCTAAGTTTATAACAAAATTGAATTTTGCTCCCCATTTATGAAATAACAGTAGCATACTGAGGGAGCTCAGAGATTGTGTTTCTTAACAATGTTGTTTGTCTATGTTTTTAAGCATTATTTAATGTTTTAAATCATGGTGTTGTTGTTGTTTTATATGTTGTAGCACTGATAAAGCCTTTGAATAAGTCTACTAATCCTGAAGAAGACGTTGACCAATGGTTCTGTAAAATCTGGCCAATTGATGTCAAGTCGAAACTATACAAAAGCAAATCCAATGATGAGAGGAATACTACTAGAATAATCTTGGATACTTATAGTTTATACATAATGGTGGATGGTCAAAGTAGGAATAAGGAATATTACTTATATCTTATTTAGAATGTCTCTATACAAACTAGATTTGATTGTGAAGATGAATGGTAGAATGGTCTGTTAGTGATATACATATAGGAGAAATGGTGTCTTATAATTGTTCAAAAATGTATTTTATGAAATTGTAACAGAATAAAATGATATAATTTTAATAAGAACAAACTCTCTTGTCCTCAGCATGCGCTTTCTGAAACACATATTGAATTTTTCAGCACATAGGGCATCCTCGCTGTTTAGTAAGGATTACCAATAAGGCCAGGGCTCTTGGAGCTCAATCGGGAAGCAGACTCATGCGTTGCTGGCTGGCAAACCCCTCACCCAAATGTTTAGGAGGTTTACATGAGTGTGGTGTGTCCCCCCAATGGGAGCGTGGTATCTCCCAGGGCTCGTTCTAGAGCCACAAAAGGGACGAGCCAGGTCCAGCTAATCATTGGCTGGAAGGGAGCCCTGCCTGCTGTGTGTGATTATTGCAGCACGATGTAGGTGCTGCGTAGGAGGTGGAGGGCCTGCTGCTGCAGAACCCTCCACATGGACAGTGCCCCTAATGGGCAACACTGTCCGTGATGCCCCCCCATGTCAGTAGAGCCCCTGTGGGCAACTCTACATGTGTGCTGCTGCAGACCCCCTGCTGGGCAACCCTGCATGTTGGCACTGGGAAACTCTGATGGGCCACGCCAGCGCCGTCTTTAGTTGTGGCCTGTATGCCCCGTTGCCATGGAAGAGCCTGTGTGCTCATGGGCTGGTAGGGTGCCCCCTGTCAACCTCTGTCAGCTGGGTGACACTAGCATGTCGCCTGGGTGCCCATAGCCTTGGTCGGCCTGGCCTGCATAACCGCAGGTCAGGACATAACATTGGCGACGAGGAGGACAGGCCCCTCTGCCCTGTGGTGAACGCGGCATCTGCCACTCTTGGGAGGAGCCTGCATGACTGCTGTAGCTGTCCGGCGTCTTTGCTGGGCCGTCCGAGGAGTCTGTGTGCCGTTTCCCTCCCTCCCTGAGAAGGAAAGGAGGGACGGTGCAGCGGAGGAGAATGGTGTCAGCCGCACAGTCGTGAAGGCCGTGGGGAAGTGGCATCGCCCGCAGGTGAGGGAGATGTGGAGCGGCCCCTGCCATGCATGGAGAGGGAGCACAATAGTGGCAGCAGCACCACATTAAACAAAAGTCATATCCCGCCGGAGATTGAATGAGGCGACTGCCAGCCTGCCGAAGCCTCAGAAAATAACCCGGGCTCCTCCGGCGATGAAAGAAATTAAGCGCCGAGACTGGGCACAACGTGCTATGAATGTAAGGGTCCTATTCACATCCCGGGTCCATCGTCAGTGAGTTGTGGAGTTCTCCCTGTCCGAGCAAAGAAAAAAATACAAATGCTTCGGTGTCACAGCTCAGATATTAGAGGCCATTATGCCCAGTGAAGATCCAGGCCAGCCATGAGCTGAATGATCGCGTGCTCCATGCCGGAGCTAAATGGAGAAACAAAAATGAGGGATGAGAAGGATAAGGCCACTGCTGCATCGGCAGTGTAAAAGGAAGCACTCTGTGTCGGGGTGGAGTGCCATTGAACAGTGAATGGCCCTTGTAAGATCCTGGGCCCATAGATGGTGGCATATATCCATGTCGGCACAAAGGAAGCGGTGCTGGCTGCAGGCTCCAGGTAGGAGCAATATTATGCACACAGTGAAGAAAGTGTGTGGGTGCCTATGCTCACCATACAGAAGCAGGCCCCACGCCAGTGTGCACTTGATGTGCTGTCGCCATCCCATGGCCAGGTGTCAGTGACTCCAGAGAGAAAAGGGAAAACAGAAGGAGTGGAAGAGGGTTGCAGATCTCGCGAGTGCTTGTGTGCTATCTCCCGTCAGCAATGTCCTGACAGCAGCCCCTGTGCGGAGGGGGAAGTGCAGTGAGTGGCCTGTCATCCCACCACCAGTACCCTGCCACTGTTTGCCCCATATGGACTAGGACGTTGTGGCCACTGGAGCCCCCAGGTGCGGCTTTGCCGGACCCTGAACTGTGAACTGAACTGTCCTGACTATGCCAATGGAAGTCAGACTGGTCTCCTGCAGACCTGCAATTGCTTAAAGTGGACTCAGTAGCCATCCACATGAAGGCTGGGAGCCCGCAGATCCTGGACATGCTTAAAATGGCCCCAGCAAAAGTGTTATGTGAAGCTGTGCGTCTGCGTTTGGGTGGCATGCTTTGAATGGTGCCAGGTGCAAATGATGGTGTCATTCAGTGGGTTACGTTCCACTCACCCAGGTTATTAAAGGGTTTGTTTTAAAGGTGGAATTTCCAAAGTGTTACCAGCAATCTACCAACCCTGACTGTCACCCCACATGTGTACCAATTCATGGTATATGTTTATGTTGGTAACTACCTGAATCCCAATGTATGCGATTATTGTTTGCACCAAAAGTCCATATCTGCTGTTTGTGACTGTTAATGGACTTAATGTGTCACCCCCCCCCCCCCTCTGCCACGGCCCCCCGGAGCATGGTATCTCCAAGGGCTCGTGCTAAGGTCACATTTTGGTGACCATGTGACTGGAGGATAATAAAATGGACAAGCCAGGTCCAGCTTGTCAGTGGCTGTAAGTAGCCCTGTCTGCCGTGTGTGATTATTGCAGCATGATGCTGGCGCTGCGTAGCAGGTGGAGGGCCTGCTGCTGCAGGACCCTCCACACCGACCGTGCCTCTGCTGGGCGACACTGTCCGTGATGGCCCCCCCATGTCACTAGAGCTCCTGCTCGGGAACTCTACATGTGTGCTGCAGCAGGTCCCCCGCACGGCAACCCTGCATGTAGGCACCAGTGCCCCTGCTGGACCACGCCGTTGCCGTCTTTGTTGGTGCCCTGGGTGCCCCCAGGCCATGGAAGAGCCCATGTGCTCACGGTCTGGCTGCGTGTCCCCTGTCAATCTCTGTCAGCTGGGTCCCCCCAGCATGGCGGCTGGGTGCCCCCAGCCTTAGTCTGCCTGGCCTGCATGACCACAGGCCAGGACGTAATAATGAGGACTCTCAAGGTGTAACTGACATATTCTCAGCCAGTTGGTATAATCATTTACTTATGTTGTTTCGAATCGTAGTCTTATAAAGGACCCCAGCAATGTTTCTTTTAACAATCAAAACAGTTAACAGACTGATGATACGTTAGAATGGTACAACATGGTTGCTAATGTGTCTTGAACATGTACTCAGTATCTTTGCCTTCTGTAAATTAGAAGTATCTGGGGATTTAAAACATTTGAGCGGACCAGCATTACAGTTTGCATACAATAGAACATTATTGGATTGTGCACAAACCTTATTGAATCTTATAGAAACACTGGCATTTACAAACACATTGCCAGGATGCACCTTACAATAGGTTTGTCAAATTTACATGTACTTTTTTGCAATGTTATATGAAATATTCCTTCTTCTAGTTTTACTCCAAACAGATTGCATGATGAGCAGTCAGTATTAAAAAAAAACAGAGGATGCTGTGAATGTTCAGAATACGATTTGTTTAAAATCATTAACGGAAATAAAGGCAGGGGTATGTGGTGAGGAGAAATGAGTTGCTTTCTGATGCTTTTTCTTAACTTTTATAAGGTAACAACGATATTTCTGTACACAATATGATCCAGGGGATGGCATAATAGAGTGGGCTACAATGGAGCAACAGGGGATCGATTTCATATCATAGTGCACATTAGTTTAATAACACAGTATACTAAAATACTAATTGTATATACGTTAGAAAATGGCCACCGTGGAAACATACTTTTGAGTAATGTCACACCAAGAAGTCCTTTATTCACTTCTACACCAACTGAATGTGATACATACACAGCTTGTTGTCCGCAATGTACATGAAAGACTCTTATAGACCGGAGTACTGTCAACATATTTTAAAAAAAGAACTGCATGAAAACATTCATATAAGGTGAGAAAGGATTAGACATTGTGGATGTGTCTCTCGAGTTGAGGTAACATGTAATCCATACATAAATATATTGGTTGATCAGGGAGGAGTCCAAAGTAATTTACAGGAACTGATTGTAGAAGTGTATTGACTAATGATTTTGTACCAAAAGAGGAATCGTGTATTCCATTGATTTCTGAGGTCTCAATGGGAATTAGTACCCAGCGAGGGCGCAATCAGAATGAAAGAACCATTCTGATTGGCCCTCGCCAAGGCATTACCCGGCCGGGAATCCCTCGGTTGGGATTCCACTGCCATTGTCCCCAGCAGGGGGTGTGGCAGCCCCTCAGCCAATGAGGAGCCTCGAAGTGGGGCCATCTCTGCTCCAAGCTCCCCAGGGCTGAGAGGCTGACTTCGCTCCCTGCCGGGGACTCAGGTAAGGCTTTTTCCTCCCTCCTCCCTGCCCTCCGCACCCCACTTACCTTCTTGCTCCTTTGTCCCCGGTGGGGGACGATGGCAACCTCCAGCCGTGTGGAGACTCAGAGCAGGGCCATCCCCACTTCGTGCCTCCACACGGCTGGAGGCTTCCATCATCCCCCGCCGGAGACCCAGGTATGTATTTTTTTTTCCTTTTTTTGTGTTTTTTTCCTCCCTTCTGTCCTCCCAAACCCACTTACCTTCTTCTCTGTCTTCTTTCGGGAACGGATGCTCTGGGATCAATTCTGTTCCCAGTGCGTCTGCTCCCGATGGCCACCATGGAAAGGGAAAACACACACCGTTTTCCCTTTCCAGGCGGCCATTTTCTTGGTTGTTTTTATTTTTCTGTCCCGAAACGCTGTAGTGACCTGGCCACGCAGATATTGCGGGCCGGGGTACTAATAGCTATCTGCCCCTCGCGCAAAGGGCATTACCGACACTAGTAATGCCTCAGGGCATTACCTGAGTCAGTAATGCCCTCGCCGCTCAGGGCATATTGCTTAATTAGACATTCAATCAAATATTGAACACTCTATGAGAGAAGGGCACATTTGTTGTACTATATTATCAAGTGCTGTAGAATTTAGGTTCACAAATGATCTTCAAATTGTATTGTGAACATATCTTTGTTACCAATTAACTATTCATTATGTTGTCTGAATGAAGGTTTACTGTATTACTTACTACCAGTCGTTTAAATGTATTGATGGATTAATTAAGAAAGTGAAGCCAGAGTGATTTACATGTGCAGGCATTGTTTTCCTGTTCTTCTTTAGCCACCTGCGGTCGATCCGTTGGATTGAAACATGTACATGTTGCGGCCAATATTATTTAATGTTGTACTGTTGTTGCCGCATTCAAAATAATAAAAACAAACACATTGGAAAACATAAGAATCATGACAGAAGATTTTGTAAATGAAGGTGGTTGCACACCATAACAAGTGAATCTGTCTCACAAGTCAGTGAGTAGAAATAGCTGTCCTATCAAAACACCCTTCACATTTACCTGGTAGTGACCATTGCTACAATTTAATAGGGTCAAAAAAGGATGATTGGCTTTGCTCGAATACAATGAAGGATTAATAGCTTTGCCCTAAATGTGTAGAAGGGATGTTCAGGCATTGCTTACTACAGCTCTCTCCAACAATTAGAGTGAAACCAGAGATTGAGAGCTGTGAGGAATGCCCTGGCCAGTTACTCCTTCAATTTCTGAAGATGGAGTGCAGCACTTTGAATGGCCTATGAAATACGCTGAGAAGACATTTCTTAAACTATGATTTGGATAGGTCAGAATGACAGCTAAAATATACATGAGTGAAATCTCTGGTTGGAAAAGCTAGCTTGGCATAATGTTAAGAATGCTCTTAGACATTATCCCACCCTTTAGCATTGTTTTGTTTATTGTGAAATGGACGTCCACCAATGTATTTCTTTAAACTTGAGTGCTCCAGTGGATGGCAATAGATCCTGTGATCATAGCTGGACCAAATCAAACTTCAACACAGAAAACTGGTCCAGCCTCCCGTCAGTGCTGTTCAGCATCAGAGGACGTTTCCTTTTGTGTGTTTAATAAATGTCCTCTTTATATGACTGGATAGCTTGATAAAGAGCCCACTGATACCTTCAAATTGAGATGAGTGGGACAGACACAATTGCCTGAAAGATGTGTCAAACAATTTTGATTTCTAGATCGTACATTTTTGGAGGGTGGGGGGGATTTGCAATCCTGAAAGGCAATGGGCCTCATTACGACCCAGGCGGTAAGTTACCGCCTGGGCCGTGACTTTACCACCATGGCGTAAACTACGTTTACGCCATGGTGGTTGGCGGACTTACCGCCCCATTCCGACCTTGGCGGGGCGGTAAGTCCCCAATCCCCATTTACCCTTCCCCATTCCCATTTTTGCCCCATAGGGCATAATGGGAGTGGGGAAGGCTTTAATTACGCCACCGTAAATTACGGTGGCGTAATTAACTCCATGGTCCATTAGCGCCATGGATTTTAACACCTGCTAAAAGCAGGTGTTAAGTCCGCCATGGCGCTAAGGGACCTCGTACTCAGGCGGTAAGGGTCGGCGCTGTTTACGCCGCTGTAAAACCCTTACCGCCTGAGTCGTAATGAGGCCCAATGTGTTGCCAGAGATCTGGCTTGTAATTCCCTGGCTGGGCAAAGAATATGTGTTTTGATGTAGATGACTTAAACCAGCCCTTTCTTTGCTCCAGTATAGATGTCGTGCCCCAGATAAACAGATGCACTCCAAATTACCCCCAAAGTCTCTTTTTCAACGTTTTTCTTTTTTTGTTCTTTCAGACCTCACTCTTCCCATTGGTTATCCTTCTGTCATACCGAATCATGATTTCGGAGGCGAAAGGCACCTATACACAAGTATGTGCATGTAATAAACATAACGTAGATTTAAAAAAAACATTGCCCAGAAATCTTATGTGAAATTCCCCTAATTTTGAAACATGAATTCATTATTTTAATTAATTGCAGACGCTGCACTACTTTTGATACTCAGTGTTCATTATTCTGTTTATGGTAGGTCATGACAAATTGATTTGTAAGACATTATATCTGTTTTTTGTTTTTATTATTTTGGGGATTTGTACTATACTATCATACATACAAGACACTTTAGTGTGCTACAGTAATTGAAACACTCAGACATCTGTTTGTGCAGTAAAGGAGGCAAACGAATACATGTGAACGTCTTTTCCCTCTTCCTGTTCTATCCATAGAGTGTTGCCCTTTGTTGTACCCTTGGCACTCTCATTCTGAATGTGCAGAAACCTGTGGAAAAGTGATGGAGTCGCTGCACAGAACTGGAAACCTGGTAAGAAATGCAAACTGCAGTTTTCATGCTTTGTGCAGGGAACCCACATGTATCTCTGCAGGATCAATATTCTGATCCCTGCTGTCTGACTTATTCTGACTGACATTGCCATTTCTTTTAGCGCAAGTTGTAATGATGCTGTTTCATGGCGACCAACATTGCAGACCTCTGATCTCTGTGCGTGCGGCAGAGATCTATTTGGATTAATCGCATGGAGAGGAACATGGAGAGGAACATGGGTGTGCTTCCATGACTGACACTGCACCATGGCACATTCTACTAGTCTAGGGAACCCCCAACCCCCAATTCCATTGCAACATGTACATAATCACAAGAATCCAGTGGAGCGGACCCAGAGTAGGATGTTGGAGTTGTTCTGTGAGATTCTCCGTTTTTACAAAAATGATACCGTTCATATTTTCCATTTGAGAGGAGGAATGTTTTAATATTTGACTGATGTGGGTTCTGAAGCAAGGTTGATAGCTATACAAATCCTCCCTTCTGCAGGTCGAGAGCTGGGAAATCAGGAGGTGGAAGTCTGTTAAGGATTAGAATTTGCTGCTTACATCACATAATGTAAAAAGTAAATGAGGCAACTTTTCAAACCTGTTTCTTTGCACTATAATGGATACAAAGCCACATCCTGCCATATATTTTATAAAAGGCTGCAGGTTTCAGAAGCAGTTTTAATGGGAAACTCACACATGTGTCTAGGGGATCCATCCCAGTCTCTGGTGGAATGATCACGAGGTCTTCAAATCCGTGGAGTCATTTATCCAGCTGACAGGATCACAGTGTAGTACAAGGGTGCGTTTACTTCATTTGATCTGAAATGGTTCAATATGTTCTGCAGCAGTTGTACATGTTTGAGGCATTTGAAAATGCATTGATTGAACTATATATTTAATTTTAGGGGATTCTGGCTACCAGAAATATGCACACCCAATACCTAAATTGGATGAATATGAACTTGAACAGTAAAATTGGAAGGTACGATACAAAACATGCTCAAAACTTGATTCTGGATTGCTATAAAAGAAAGAAACTGAAACCCAGATTGATGGCAGCTGCTTCATGTCAGGCTAACTCGACCCTATGTTCAACTCGCTTTATATGGCACATCGAGCTCTCCATGGTAAAGTAATTTCCTTTCTTGGAAACAGACTGTTTCCTTATTCCCCAACCAGAACACTTTGTTGGACTAGGTAACTATTTCTTCAGGAACTGTTAGTAAGGATTACTGAACTCTGACCTGGTGGGCTGAGGTTCAGCAGGCCAGCCAATTTTCTTGGAACACGGTAACCTTCTGGACAATCCATACCAAACAAGGTAGCATTGGTGGCGGTAAAGACTAGGTCTCAGGAGGGGTGAGGGTGATTGAAAGCACACAATTAGCACACACAGCAGGGACAGTACAAATTACTCTCAATCAGGTGTATATCAAAAATACATATACATTTATTAAAGGCCTTTTAAATCAAACAAAAGCAAACATCAACAGTAATAATTAAACCTTAACCACACTACTATAGACATATATACATTTACAATGGCCTAAAGGAATGACACACAGTAATGGTCCACAACCTGCAAGGCTAAGGGTCATACAGTGTGAATATACTTTAGACAGTCTTCACTTTCTCAATCCTAACTATGTGGCAGTCCAGTCCCTACAAAGAGTGGAGCCTAGCACTCAAAAATACTTTCAGTGAGGTACACACGATTGTGCGGTAGAGCGAAATAAAGGGTCTCTTGCTTGCAGGGGCTGTAGCGACTCAGGAAGGTGGGTGAGGCAGTGAAGGATAAGTTCCCACTATTTGAGGAGGGTCTTCCCAAGAGGTCAAAATACCATACAAGAATTGGAAATAGCTTGGTATCACAGGCTACCTTGATAAGTGTGAATGGCCCTCAAGGGACACTTATGCGTAAAAATGGATGGATGCGCCAGGGGCCAATGGTAAGGGTTGCAAGCACTCACTGACCCAAGGCACACTACGGACTAAACTTCGGCAGTCGAGTACACTTCGAATGCGGGTTGAAATGCTGCAATTGTGCGCCTGTGTGGCTTTCAGCGGATGAGTTCCAGGGATGATTCTGTGGTGGAATAGTGATGATTTCTCCTCTACTGGTGAAGGGATCGACTCCATTTCACTGCAGCATGTCTCACGGCAAAGGGGGGCACAGCAGCAGCGCACCCTGAAGTCTGTCACCATGGCTGAGCGACACAGTGACCACATGCACTGAGGTTCAGGCATACTCTCCTAATTGCAGTC
Organism: Ambystoma mexicanum; assembly: GCF_040938575.1. NCBI lineage: Eukaryota > Metazoa > Chordata > Amphibia > Caudata > Ambystomatidae > Ambystoma > Ambystoma mexicanum. The sequence goes on from NC_090933.1 coordinate 860,729,375, forward strand.
CTAGGGTGCCTAGGTGTACGAAACTTAGCAGGATAGTGCCTTCTACCCCGTGCTTATGATCTCAAAAGTCTCAAGAGTTAACTAGAGACAGTGGCGGTTCCAGAGCAAAGGTCCTGCGCAAACTGATCAGTTCGCTGGTTGGCCCATGATCACTTCAGTGATGGTTTGCTTTTAGGTTAAGATGAAGGTGCCGTGAATAGCTGTTCCCACTATTCAAATGGGTCAAAGCACTTTTGCAGACCTTCTGGTTCGATCAGATGAAGAGGGGTCCTGCGGGACAACAGCGGATTCAGGGTGCCAAACCTTCCAGCGGGTCACCATTGGCTCCAAGGCTCAGCTTCTTAGTTTCAGGATGCTTGGATCTATCCTAGGTTCAGTGAGAACTCAAGAGATCGAACTGGTGTGGGTGTTTGGGCCGTTCTCTTATCCCGAATCTCCTTCATGCCAAAACGAAGAGGACCCAATGAGAGAACTGCTTACATACAGCCATGCCATGCCAGACGTGGGCCATTCACGGACCATGGTGGTCCCAGTCATTCGCAGCAAACCAGGCTCTCTGGCACCCAGGATGTGTAGTGGAACTAGACAGTCCAGCACACATCCTGGAAGCACTCACAAAAGGCATGCAGAAGCCAGTGAAAGCTTGGCATTTCACAGGAGAATGCATTACCAAATAAGGACTATCCCAGGTCTGCTTGACGCGGGGAAGGCAAATAGACAAGATGGCAAAAGAGCAGCACAAAGGAGCTTGTGGAATGGCTCTAGAAGTAGGGAGGAGTAGAAAGGGAGGCTAAGGAATATGTTTGAACAGTAGTCCAGTTTGCTGAGCACAAGAGTGAACATTAGAGTCTGATGTTAGATGTAGGAAGACTTGTTGCAGAAGGATTGTGCATTATAGATGCCAAGTGAAAGAGTTATAGCAGGTGGGGATGAGGAGCATGTGTTGTGCGTTAGGCTTGGGGCATAGATGAGGTTGGAGATCCTGGGAGGATGGAATCATCTTATTTGAGGCGTGTGTGTGCATAAGAAAAGCAGGGAGACGGGGAGGTTGGAGAGTGATGCAGAAGTTACACCTAATGCTATGAGAGAATTTAAGGAGAAAAGTAAGCAGGAGGAGGAATGAAGTGAAGAGGCATGTCAAATTAACTGTTAAGTGAAGACAATGAAGAAAGGGTGCAGCCCGAGAGAGAGAGAGAGAGAGAGAGAGAGAGAGAGAGAGAGATAGAGTTCTCTCTGTTTCCTGGTCCCGTGCAGTAAATAATGGATTGTAAATGGGTAGAAGGATCCATGTGCACTGAGGCAGAAATCAGGTAAACTGTGAGCCTGGTGAAGTCCTAGCTTGAGCAGGGATACTGGCCCTCTGCCCTTTCTGGCTCCACATGGCCCAAACAGGAGACTGCCCTTTGCTACATTTGGCATTTGGTTGGAGACGGCCAGGCTGGATGTCCATGTCAGGGGAGACTGAATAATGGAGGCAGTATGTCACATGTCCCTCTGGGAGCCAAGCACAGTTCACCAGATGGCTTCCATACTTGAGGACAGAGTCTGGGGTGTTGTGGGCCCAGGGAGCTTCGTTTTGTAGGCAGAACCCTCAGATGGTGCACAGGGTCCCCAGGCAAAGCAAGAATTGGCCACCCAAAATGACTTAGGCCACTGACAAAGATTTAGGCCACCTAAGATGGATACTGCTCCCCTACTCATATGGTCTATACATTTGGAAGCAGTCCTCCATATATAGTCTTACAAAATGGCCACTGTGTGGACTCTGGTCAGATTACTTACTGGTACTCTTCATTACTCCTAATCCTACTCTTTCTCATTCTAGCACTTACAGAGTAGGCCCCAACTCCCCTTCAGGAACTCCATTTCTCAAGCTTTACCACCTGCCAGACCTACCTCACCCCCCAGGGAGACATAACCTCCCCATCTCCCATCATCCCTTAGTTCTATGTCATGATTTCGATTTTTGTAGGTCACCTAACCAAAATATCTATTTTCTTTTGGCTGATTTAAGGTGGCCTACAAAAATGGAAATAATAACATTTCTTCGCCCCCCACCCTCTCTTCATGGTTTTACTCCAAATAGCTGATGTACTTGCAATCAAGAAGGTGGTTTCGGGGTCAGAAGTGTCAAGTTAATTTAGTCCAAAGCTCAAAGGAAGCCCATTACAACATATCTAAGACCATGGGACGGCCCCAGGGAGGGTTTCCTTAAACTTCCACTTGTTTAGAGATTGTTGAGCTTTTGAACAACTTTTCAACCAGCTTGCCTGTTTCTGATGATGAGGTTCAATGTTCACAAAAGGCCTTCATGGTTGCCCAATGTGCCCTCATGGAAGATACTACCAACCCCTTCAAGGCACCTTCATGAAGGAATTGGAGAATATCTTGAAATCCAAACTGAAATTCATGGAGATTATGTCTGTCACACCAAGCCACCATACTGGCCCAGTGTAAGTCATGTGACTTCAGAGTAGAGGATCTCCTGGCTCTTTGTACTGTCTGTGCTACTTAGGCTGATAGACCTAATCTATGTATTCCCCTCCTCTCAATCTCCACGCCAAACACTGAATTAACTATTTTGATGTGTGGTCTTGTGGATCTTTCAGAGATGAGGGTTCCTTGGGTATCAGTCATGTAGGGTTCAGCTGTTGCACCAGGAGAGCTGGGAACACTCTCCTTCTTGGCCAGAAAGGGACTTCTAAGATAAACATGACAAGGCTGGCCCTAGGTTTTCTTATCACTATTGGGATCATGGGAATTGGGGAGATGCATACAGAAATCTCTGGGGCCAGTCCGACAATATTATGTCCACACACAAACCCAAAGCAGCCTGAAACCTGGAGAAGAACTTGTGGAATTGAGCATTCTGATGGAAGTAAATACATGTATTTGGGGAGTCCTGAATCTTTGGCATATCTTTGTGAATGGGGAATTTCCCGCTAAACCTCCCAACTTAATAGTTTATTAATATACGTATAGCCATAAGGCTTTGTGTATACGAATACAAACATAAAATACATGAAACAACAACATACGCCATTTAGCAGTCCATTTATCACCACTCTTCTAGGGTACAGTTTAAATAATAAACACATTTGATAATAGAGCATCATTTAACAAATTGCTAATGACATCGACCCTCATATTGGCATATACAAGAATTTTAAAAACATCTTACAGTAACCAATTGATAAGCAATAAAAACAACAGTTATCATAGTTAAAAGTGATGTACAAACAATTATCAAACGGCTAATATATCTTTATATTTCCAATAAATTGTTATCATAAAATAAATCAAATTTTGCTCATCTCCTGCCATGAATTTACACCAAGTAGATGGCATGTCAAAACAATCAAAACTATTATCATAAGCTTCAACAAAGCATTCCCTGATAGGATAAAGACTCAGACAGTGTCATTAAGTGTTCCAATGTTTCTAGATTGTTTTCACACAGCCTGATCTGTCCTCTTACGACCTCAAATCCTTCCCCGGAGTCTACTCGACTGGAGACTGGGCCTGAAACACAGGATTGGTAGAGTTTAACTCCCTATTGTCTCTGTGTGCTTGAACCCCTTCTTCCCTGGGGTCCAACCCTTCCCTTTGATCCACAGCTCACCTTGTTTTCTTGGAAAGTGTGCTCTCCATCCTGCTTTCAGCGCAGGGGCGCATTGATTGATGCGGGCTCGTTGCTGCCTAGTACGCCACATGCGTTCCAATCGAAGGGAGACTGAAAAAGTGCACCTTTTATCTTGAAGGCTACAATAATATGGAGTTTGAAAAGCATGTCTAATTATATCACTATTAGAATAGGTATCGATATATGAGGGCTTACAATCTCAAAGAATTCTACAGCAAATGAACGGCCCACTGTTGGCATTGGTACTTAATTTAACTAGATTGTTTTCATAGCTAAAGGTAGTCAGTTTCTGTTTTAGCTGACTTTTTGCCAAGAACACATTCCTAAACACTGACAGACCTTCACAGCCTACACGCCACTTACTATATAACGCTAATATATTACCCATAGTACCTATTTTGCCCCAATTATTTAGGTGATCACCATATTATGACCCCATACTTCAATACCATACTACAACATTGGCAATATTTTTGCAGTATACAGTAAAAAAATTGTTGACAAGGAAGAGCCCCCATTCCGCCCAATGAAGGAGCTAGCTGTCATGATTCCTGCCCCTCATGTCTCCAGCCCTCCAAGATGTCAGGCTGGAGCCAGGCCACAATCACCTACATGGCCCTCAAGGGCCTCTTTATCCCGCCAAAGACCCACTTGGAGTCAGACTTGGCGCTTGTGGCACCAGACTCACTCACTCCCATAGGATAACATTGGAGATTGGACTTGTAGTGCATTGATGGGGGCAAGATGGGTGCCCCCACATATTTTGGTTCCCAGAACTGCATGTGCAGTCTAGTCTTTTGGGTGTGGTTCAGCCCAGAGGCACCTGGGACACCCAGACACTATTTAAGCCACACCCAAAGCGTTAAGCGTTTTCTGCACCTGCAGTGTGACACTCACCGTGTTCGGATCGGTCTCCAGTAGGCCTCCATCTTTCTTCTGCGCTCAGCTCCTGCAAGAACAAGAACACCATTAGGAACAGCCTTACCTTGCGGCACTTCTGCCCATCATTCATCGCTCCTTCTGTTCTGCGGGCATATTCGGCGGTGTCATTCACATCTCGGCACGCCGCTTCCTAAGGAAAAGGGAAAAAGAACAGAAAAAAAGCATTATTAAGCATTCAGCAAATCTCGCTTATTTTTAAAGACTGTACGAGCTTCAAGCGCTTACCTGAATCCCAGCCGCTCTGGGGGAACTCTGTCTCCGAAACTTCTCATCCATCTGCAAGAGGGAAAAGACACTCCAGGTTAGCGTGGAAACATCTAGAGGTGCCGCATACCCCACTCACACACCGCATTTCTTCTTCATAACCGGCATCCACGCTGAAAACGTTGCGGCACCTGAAAGACACAAAAAAAGAACTCAGTTCAATACAAATACGAAAGGGTCACATCGCGCATCGCGCTCTCACTCACCTTCAGCGCTACTCATCTCAGCAGCACATCGCCATCCCCGGACGTCGGCCATCATCTAAGGAAGGAAAGGAACGAAGTTAGAGAACTGTTCAAAAGACTCATTATACTTACCTGTCGGACTCTTGCAAGTGAAGTAACTAGGGTGCAACGAGCCCGCATCAATCAACGCGCCCCTGCGCTGAAAGCAGGACGGAGAGCACACTTTCCAAGAAAACAAGGTGAGCTGTGGGTCAAAGGGAAGGGTTGGACCCCGGGGAAGAAGGGGGTTCAAGCACACAGTGACAATAGGGAGTTAAACTCTAGCAATCCTGTGTTTCAGGCCCAGTCTCCAGTCGAGTAGACTCCAGGGAAGGGTTCGAGGTCATAAGAGGTCAGATCAGGCTGAGTGACGTCCCCGTGGATACCATGTGAGCGTTACACTAATAGTCTGTACAGATTTCATGCATTTCACTTTTGTTTCTGACCAGTGCAGAATCCAATTCAGAGTATTCTCCACATGTAACCATAGGTATTATAGGAGGTTACACAGTCTAATTTTGAGCCATTCAGCTTTCGAGATAACACCATAATCTTACTCTTGCCAGTGTTTACTTTGAGACCTTTAGTAGCGGCATAGTCACCCATTGCATCAAACATGGTTTGCAAACCTTTCAGTGTATGGTCCATGAGAAGGAGATTGTCTGCATATGTAAGCCAACTAATTTCTTGGCTACCAACTTTCACGGGACAATTGTCCAAATTACTAAATACATCTTTCAAGTCTGGGAGATAGAGGTTGAGAAGGATTGCTGTCACAATGCAACCCTGTTTCACCCCTTTATGAATAACCATAAAAGCAGATAATCTACCTTCCCCATCCAACCGGACCTTAATGCTCAAGTCTGTGTGTCGTAAAATAAGCACTTTTAATAATCCACCAAATACATCCCAGGCAACTAATTCGCTCCAAAGCCTGTTCCGCAACACAGTGTCAAAGGCTGCGCTGAAATCTATGAACCCACAATAGACTGGACTCTCCCTTCTCAACCAGGCATATTCAATGGCAGACACTAGATTTAACAAATTATGTCACGTTGATGCTTTCATTCTAAAACCTGTTTTTGGCAGAATATCATTATCTTGAATCCAGATGTTCAAATCAACAAGTAGAACTTTTACGAGAATCTTTGCCGGTATGTCCATGATTGCTAACATGTGATAGTTAGCATGCGCATTCCATGGAACCTTCTTGTGAACAGGGAGTATATGGCTATCCTGTCAAGTTTTGGGGAGAACCCCAGAGGTTCCAATGTTCACAAATAAAAGATACAACGCATGAGCCCACATTCCAGGGGAGAGTTTAAGAAGGCTATTAAATATACTGTCCAGTCCAGCGGCACAGGAATTATTCAAGTGCTCAATTATTATAGCAATGTCTAGAATCGTGGCCTTACATTTTTTTTATTGCCATTTTCATTAGTGTCAGGTACAAATTGTCCAATTATGCTTTTCATGTGTAGCAATGACAATGCGTTTTAACTTAATGTAAACATTATAACAATCAGCATTAACTGTCTCCTAGTTTGGGTCACCTTTTACGACGTCTCTTGTCCCGGGGGGTCTCTTGGGGGGATTCATCGATCAGCGTCGGGGGGGGGAGTCCCTGGGGATCTCATGTCCTCAGCAGCTGCTCCGCTTCAGTTGGTCCTGTCTACGCCTTGTGTAATCTTGGCTTGAGTTCTTTGGTTCAAGGGGGCTTGTCATCCGAGGGGTCAAACATATGTCTAGTGAGTTCCTTCCATGCCTCAAGAGCCATGCTGGAGTCATCTGTGGACCTGGCCACACACTCTTCCCACGCCTTGGTCTCCGCCTGCACCCACTGTTCCGTTTCGTTTTGCCACAGTTTGTATTGCGGTCCTGCAGGTTTTTTCCAAGCCATCGCGGTGGTTCTTTTGACCATTACGCACGATATGTCAATGAGTCTTGCTGCATGTTTGAGCTTGGCTAGCCTGGGGTAGGTTCCTAAGAGGCATTCCTCAGGTTTCCATTTGTAGTTGTTCAAGCCTGCTCTTTCACAGTCCTGCTTCACCTTGTCCCACAAAGACCTCGATTTGGGGCATTCCCAGAGCATATGGATCAAATCAGCTTTTTCTCCCATGCACCAGTTGCAGGTTGGTTGTGCCTGCTTGTTGAATTTGGCTATTCGGTGTGGAGTCAGGTAGGTTCTGTGCAGTACATTCAATTGGATCTGTCTAAATCTGTGATTTCTGGACACCACTTTGGGGAACGTAAGCGCTCTGTTCCACTCCTCCCCCTCCGTTATTTCTTTGCCTATGTCAACCTCCCATTTGTCTTTCAGTTCCATGTTTCGGGGGTTGGGTATGTCACTCAGGTGGCCGTATATTTGGGATATTGTTCTGCAGCCCTCCTCTAGATTGCAAAGCAGTTTCAAGAATGGGTCTGTGTCTGGTTCTTCAGGCCATGTGTCCCATTTGTGCCGAGCTGTGTTTCGAAGTTTTTGGTACCACAGGAATTGGCTGGTGTGAATTCCTTCTTTCTCTTGTAGTGAGGCAAACTCCCTAAAGGTGCCCTCTTCATACAGGTCTCCCTAGGTGTAGACCCCTTCCCTTTCCCATAGTCTGATATGTTTTAAGTCCGAGTTTGTTGTGCCTAGTTCTGTGATCAATGGAATTTCTGGGGCCTAGGGGCTTCATAAAAGCGTTTTCACTCTGTGCCATATTTTTCTTCCCATTGCAGCTAGGAAGGATACGTTTCCCACTAGTTGTGAAGGTGCCCAGATCAGTTCCTTCAGTTGGAGTGGGGGAATCATGGTATGTAGCAGCAGTGTTTCTGATGTAGGTTCGTCGGCCAGCCATTTTGTCACATGGCTGAGTTGTGCTGCCAGATAGTATTTTTCCATATTTGGAAGTTGAATTCCTCCTTGCCTGTATGGTAGAACTAGCGTTGATAGTGCTATCCTGTGTCTGTTATGTCCCCAAATGAACTCTCGCACTATTGTCTCGAGCAGTCAGAAAAAGGGCTTGTTAATATAGTAATGTACATTCTGTAATCCGTAGAGGAACTGTGGGAGGACAATCATTTTGAATATCGAGGCCCTGCCCATCATTGACAGGGGGAGTTTCGCCCAGAAAGTCACTGATTTGCGTAGAGCTGGGAGTGCTGTTCTTGTATTGTGCTCATGCATTTGTGCCGGGGTGTGCATTATATGTACTCCGAGGTATCGGAATGACGTGGTCTGCCATTTGATCCCCACTGCAGGGAGTTCTTCCGTGTCCCTGTCTTTCAAGGCTGCCAGGGGGAACAGTCAGGATTTCAGCTTGGTAAATTGTATTCCAGAGACCTTAGAGTAATTGTCCAAAACTTCAAGTATAGTTGGTACATTTAGGTGTGGGTTTTTGACGTATATGAGGACGTCATCTGCGTAGAGTGAGATGATGTGGTATACTTCTCCCAGCCTGATGCCTGCGTCGAAAAATTGCTTCCTAAAGTATATGGCTATGGGTTCCAGTCCTAATATGTATAACATTGGGGATAGTGGGCAGCCCTGTCTAGTCCCTCTGCATATGTCCCAGGCCTCCGACACATGTCTCCCAGATTTCACCCTTGCTCTGGGCTTGGTGGACAGTATTTTGATCCATCTGATAAACCCAGGTCCAAAGCTGAACTCCCCGAGCACAGCCACCAGCCACTCCCAATAGATGGAATCAAACGCTTTTACTGCATCCAGGGACAGCAGTGCGTAGGAGTCCTTGTCATTATCAGTTTGTGCTATTATGTGTTACAGTCTGCGTAGGTTCATGGACGTCTTGCGGCCCGGTACAAAGACGTTTTGGTCAGTGTGTACTATGCTTCCTATTATTCTGGATAGTCTCTTAGCTAAAATTGTGGTTAGGATTTTCACGTCATAAATAAGCATCGCAAGTGGGCGATAGGAGTCACACTGGTCTGCCGGTTTATTAGGCTTAAGAATCAGGACCACAAGTGTCTCTCTCATTCCTTCGGGTAATATCCCTTCCTCATAGGCCTCTTGGTAGACAGCGTTTAACAGAGGGGTCAGGGAGGTCTCATACGTTTCATAGAATTCTGACGTCAGTACATCAGTGCCAGGTGCTTTACATGTGGCCAGGGATCTGATGGCTTCAGTTATGTCTTCGGGCGTGATTTCTGCTTCAAGAGTGTCAGCTTGTTCGTGGGGTATTCTAGGGAGCCCTATCTCTTCTAATGTGTCCATTAACTGCTCTCGGGGGATCCGCTTCTCGTGGGAGTATAGATGTGCGTAGAAGCGTTTAAAGGTGTCGTTTATGCTCTACTGAGTGTGGGGCATGTTCCCTTCTTCGTCCTGCAATGTGGTGGTAGAGTGTCTGGGGTGCTCCTTGCAGCAGAGCCAGGCCAGCAACCTGCCTGGTCGATCTGCCTCTGTATGTGCTCTATTTGTTTTGGCAGTGTAGTCAAACTTTTCCAGTCTGCTCCACGCATTGGTGTTCTTTTCTCTAAGTTTCTTAAGTTCCACTTCCTCTTGTTGGGTGTTGGGAGGGGCGGCTTGTATTCTTTCTATTTCCCATTCTGTCTGGTCTAATTCTTTTCTGAGTGATCTCCTGATGCCCCCTGCTTTTGCAATAATTTCTCCCCTGGCCACCACTTTCAGGGCTTCCCATACTGTGCTTGTGTGTTCTACACTGCCCGTGTTGACCTCCAGCTAGGCGTCAATAGTGTCTTGTAATTCCTCCCTGAAGACAGGGTCCTTCAGGGCTTCCACGGGCATTTTCCACATGGGGATCGGGGGTCTAGGGCCTTTGTGATGCCACGCCACCAGGAGTGGGGAGTGGTCAGAGATGGTCCTACCTAAGTATTGTGCTCCGCCCACTTGGGTTAGATGTTCCCTGCCTATGAGGATATAATCCAATCTCTTGTATAGGTTGTGCGGGGACGAGTAATATGAGTATCCTCGCGTTTCTGGGTTTGTTTCACGCCATGTGTCCACCGGTCCAGCCTGTCCAACATGGCGGCCAAGGCCGTTGTCGCTGCCGGTGGGCCTCTCAGTGGGGGAGGGGGTTGACCTATCCAGTACCGGATCATGCACACAATTAAAATCTCCTCCCCAGATGAACAGGCCATTTCTGTGTTGTGCGATTTTGGGGTACAGTGAATTTAGGTATGTTGGTATATTGTTATTGGGGAGGTAAGAGTTCATAATGCATATTGCTTCCTGCTCAATGTACCGCCATAGCATTACAAACCTGCCTTCCGGGTCTATTTCTGATTTAGCCATGCGGAACGGGAGCTGTGGGTGAATCCAGGTATAGACCCCTTTGGCATATTTAGAGTAAGTAGTGCCGAATCCCTGCCCCCCCCGCCAGTGTGTTTGAAGTTTGGCCTTGGAGTCTGCTGTGCAGTGGGTCTCCTGTTCAAGTAAAGCATCGCGGTCGCCCTGTTTCCCCTTCCTAGGTGCCTGCAGGGTTGGTTTGGGTGCCGGGTGTTCAACCTGCACTCGGATAGTGGTTCGAGTCCCTCCCTTCCACCATTCCCCGTCCTTCCCCCCTCCCGGTTTCCTCTGGAGAGTTACTGGTAAAAGTAACTTTCATTCTGATGAATGTGAACTGTAAACTGATCAACTTTAAACTGCCCCCAGCAGTTGCTCCCAACTTGCAACGCACAGGGGCACACGTGCCTTTTGGGCCTTTCCAGTCCTCCCGGTGCGGGTGTTGTGTTGGCATTCGACCTACACGTTTTCCGGAGGGGTGTGTCGACGTCTTTGTCATGTGTATAGGTCGGTGCGCTCCTGCCTGTTGTCGCTTTCGTGTTTCGGTAGATCTTAGTGCGGTCCAATGGTTCATTCGTTAGTTATGTAGGCGCTGGTCATTCTTCTGTTACTAGGGATGTTCAGTGGCCCGTGACCTCCTTTTCCATTATTTCTTTATCATCAGCGAGGTTGTTATCTTCGAGCCACATGTTCACCGCCACTGGGGTCTCTAGGAAGATGGCTTTTCCTTTGTACAGTACTTTGAGGCATAAAGGGTACATTAGCATATACCTGAGGTTGAGTCTGCGTAGCCTTGCCTTCACCGGCACTAATGAATTCCTTGCGCGTTGCACAGTTGGGGTATAGTCTGGCTAAGTGACTATTATGGCATCCTGTTTCTTGATTTCCCCGCCCTCTCTCGAGAATCTTAATATTGTTTCTCTATCTCGGAAATTCAAAATGTTTGCGATTATGGAGCGTGGGCGTGAGCCCGGTGGTGGCCTTTTTTGCAGCAACCGATGGGCCCGCTCTATTGAGAACTCCTGGTATAGTTTGCCTGCCCCGATTTCCTGCAGTATCATTGTCTCTATAAACCCTGTTGGGTCTTGGCCCTCCATGTCTTCCGAGACCCCCAGAATTCGGATATTATTGTGGCGGGTTCGCCCCTCCGCGTCCTCTGATCTCTCCTCCAGCTGCGCCACTTTCATCTCAAGTTCCTTGACCTTGGTTTTGAGTTCTATTGGGCTGTCGACGTTATCCTGCAGCGTGGCCTCTGCTGTGGTCACCCTTTCGGTGAGTTTGCAGGCGTCTTGTCTCATCAGCTGCATGTCTGACTTGATTTTGTCTATTCTAGTTTCAATGGACGTGCGCAGCGCCGCTATGGCATGCAGTACTTGCATGTTCGTGGGGTTGCCTTCTTGGGCCGTCTGTCCTTCTGTGGCCCTCGTGTGTTGTTGCTGTTTGGGTTTGACTGTTGTGAAGGAGTCCATTGTTACAGGTTTCGATTTTCCTTTGGGGGTGACATTCCTTGCCTCTGTATTTTCCCTCCTGCCCATCTCCTTATATCTGGGGTGGTTGCCCAGTCGTTGGTTGCAGAGGCACTAGCAGTCTGTGTCGGGTTGGGTGGCTATTGAGTCGCTTGCTTCGGGAGGGTGTACTGTCCCTTCTTGGCGCTTGTTTTTGCAGTCTTGGCGCAAAATGGCGGTGGTCCTGTCTGTTCTCTGGTGGCTGGTCAGTCGCTGTGTCGGTTCCTTATTGGGTCATTCTCCTTTGTTACAGAACTGAGATGTGCTGTCCAGCAAGTTTTTGTGTGGCTCAAAGTGCCATTTAGGGGACCGGTACTTGCTGCGGCTTATTCTGTGTGGCTCCCTTTCTATTGTTCATGGCCAATAACTGTGTTATCAGTTTTAGCGTGGTCCGGTGTCAGTGTGTGGGGCCCTTCATTTGTTGCTGCCCCCAGGTTCAGTGCCTAGCTCACTGGTTGCGGCACATCCCACAGTGTTTGCGACACTTGCCGGTGTCTCAATGTCTCCCCAGTCTCTCTGGGCCACACCCAGCATGTGCTGCCCTGTTGCTTCGTTGTCTGCCCAGAGGTTGTGGCGGTGTGCCGTGTCAGCTGTTTTTTTTTTGGGGGGGGGGAGGCCGCAGCCTGAGGCTGTAATGTGGGCCTTCTCTCCGCTCCCTGGTATCCTCTCCGTACCTTCAGTAGACCCGGCGGGTCAGTGGTCTGGTGGGTCTAGCCTCCCGGCTCTTCTCCTGCAGGTGCGGGTGGGCTCCTCCTATCAGCTTCTCAGTCAGGGGGCTCGGCCGGGTGGTTGCCATCCTCGGCAGTCGCGTGCGGCGGCCTCGTCTCAGTGCTTCTTTTCCCTCTGTGCTTCGTGCTTCGGGGGTTCTTACTTCTTGGCGCTGTCTCCGCCACTGTTCGTCAGCCAGGAGGTGGAGTCGTGGAGTGCGTTCCGCAGCCAGGATCTGGTCCCTCAGGGTTGTGGTCAGTGCGTGGGACTGGGGATGTCAGTCCACGCTCTCCTCCTGCAGTAGGCGGTCAGTGCCGTGTCGATGCAGTTTAAGGAGCGATCGCGGGTGCCACCATCTTGCAGGGCGGGGGCCTCACTTCGCTCGCTCCGTTTGTTGGTTGCAGCTATCTGATTTTCGTTCAGGATCAGCGCCGAGGGTGTGGAAATGGTTATTCTCCACGCTGCCTCTAATTTTTCGTCTGTTTGCCAGCTGTGAAATGAGCCATTTGATCCGTTGCAGGATCTCAGGCAGGAGCGCTGGCGAGTTCTGTCTTCATGCCATGCGCGTCAGCCACGCCCCAGAATCGTGGCCTTACATACCCATACAACGTCCGGAATTTCTATGTTGGCATCACCTGTCAGAGAAGCCCCCAGCGTTGATTCAATATGAGCTGACAATGACGGTTCTGGAACACCATTAATGGTTCAATTACATTTTTGAGCCCCACGAATAACTTTCCCGATTTCATTGTTATTATTGACGGTTGCTAAATAAGCAATATGTTGCCATTTATCTTTCTCACATCTCGATTTATGTTCCCTAAACCATCTATGATAATTCTGTTTTTACAGTTTTATGTGGTTAGTAATCTCAAAGGTGTGCATAAACCCATAGTGGGAAATAATACCTCAGATATTTCGGCGCGCAGTTTCTTTTTTGCTACAGCAATTTGAGCATTGAAGTTAACGCGCTTGTTATAAGGCTTATTACAGTGCTCATTTGTACGTTTGTATTTTCTAAGCACGTTTGTAATTTCTTTGATATTGGCAATAAGGGACCTAGAGGCACTTCGTATATGTAATGAAGTGGTCAAATCTGGGCCATCAAATTGCTCAATAAAGCGAGGCAAAAGTCTATCAGTGGAAGTTTTAACCTTACTCAGATTAGGAATATTCCAGTGGATACGTGTATTCGTATTATTTACATAGATACCGCCATTCTGATCGTACAAGCTTATCACTGGCCTACCTCTAGATGGTTTCAGAAAAACACAGAGGGGTAGATGATCACTTTCTTCACAAGTCAGAATAGCCATGTCCTCTGCTAAAGACAAGCCCCGCCGGTTCATGAAGACATAGTCGATAGTGGAGACACCGTTGCCATTAACTGCGTATTGGCCATCTGTGCATCCCCTGCACACTGACCATTAAGACGAATGAAACCAAAAGCTTCAAGCAAGTTCGTCCAGGCTTTACCTTGTTGGTTTTTAGTAGTCATCTTAACTGGTGCAGATTCAAAAATCGTAGAAATGCTCAATGTTAGAGATAGCAATGATAGTGTTGAAATCACCAATTTTCCATATCGGTAATGTTAATGTTAGTGCGCGGTACAAATGTCCTTTAACATTATCACCACCGTAGTGGTCCCTTGGCGCTCTGGCGGCTCTGAAAGAGGAGGGGAGGTTGAGTTAGTGGGAGGAAGCAGGAAAAGTGCAAGAGAGCAGTGATGTGCTGTTGGCGGCCTCAGCCCGGTGGGTCCGTTGGCTGGGCCTGGGGTGTTTGCGGCCGGTAGTCGTTGTGTACTGTTGTGCAAGGCTATGTGTGTTTTTGTTTTGTTGTTGCAATGTAGTGAAGTTTGTGCGGTTTGTTGTGCTGTAGGTTTTGGTTGTGTTTGGTTTGGAGTTTGAGAGGTGTATGCAGAAAGGGAAATTGTTAGTAGGGTTGGTTAGTTTGCGTCTCTATCCTGACTTGAAGCGCTCGGCTTGCATAGTCTCCCCTATTGCCTCTCTGTCCTGATCTGGGTCTGACTGACTGGCATACAGGTTCCATAATCCTCTAGTCCCCGCCTCTAACATGCTCTCTCTTAGCTCCCCTTATTCTCCATTTAGACTCTAGTGGCCAGTGCATGTGCCAAAGACAACCTCTCAGGTAGTGGGGAGATTGTCAATGTCTCGATAATTCCACACCAATGTGGTACCTGGCGGTAATTAAATCAAGGGGCGGGCAAAAGTGTTGGTGGGATTGTCTGGGTTACTTGACTCAGTCGCCGTGTGTGCCGCCTGTATTCCTGTCTATCCGGTGTCACCCGTTCAGCTGCCATGGGCTTTACTCTCCCCTGTCAGGGATGTCCGTGTCTTTTCAGTTTAGTTATCCTTTTTACCAGTTTTGTTTTTCAGGTTTAGTCTGTGGTGTTGTAGAGCCAGGTTTTTAGTGATTTCCTGAATTTTAGGTGATCTTCAGTGTTTCTTATTTCCTTTGGGATGTTGTTTCGGGTTTTTGCGGCTAAGTGGTAGAAGGAGGTGCCTCCAAGTTTTTTCTTGCGGTATGGTTTGAGTTCTAGGCGGATTTCGTTGCTCGATCGGAGGAGTCTCGTTGGTTTGTAGACTGTTATTTTCTTTTGTAGGAATTCTGCTCCTTCTCCGCTGATTTCCCTGTGCGTTATGCACATTGTTTTGAAGGTGATGCGATGTTTGACTGGGAGCCAGTGTAGGGTTTTTAGGGCTGGAGTGATGCGGTCTCTTCTTGATCGTTTGAGGAGTAGTCTTGCTGCTGCATTTTGTATCTGTTGCAGTTTCTTCAGGAGGTATTCAGGTATTCCGAGGTAGAGGCTGTTTGCATAGTCTATTTTAGACATGATTAGGGCGACGATAGTGAGTGTTTTGTGCGCGGAGAGGAAAGGTAGAATTCTTCTTGCCGTCCAAAGGAGGAAAAAGCATTTCTTCACTGTTGCATTTATTTGTGGCTCCAGGGTTAGGTGGTTGTCTATTAGGACTCCCAGATTTTTTACTACCTTCGATGGTGTTGGTGCGTTTCCCATTTCCGTAGGTCATGGGATGGTGGTTTCGTTCTCTTGGTCTTTGGATACGATCATGATTTCTGTCTTTCCTGGGTTGATTTTCAGGTTGTTGGCATCCATCCAGCCGAAGACTTCTTTTAGACAGTCGGTAAGGGTTGAATGTTCGGCATCAGTGTCTTTGATTTTGTAGATGATCTGAGTGTCATCTGCGTAGTTGTAACATGTAATGTTTTTTTTGAAGATTCTGATGACCAGAGTCTGGTAGATGTTGAAATATAGTTGAGATGGTGAGGATCCTTGTGGTACTCCACAACCGTTAACTTGTGGAGTGGATTTGAAAGGTTTTATCCATACGGTTTCAGTTCTGTCTGTTAGGAATGATTTGGTCCAGCGTAGTGCTGTGTCTGTTATGCCTATGTTTTCTAGTCTTTTGGTAAGGGTGTCGTGGCTAACTGTGTCAAAGGCTACGGAGAGGTCGAGCAGAATAAGGCTGAAGTAGTGTTTGAGTCTGCGTTAGTTTTGAGGTCGTCCCATATGGATAGTAGTGCTGTTTCCGTTCCTCTCGTTGGTCTGAAACCGATTTGAGCTTGGTCCAGCAGGTGGTGTTTTTCTACGTGTTCTTGGGTTAGTTTATATACGTAGGTTTCTATAAGTTTCGCTGGGTAGGGGATGTTAGAGATCGGCCTGTAGTTGGAAAGGTCATCTACGTCACCACTTGTGTTTTTTAAGAGTGGCTTGATGTATGCTGATTTGAAGATCTTCGGTACAGTCCCTGTTGATAGTGATAGATTTAGGTTTCTCTAATGTTCTGCTGGTGATCCTTGCGCGAGGATTGATTTGCAGATGTCTGGGGGACATGGGTCCATGGGTGATCCCACTTTCTTGCTTCGTTTAACCAGAATTGCGAATGCCTCTGCTAATATTTCGGCAAAGTTTCGGAGTTTGTGCTGTGGTTCCGAGTTGGGTTTGTTGGGTTGTATGTTGTGGTTGGTTGGTCGCTTTTGTATGGTTTGACGGATGTTGTTGATTTTTATTTTTTTTAAGTGATCTGCCAGGTCGTTGCATAGTTTTTCTGAGGGGGTTGCGGTGTTATCACAGCCTGGTGGGTTTCTCATTTCTTCAATGATGCTAAACATTTCTTTTTTGTGTGTTGGCAGCATTGTTGATTCTGTCATCGTAATGTCTTTTCTTTGCCTTTTGAATTTCATTCTTGTATGCACGGATTTGTTTCTGGTACAGTGTTTTTTTTTTTTCTGGGTTGTATCCTACCTTAGGGGTCCTTACAGGTCCTTGTAGTTGCTGGTTGACGGCTGGCCACTGGCTTCCCCTGCGGACACCTGCTGACACTTCCTGGAGCCACCTCTGTTGGAGCCGCCCTTGGCCTTGGGGCCCTTAGCCGCAGGGGGGCTGCTGGGCAGAGGGCTGCCCTGGGAGGATCAGTGATGAAGGGCTCACGGCCCAATCGGAGCAGGGATGGGCGGGTTGGGAGGCGGGAGGGGAAGGGAGATCAGGAAGAGGGTGCGGGGTGGGAGAGGAACGCTTGGTGGGCCTGGGGGCCTAGTTGGCTTCCAAAATTATACGGGTGCCCAGAGATGGGTTTCCTCACCTTGCGCCGGCTCCTGACATAGGCGGCACAAATATATGCAGCCACATGCGCCTCAGTACCCAACATCCCCCACTAACAGAACCAAACTGTCAGCAGGATAAAGTTCTCTCATCATCTAAGACTGGGCGTTGCGTCCAGGTCCACACCTTCGTCCATGCTGGATAGAGTTGCAGGAAGATGAAGAAAGAGCAGCTCCCTCTAATTAACATTATACCCATAATATTCCCTCCTGTGACAGCCATGGACCAAGACAGAGAGAAACATTTTGTTAATTGTGGGGATCCCCAAGTCACTGAAAGAGGGGGTCACAGACTACCTGGAGGAGGTCTGGGATGGGCTTGTGTTGCTGAACCATCAGGAGGACCAGGATGGAGGAGTTGGGTGGTGAGGTCCAGTGGTCCACAGAGGGCCCGAGGGTGGGCGCAGTCTGAGAAGACTTGGATAGGTTGGGCTAACAAAGATGAATGTTTGGGACCAGCAGGAAGACAGACGACGTCCCCCTTAGCACTACCCAACCAGAAGATTGCCGGCCTGGATGTGGCATCATGAAGACCTTGCCACAGCAGTGTGTAGGATGAGCATCCATAACCCGGGCACAAAACAGGTGACAAAGATCACCACATGCCAGAGGATGCAGGAAAAGACAAAGGATTCGACTGGAAGAGAAGGCACTGAGATGCCATCATCAAGAGGCTCAGAAAAAAGAAAAGGATAACGAGGAGAGGGGGGTCCCTGAAACAAAAAGTCCCTGAGGATGTGAGGGTAGAACCAGGATTCCCTGTAGAGCTGGAGGTCGGGGACAGTTGATGCATTTTCAAGGGTCTTAGGGCAGAAATGCAGTTTCAGATTTGTTTGCGAGACTCGAAGAGGCCCCTTGCTCTTTTTGCGGAATTCCTTGGTTTTAGGGTCCGCTTTTTCTACCATCCAGGCTCACTCCAAAGCCTGACATTGGGCCTGATTACATGTTTGGCGGTCCGCAAACAAGGGTGCTGGTAGCAACTGCGCGTTTGTTGGTAGCAGCACAGAAATCACAGCAGGCCTGACCTGCTGGCAGTTCAGGCCCCTACCAGCAGTGTTTTCCCTCAAGCACCGGCACCTTTAGCAACAGTGCCGGTGCTTCAGTGACCCCAGTCCCATGGAGTCCTCTGGGATTCCACTGGAATGAGGATTTACCGTTCTGCCGCCTGCCATGATATCCCGATGGCACCGGGATGTCAGGTGGCTGAAACAGTGTTACGGGATCGGCGGAACCCGGCTGCCTACTATAAGGAAGGCATGGTATCGAAGTAAGACAGACAAGTGGCCGCAGTTCAAGGGTGTTTATTATACTTGCGTATAATAAAGTGCAAGAGGATAGGAACGCTATGAGGAATAATGACTTTTCAGCACTATTCTTTCGGATGGATACAATTCCCCACCAACAAATAGCCCACTTGAGTACAATAACCATCCTTGAACTGTGGTCACTTGTATCTGTCTGACCTTTGGGTGCATTCCTGTAACCAAGGAGACTTAGCACAGGGAGTTTCAGGCACCGCCCTCGCTTCTTGCCCTGCCGGACACGTTGGAGCCAGAGGCGGGCTTCACCAGTGAATCCCGCCAAAGACAAAACAAACAAAGGGACTAAACCTGGTTTGGCACAAAGAGAAGGACCTTTCCAACAAGCAATGGCGAAAAAAGACCGGGCAACACACAATGGTAGAAAGAAGTAAACCACTGCTACCAGCCATTAATTGTAGAAAGGGCAACATAAAAATGTTACGTGAGACTAGACAAAGGGGATACAAAGTAACCCCTCCAGCACCCTATGGTAAGATGGTGTGTGCTGGGTCTAGAAACTTACAAATTATTATTATTTGTTTATTTGTTTTGGTTTAGAAAAACCTTTACAAAAATATTCATTTTCGTTACAGAGAATACAAAATAAGAACAGATTAGCGAAACAAAAAAAAAACATATTCACATTTTCAGATAAAAAGAAAACAGTTAATTTCCTATATCTAGCATATTAACACTATTATCCGATTCATATCATTAATTTTCACAATATTACTTAACAAAGTCACCTAATAACGATCCAAAAGTTCATCCTCATTACTCTTACATAGTAAGAAAACCAAAGCCAGATTAAAATAAACGGAAAAGAGAGAAAGAACAGAGGATTTAAAACAGAGCACAAACATTTCTCAGAAATGTTGCTACCCTGATATTCAAATTGCTTTTACTGTTGTGTAGCATTTTATACCAAATAAATTCTCTATTTACTTCCGCAGTGTTGGGAACATATTGCGCAAAATATAGGAGTCTTTTTTCCCTCAATGCCGGGCATACCAGCAATATGTGTTTCAGGTCCTCTACCATACCTTCAATACCACAGAACCTACACCACGGCCATATAAGTTGAGCAATGGATCTAATTGAGAGTATTTGGTTAGTGGATTATTTTATTTGGATACTTTGTTAGGTAACTTTCCATCCCTGGTAACCATTTATTTACAGCACACAATTGTTGATAGAGTTTGGAGCTCAATATCGCATTTTTGGTATGGATCCAATCGAAACCCAGCACACTTTCCTTCACCCTTACCCGGTTGTTCCTAAGAGAAATCGTGGAAATACCCAATTGCATCAAGTTTTTATTTATTTCTCCGTTTAATTCCACTATGAAAGGATTGCAAATATCCCAACCTGCATGATAATATAAAGTGTTAGTCTCTGAAGAATTGCATTTTCTCCATAGCGTCATTCGTTTCCATCTCACTAGCGCCTGAAGCGAATTTAAACCCATTTTGTACTTGATTAAGTTATACGGAATACATTTAGGTAAGTAATACATTACCGATTTCCAAATATAGCTTTCTATCGAGGCCCACTCACCTTCACACGTTGAGGAATGAAATTCGGCCCCATATATAAGGCGGGGAATTACTTTTTTCGTATAAAATTCTCTCAGAGGGGACATAGAAAATTTCCCAGATTTTGCGTCTAATGCCCGCATTTGAGAGATAGCAATGTCAGCCATGAGTTTCAATTGTGTCCTAAGTAGGGGTCTGGACTGTGCCCCTGCTATTGAGAAGCCCAGATATTTAAACTCCGCTTTTGCTTTGAGCCTTATATTCCCAGATACCCAAGATAGCGTGTTTGATTTCTTGTTTTTCCTCCCCAAGCGCACAATTACTGTTTTGTCCGGGTTAACCTTAAAAGCAATTGAGGTAATAAATCCTTCAAAAGCTCTAAGCATGCGTTGGAGTCCCACCTTAGTGGTGTCAATTAGGAGGAAATCGTCCGCATATGCCAACCAGGACATACAAGTATTACAAATTCTTGGAGGTACTAATCCCCTATTTAATAACGCCTGGTTTGTGCCGCTAACATATAGGTTGAAGATTGTGAGAGCTAATCTACATCCTTGGTGCAATCCATTGTGGATAGTAAATTGCTCCGAAAGGGTACCTGCAGAGTCCAGTCTTACTTTCACATCAGTCTGAGAATATATTGCCATCACTATGTCTAGCAAAATTGCTGGCATTTTTAGTGTTCTTAATCTTGACCATAGTATATTCCTATCCACCAGGTCAAAAGCGGAACTCAGGTCCATAGACGCTATGAAGACCGAGGTATCGCCTTTTTCATTGCTTCAGCTCTCAGGCAATACAGAATAAACCCCCCACATTCTGTCCCCATATTTTTCCTAAAACCGAAGTGTCTCATATCCAAAATTTTGTTATCATCAATCCATTTCTGGATGTCTCTTAAAACAAGCGAAGAAAATAGCTTGGATTCCGGATCGGCAATGGCTATAGGCCGGTAGCTCTTGGGACATAATCGGGAGCCTTTTTTGAATACAGGTATAATAATGGATACCCTCCAGGACAGGGGAAATGACTTGGTCAGTAGTATATTCGAAAACAAGGTAGACAATATTTTTGCCCATAATTCTGGATCGGTATTGAGAATTTTGTTAGACAAGTTATTAGGACCCGGCGCGCCCAAACTTTTTGATTTTACAATAAGGTTTTTTATGTCCCAAACGGTAAAATTCAGGAGCCAATTTGTTTCATGCTTCCAGGGAACCCCAGCCCCCTCCTTATTAAGAGCAAACATGTTTGAAAAATGACCCTACCACGTTGCTTCATTGATTGGGTTCACTAAGTGCTCTTTCTGTGGTTTGTCCCAATTGTTAATTAAATACCAAATGTTTCTTGAATTTGTGCCTCTTAATGCACTTAACATTTTTTCCCCCTCACTCTGACCTTTATTTATTCTATGTTGTATGGACCAATTTTTGTAGCTTTGTTTACCTTTTTTTATCCTTTCAGCTGTATTTTCTAGAGTAAGTCCCGATTTCTTAATTAGTCTGATCTCTTCTCTCATATCCCTCTTTTTTTCCCTGATTTCTATGTCAAAGTTATGGGATTTATCATTCTTCCATCGGTTGTCCCTTAAATTGGTGTAGCCAAATTTTGCCACGGCACTGCCGATGTAATCTGTAAAGTTGTTAGCCGCATAGGTCTTTTTCTTTTCTAGTTCTGAAAAATTCTCAAAATCTGCTACCATGGAAACAGTAAATTGTTTACTTTTTTTCCCCGTCCATGAAATTCTATTCCCTGTTTGATTGACGTTTAGATTATAATTATATACAGTTTTGGGTTCGGTAAGTACAGTAATACCTATTTCCAGTGACAAAATGCAATGATCACTAAGGGAAGTCTCAATGCACTCAAGTTTACCAGAACTATAGAACAAGTCCCCTGAAAAGATAATGTAGTCAATTATTGAGTAGCGGCCTCTAGCTTTCCAAGTTGGAAGATGGTTTACCAGAATTTCCAAGCCCCACATCTCTGCAAAGTGGGACCACAACCTCCACCTGCAGATTGAATTATCAAGACTTATAGAAGCATACCCCAGCCTGCTAATCAAAACATCCCCCATGAAAGAGTCCCCATGAATGACTGCATTGAGATCACCCGCGATCACTATCTGGCCTCCTATATTAATTAACAACCAGTTCTGCAGAAGGGACCCTAAATTGCATAGTTCCGCCCATAATTGCCTGTCCGAAAGTTCAGCCTGATTCCAATATGTATTAACCAACAAAAAAGGTGTGTCCCTATTATTGTACAACAATGAGAGGCCCACCACCAGGAAATGATGTGCAAAAGCCCATTCTCCCCTAACATTCGGGTTCAAATGGTTTTTTGCAGCTATGAGGAGGCCACCTTTAGGGCGACCTCTTCCTCCCCATTGTGCACATAGAGAGTATACCGTATAACCCTCCCAACATAAAGCAAACCTTGACCATGTTTCTTTGATGAAGAGCAGATCATATTGTGCCAAGTCCCTCATTAAATTCACATTATTTAGGAGATTAACCGAACCTCTCGAGTTCCATGTTAACAGTTTACACTTACCATTTACCTTAACTAAAGTGGCTTAACTAGTTTCTTGAGGCTGTCAATTGACTCTCTCAGCGTCAATGCGAGCCATCTCCAGTCCTGACTCACATCCTTTTCCCTCTCCTCACCCTTCACTCCATCCTCTTTATTTGAAGGATCCTCCTTCTGTAATCTACCAGTGTTACGTGTTAGCTCAGTCAGATGAGAGTGAGTCTGAGCATACTCAAATATATCGAAACCCTTTCGATGAAATTCTTCAGCTTCTTTCATCATTAGGTTTCTGACCAAAGGAGAATGTATAACTAAACGGACATAATCCAGCCTCTGCCTATGTATATAATCCACCAGGTAAATGTCCGTTGATTCAATCAGGCTTAAATTTGGAATCTGACCCATTAAGGACAAAATATATGGTTGATTAAGAGAAGTATTGTTCTGATCTAAGAATAGTGTAGTCAGCACCAGGCCTGGTAGGTCTGGTCTCACCGGGTCCTTCAGATCAAGTGGCCGATATGAATGAAGCTGTTCCTTCTCCTTCATCTCATTTTCCCTCTCCAAGACATCCTCCTTCCTTCCTGTGCAGTATTCTTCATATGAATCTGCCCTCCTAAAATTCTGTCGCAGTTCAAACCCACTTCTGGGAGCTTCCTGCTGCTGTTTGTCCCTTAACACTCTAAGGATGTTTAGGTACAGCGCCTCATCATTTGCATTCTCATGTGTTTTCCCTCCCGGTATCTGATTGTCCTGCTGCTCCAGGTTTCCCCTTGGGACCCCACTGTTATCCTCAGAATTCTATTGACGTGGGTTGTATGCCCCCCAATCCGATCCCTGATCTAGGGTACAGGGATTTATAATGCCCCAGGTCAAATGCGCTGCATTAAAAATTTCATATACCCCGTCCTTTTTTTTATTTTTCATTACTTCACATAGTTGCTGGTTTCCCTGTATATAATCACTTTGAATAGCTTGATCCTTCCTCTTATTGGAGATCCCACCATTCTCCATTAATGAGATTTTATTCTGCAGTTGTAAATTTACTCTAGGTGGAGATTCATCATTCACAGACCCTGAATTACATTTCTCAGAAATTTTCTAGAAGTTGTGGCCATTCCACCCTTTTTGTTCGTATTTTTTTTATTTTGTTTTGCCATTTTTTTACTTGTCTTTTAGACAGTTTAAATTCTGTCATTTGACCTCCTGACCCATTTGCCCCTGTACTTTCATCTAGACAATTAGGGTCAGTGTCCTCCAGCAAAATATGACCCCCCACCCCCAATGAATCAAGTGCATGTTCTTGTGATGCGTCTACCAAAATAATCTCTTCACTCAGTGGAGCCTTGGTAAGATCCACCAACCTGTCCTCCCCTTCCTTTTCCTTTAATCTCCTCTGAGGCTTCAGCAATGCATCTGATAATATGTCAGGTAACGCTCTGAAATCCGAGGTTAAGTTAGTCAAAGCCTTAGTAAGATCCACCAACCTGTCTTCCCCTTCTATTTCCTTAAATCTCTTCTGTGAATTAAGCAATGCATCTGTTAATATATCAGGTAGAGCTCTGAAATCAGAGGTTAAATTAGTCAGACACTCCATTTGCTTACGTAATTCCAATAAGATAAGTCGATTAAAGATTGTCATCATAACAGTAAATTCAGAGTCAATACTAGTTTTAGTGGAATTCTCCTTGGCAAAAGTAGTGCCATTTGAAAAGTCTAACAGTTTATCATAATTTGGATTGTCATGCACCTCATTATCATCATGTTTGTGAAAATTCTTCTGCTCCTGATTCAAATTGCTTCCCATCCCTATAGGCAGATCAATATTCGCTATATCGTCATCACCAAACAGCAATTGCGAGGGATCAATAATGTCCTCACTCTGTTTCCTGCGGAGAGAATGTTCTTGGGCAATTTTTAAAAATTCAGCCTCTTGAGAGGGTTCAATATTATCCTCCTGCTCTTTTCCCAATGAGGAAGCTGGTTGCGCACATTGGAGAAAATCTGCCTCCTCCTCGTTGGGCTCCGGCAACGGTAGAGCAGCTGCACGGGCCAAACTCGCCCTTCGAGTGCTTACCGCAATAAAGACGTCTGCCCTCGCATCTTTGCGGAGTGGGAGTTTGGCTTTCCCCATTATTCAATTGTTACAAACAACAAATTGAACCCCACAAAAGCTCAACAGATCGAACCCCACCAAAGTTCGGCCAATTGAACCCCACAAAGTTCAGCAAATTGAACCCCACAACAGTTCAACAAAGTGAAACCCACAGAGTTCAGCAAATTACACCCCACAACAGTTCCACAAATTGAACCCCACAAAAGTTCGGCCAATTGAACCCCACAAAGTTCAGCAAATTGAACCCCACAACAGTTCCACAAATTGAACCCCACAAAAGTTCAGCAAATTGAACCCCACCAAAGTTCAGCAAATTGAACCCCACAACAGTTCCACAAATTGAACCCCACAAAAGTTCAGCAAACTGAACCCCACAACTGTTCCACCAATTGAACCCCACAAAAGTTCAACAAATTGGTCCCCCCAAAAGTTCAACAAGTTGAACCCCACAAAAGTATACCATATACAAGCAAACTAACTCCAGACTCCTTCACACAGTAGGCTGGTATCATTCCATATTTCACCAAAAATAAGTCAGACCCCCTCCGCCCTCCGCCAGCCGAACAGCCCAACAGCCCACTTGCGTGCCAATTCCGGGTGCGCGTGCGGGTGCGCTAGCAATGGGGAATAAATGCAGGAGGGAGCGGGATCACGGCCGTAGACACAGAAAACGGACTCTGCAAATAATGGAGACACAGCGGGTCAGTGATACATTACACAGACCCACATAACATGGAGCAGGTTCCCAGTTCCAAGGTCCCAGACCCCAGTTCCCAGGTCCCAGGTCCCAGCCCCAAATACCAGGTCCCAGGTGCTAGGTACAGCTCACGAAGTCCGCAGGTCACCAAGTCCCACAGCACTGAGCACAAATGACAACAATGTCTATTGCAGAAGCAGCGTGTTACGGAGCAGGGGGATACAGCACTTCTTCTTGCCTACTCACTCGATTTCACGGGTCCACTAGTACACAACATCTCTGGCAGCATTTCAGCCCAACAGCCCACTTGCGTGCCACTTCCGGGTGCGCGCGCGGGTGCGCTAGCAATGGGGAATAAATGCAGGAGGGAGGCGGGATCACGGCCGTAGACACAGAAAACGGACTTCGATTTGACGGGTCCACTAGTCCACAACGTCTCTGGCAGCGTTTCAGCCCAACAGCCCACTTGCGTGCCACTTCCAGGTGCGCGCGCGGGTGCGGTAGCAATGGGGAATAAATGCAGGAGGGAGGCGGGATCACGGCCGTAGACACAGAAAATGGACTTCGATTTCACAGGTCCACTAGTCCACAATGTCTCTGGCAGCGTTTCAGCCCAACAGCCCACTTGCGTGCCACTTCCGGGTGCGCCCGCGGGTGCGCTAGCAATGGGGAATAAATGCAGGAGGGAGGCGGGATCGCGGGATCACGGCCGTAGACACAGAAAACGGACTCAATCTGCAGCTGGGCCGAGGAACTGGACTCTCCCGCCCTTCACTAGTTATGAAAGAGGCGGCTGCAGCAGTTTGGGTTAAAAAGCCGAGCAGAAAGCACAAGTCTCTGTGCAAAGCACAGCATTTGCTCCCGGTGTGCGCAGACTGAGTGATCGGGCTTGAGACGTCACTGTACACATGTAAGTAAAGTGACTTTCACTTCACTGCTCTTGGAAACAGTAGTTTCACCAAGAGAAGGTATTTAAACCTTTGGGAAATCTAAAAGACTTCCCTGTGACACTACACTGAAGGTGCTGTGTGTCACAATGTAAAAGATGATGCATAAGGAGTTTTTCAGACTCCAAAGTCAAATGAAACACATGCCAAATCACAATAACAATACATGAGAGAGTGGGAAAAAGGTCTCACTCTCTCCAGGATAAAAATGAAAAGTCCTAGCGTCCAGCAAAAGAGCTGGGGGTCTCTAAAGGAGAAGGGAATTAGCACATTTCTGTAAATTCTCCCTAACACTTACAAAACCCAACGCTGAGTGTTATGGGGGTCTGTGGCCCTGGTTTCTCTCTTCTTCTTTGGTTTGTGCCACTTGGCCAACTTCCCTGCCAAGTTCTGCAACGAGAAAGATGACTCGTAGGACTCCCTTGATTTCAGCTTCCAATCCTAGTTTCTCTCCCCTTCTCTTT
The DNA here is from genome assembly GCF_040938575.1 of Ambystoma mexicanum. NCBI lineage: Eukaryota > Metazoa > Chordata > Amphibia > Caudata > Ambystomatidae > Ambystoma > Ambystoma mexicanum. The sequence continues at coordinate 860,756,136 of NC_090933.1, forward strand.
ATGTTGCCTTGGCTGCCTCGCTTATCAAGTACTGACACAAGAAAGATTGTCCTTCTTGTTATATTTGTGCAGCGTTCTGCCTCCTCTACCTTCCAGCCCCTACTGGTCCCTGCGCTTGTCCTGTTACCTTGCCTGTTCCCGGGATGCATGGCCAGTTGTTCCAGGGGTCTCTCTCCTACTCCATGTGCTGCGCGAGCATCTCTCTGTCTCGGTAACCTTCACCTCATGGATATTCACCATTGGAGTGACGGTATGGGCGCTGCTTCTTGTGTTCGCGCCACTGTCCACCAGCCTTCCAGTACAGTCTGGACACCGTCGGGTGAAGGAGTCCCGTTGACCTCTTGACTCTGAGAACGGATTTCTCTGGGCTCCGTCCTGGCCTTCTCTACATCTCCTTCGTACTCACCGGGCTTCACAGTCTCTCGTCCTGGTTAGCCGAGTCTCTCCGACAGGCAGTCCTTTGGTTTTTATGGTGGAACCACACCTCAGCGGAAGTCTATACCACTGCAGTTCCTTCTTGGTATTGCTCTTCATTGTTCCTGTGTTCCACCTCGCCCAGTACTTGGATTACCTATATTCCAGATGTTCTTCTTTGTCTCAGTACTTTCCAGGACCTTGAGATAGTCTGCTTTTCAAACTTTACAACAGTACATATGTCTACTGTCTACAAAGTGGATAGGAAAAGGAGGTGCTAGAGTGTGAGGGGGTGCGATCTTCTCCCTAGGGCTATAACCTACATGGTCATCCTTCTCCCTAGAGGGGTGGCGGCAATCCCTCCCTATGAGATCCTCCTTCATTATACCACCCCCAGGGGGACTATCGGGTAGCAGCCTCACATCCGTGGCTTCATGGAAAAGGGCCGCCCCCGACCCCTCCGGGAAAAAGTGACAATATGTAGTGAATCACCACAAGTGGACAGAAAGAAAGGAAAAGTGTCAACGTGGCATGTGGGCCTCCATATATAACCGCTACATCACTGGCCATACAGAGGCACCCGGAGAACTGTGATGGAACAGAGCTGCCTCCACACCAGTCCCCATGCTGACCGTCTGAAGCTTTCTGGGTCCAGGATCATTTAAAAGATGAGGAATATGTGGGAGGAATGTATAAGCCCAGAGAGTAGAATCTGGTTTTGATATGAATGGACAGAGTGGGAGAGGCAGAGTTTGAAGGACAGACAGGGCGGGGGTAGGGGGGGATGCTTACCTTCGGGTAAATGGTGACCTCATACTGCAGCGGAGAAGGACTGCATTGACGTGGCCCTGTCCATGACACTGAGAGGGAGTGCACACCTCGCTCCACCAGCCGAAGAGGGGACACAGTCACAGGTGCTGCATGTACAATACCGGGTGGCCTTTGTTTATCATGCTGGAGGATCATTTTCTAAAGGCCCTGTGCTATATTTTGATCTAATAATCCGAGTCCTAAACTGTACCACTGGTAAGAGCCTCCTCAACCTCATGCTTTTCATGGTTTCCCCCATATGAGTCTTGATCTATGACGTGCCTCATGGCTTGATTTCCTTTGCACCTTTGCGTGATTAGCTGCATGGGCACACTTTACTTTTGGAATCCTTGGTGTGTAACTGCCCGCTGTTCCCAGCGAGTTCTCTAGAGAGAAAATGCCACGTTCGATCAGTACGGCATTGCACCACTGAATGCACATTGCTGTGAATAAGCGAGGCACTTATGTTGGCCTTTAGGGTAATGATTGCTTTCCTTTGCGAGGAGTGTGCTGTCGAACCGTGAGAAGATCTGCCCACAGAGGTCCAGTTAAGAATTTGCGGGGAAAGTCATTTTTGGTGTTCGGGTGAGTTGGTAGCAAAATTATTTGTTTGGGTAGTTGAAATGTACTTCTCATTGCCAGCTGGCATTTTAATTGCCCAAAAAAAACTATGTTTTTATTTGTAATCAAAACATTCTTTGCTGTTAGCTTTTCTCATAAACGTTGGAGCGGCCACTCTGAAGAAGACTGAGGAAGCTCTCGTCCTGAATCTTGCCAAGTCCTGTCAAGCAGGCACCATTGGAAATCAGTATCCCACTGTTTAATGGAGGTACGTAGGCGGTCTGTGCACAGGGATGGACAGACTGGAACCCAGTAAATCCCGGATGGATGGGGAGGGGGGCGGGGGGCCCAATGAAGAGATCCAGTCACCTGGCTCCACTCTCCACCCCACCTCGGATGGTAGATTGCAGAGGTGAAGCACGCTAGGAACAGCACAGAGGCGGCCTGCAGTGCCAGTAGAAAAGAGCTGCCACTTCACTAAATGGGCATTCATTTGAGAGGCTCCTGAAGTCTAAGGTATGCGATTGAGGATGCATAGAACGGTCCATGTAGTAGTACCAGCAGGGAAGGCTGTAGTTGTCAGCTGGGTGGACAAGTTCCCCAAATGCATAAACTGCTCGCAAGAGCAGACCAGATCCCATATGGTATCCGAGCAACAAACAGGTGAAGAAACTGCAGCTCCGCATCTTGATGGGATATCCAGCAATGGGGTTTCCAGCTACTGGTCATTAGGTTGCAGTTAGAACCAAATATAATGGGGCATGCAACTAGAGGTCTACAAACCAGGAATATGGTACCAGGGTCCTTCTACGCTTGGTCGTCAAATGAAAGGTTCTGGCAGAGGTAGCAGATGCTCCGGGATGTCAGAAGATTCCAATGTTAGGCAGCACAGGCAATCCCTGGACGTGGGAAGTTCAAAAACCATTGTCGGAGAACCAATCCATCTGTCCCTGCTGGAATTTTCCTAGAGTCCCACCTGTAGGTAAGACTTTAGTAAACTATCTCAGTCGGTTGTAGCCCCCCAACCCTTAGTAGGTAAGTACACTGAACCCAGTTACATGCACAACAAAGAAGCACTTAAACTTATAATTTATATACAATTTTATATATTTTACAGTATTTACAACAGAATCACTTTAACAGGTTTACACTCTAACAATTCGGAATAATTTAGAATATACTTCAAAGCACACTTTCACTTTTGTGTTTGTTCGCGGTTACATTTGTTGCAACGTTAGAAAGGGAAAATATAATGCTATCATATTATTGGTAATTACGCGCACATGCGGTACTTAGCAGATATATGGTAAGGCATGCAAACACATGTAAGAAAGTAACTTAAAGGAAGGAAAATCATTAGTTAATGTAACATTAGCCTGGTTCAAGGTTCTAGAGAGGGTTTCTTGCACAGCAAGTCTTTTCAGTCCAAAAACGCAACCCTACACTGAAGGCTGTTCAAAGAGGGCTCCGTCTTGACATGTAGCAGAATAGAGTTCCTGTGGATTTCTTCAAGTCTCTAGTATTTTAGCAGCAGTAAGTTAGTTTTGATTTTTTATTGATTTGGCTGATCTTTCAACATTATATCACTTAAAACAATTTTTATAATATTTGACTTCCCGGGGCCACCGGCTCATTACGAGTCCGGCGGCCCGGGAAGTCAGGCTTCAGCACATTGTTAGTCCACATTCCCTCCATTATTCAACTAGTATCAAGGTTCTGGCCAGCCTCAGGACCCCTAGGATCTGATATTGCTGCCGAATAACAACTCCATATAACCATATATACCTCATAAACCAAGGGGACTCTCCATTTGCTGTTTAAGGCTGAATTGTTATATATTCTAGTCGCCATTCCCATAGAGCCCTATGGTACTCTTTGGGAGTGGGGACACTGGAGCACCTGCACTGTTAAAAATGGTGCCGGTGCTCCCGTGAAGATTCTGCCTATCGTGGCCACTGCGCCCTGGCAGGGTCAGACACAGAGTTTGCCGTTCCGGAAACAAGGGTGCCAGTGAGATTACCGGCACCCTTGTTTCCGGACTGGCAAACTCCTAATGAGTCCCAAAGTCCCATATTCACACAGTCTGCTGTTTTGGATTGCTTGTGGCATGAGTTGAGAGTTTCCAAAGGGGGCTGTGTCAATGTCACAAAATCCTTATTATACAGTGGCACAGAACACTGCTTATTCTACCAAGTGTATTCTTACCCAGTGTATTGTCTGCCACCCTACATCTAATTTTTGTAGGTGACATCATCATAGTTTTACAGAAGTACCCAAGTCTATATAATTTGATCTCATATGTTAAAATATAGCCATGGGCAGCCTCAGACTTAAACCAGATGCTCGAACAACTACACTATCAACAGGAACAGATGGCACCCAGTGACACGCATCATTACCCTTCTCAACAGAACCACTCTCTGTGGTCTCAGCCTCATTAAGGACTGCACAGACCATCTCTCCTGGATCACGCCACCACATCATGGACTGTTTTCTTGCTTTGGGTTCTTTGTCCCCAATGCTGCCTGCCTCCAGCTCTCTTTGTGCTTCCTTCAGACGCCAACTGGTTTCCAGATCGGAATGCAGGACTTTTTGACATCTGTCTGCTTCCTCAGTACTACCTGCTGGAATCTCCCGGGCTTCCCTCGATACAACACAAGTTTGAAACTCCTGGGTGTCTCTTTTCTCCTGAGCTCCTGTTTTTATGATGCACAGCTGAGCCTTCCTCAGCATAGGATCACAGTCCTTCTTTTCTTTCACTTGAGTATTCTGCATTACTCAATCCCTCTTCGTCTTCACAATACTTGGTGTTTGAGTATTCTGTATTACTCTGTATTACTCTCGCATTCTTCTTCACAGTATCATCAAAACATATTTTCTTATAGTATACCAGTGGTTTTATGGTGCAGTAACAAACATTAGCTTGGTTTTGTTGATCATTCAGAAGCTTAGTTGTCACTGATGTTTTGTAAGTGAGTAACTCAGAGAGTTCCTCTGTGGAACTGGAGTCCTTGTCTCCGAGAGGGGAGTCTCTCCCAGTTACGTCCTGCTTAGCTCTAGCCCTATGGAGGGTATCATGTAGTGGCCTCACCTCCCTAGCCTAACAGGGAAAGGCTCCCCCAGGGGAAAAGTGACTGAATCCCACAATTCGTCACAGTGACAATTAGTGTTAATCCTTGACTGTATCAGCTATTTTACATTCAACCCTATTCTCCTAACACATTCACAGTTACCAAGCAATTTGGGAATGCCAGAAAATGATCAGAACTACCAAAGAATAGCATTGTTAATTTACTGAAACAAATTATGGTCACAGACAGTGGGTGTGCTCCATCCCAGTTGCCCCTGAGCAGAGCCGTCACAACGGAGGGTCAGGGGGGCAAAGTGCCCAGGGTCGCATGCCTGGAAGGGGACTTGCAGCATCCTGCCCTCGCCTGAGTAGAAGGCAGCGGGGGCGTTGCTAGATGGGGGCTGAGGGGGCTATAGCCCTGGTTCTTTTGGTTGCAGCTCCCGATAGAAGCTCAGGGGCTACAATCAAAATGTCTCCAGTGATTGTCTCCTGGTGTGATCTATTCTGCTATCTCTATGATGTAGAATTCGTGCAGTTTTCCCTGCACAGTAGTCTCTTTCTTCTCTTGCAGTCAGGCAGTTTTGGACTATTGTGCAATGTTGCCCCTGAGTGTGTCTGCATTTTATGTCGCGGCTGCAGTTTGACTTTTTATTCTGCAGCTTAACTTTTCTGCCACAGTCCTTCATCCTCCCTTGTAGTCAATATTTCCCCAACCTTTGTTATTCTGTCTCCCCATTGCACAGCAGCCACCCTCTTGCCCTGCAATCACACTTCCTACTGCAGGGCACCTCTTCACTATAGTTGATTGTCATTGACAGTAAAATGTTCTTTGGTTTCTAAATTGTCACCTCCACACATCTTCCTAGTTTAAGGGAACGGGTACTAAGACTACTCCTCTCAGTTCTCAGTATGCCCCCTATCAAGTTTGAGATTCTACAGCCCCTGCCTTTTTGGTCCAGATCATTCTGTAGTCTTGTAGTTTTATTTTCACCACTATAAAATAAGCACTGCAAGTACAATAATGGAAAGTGATGGGGGTGGCAGACGGCCAGAGCTGGCTGGGCATTTCACACCTAGAATAGGGCAACATTTTATCTCAATAGAGTCTGACACGGGCATTACTGTTATGTTTGATTCAAATAGAATCTGCAGTTCTTCACAAAGAAAGTATACACGGAGGGCATGTTCACAGATTGTGTGGCTTTGCAAACACATGTGGATGTCAAAGAGCCAAGAACCCACGCTTCTGCAGACCGCAATAATGGAAAACAAGAGGTTGTGGTCATTTAATTGCCAGCTGGGCTTAAGGGTCAGAGTGTAGCAGCTGCCATTCTTCATGACAGACCTGAGATCCGGCCAATTCCAAACAAACAAGCATTGGCAAAGCCAACCATTTTGGCTTTTGTGTAGGCATGAGATAGCAATTTTCCAGGCACTACCATAATAGTACTACTTGGCCATAAGATGGCAACAGCTGGAAAAAGGTGTGATTACCTAGGCATTTGATAGCAGTGCCTGACAAATACCTATCTAAGACCTGTACACAAGCCAGAACTGTTGGCTTTGTCAATGCTTGTTTCTAGCAGGACTTCAGTGCAAACATATATAAATCAATTGACTGAAGGCACACTTGGTTAAAACATTTGTATCCCACCAGGAGTGTGTTACAGCTGCACTTAAGCCATTATCTCTCAGCAGGCTGCTTCCAAGTACCACTCACAGGCCGTTTGATTTTACTGCTTGATAGAACTAGCTCAACGAGATCCCAGGAGGATGTGTTTTGGGTGGGGACGAGCAGAGACTGGGTGGGAATGGCCATAAGGATTAGCCTGACCAGGGGCAGTCGATAAGTGGGTAAATCACCAAACAGCACCCACAAGCTGTGTCCATCTTCTTATTGGTGGTGCTTAGGTGCTGTCTATTGGCAAAAACTAAAAAGAGTGAGGACTTCACAGAGAAAAATATACACATTCACAAGATAAGGCCTCCTTGATTTGGATTTTCTGGGCCTTGTTGCATTGGACGCACATGCGTGCACCACAATTCCCTCCAAGTCCCACCACCAGGAACTCAGCACAAAAGCCCTTCATTTCAAGGAGACAGTAGAAATAAAATTAGAGGATGTTGTGATAGGTTGATAGCAATACCAGGATCTGGATTCAAACCGGAAAATAGTTCATCCTCAAAAGAGCAGAGAATGCCTGTAGCAGTTTCCCAGCAAAACGGTGAGTGGCAGTGGGGGTTTATTTAGGAGTTCTGGGGTGGAGGGTAGCCAAACACAGTACATGGGGTCAAAAAGGCCGAGGCGCCAGAAACAGAGAAACTGAGGGTAAAACTGGGGACCATGAGTATCAATAGTGGGCACATTGGATGAACTGGCCAGTCCTTGTCTGCCCTCACATGCTACCTTGTTACTGGTCCTTGAATCATACCCATTCTTTGAACGGGGCTACCGAGGAGGCGAGGCTGCAGGAGTCTGAAAATAAGCTGTCATCTGTCATTTCCAGGCGCGAGCTCTGAGCATAGCACAGGTCTGGTAGAGGAACATATTTGCACTGTTCTGTTTTGACTTTCCAAATTATTTTTTCAGAGCAATCACTTTGATTGGATTGTCTTTAAATGCCACACCTTGTTGTTTTCAGATCACCCTCCGCTATGGGAGGTTAATGGCCAATGGGAGTGCAGTAGGAAGAATCAGGCTGTAAAGTGTAAATGCAAGGTGCTGCGTTTAGGCAAGGAATGTGAAGAGAAGTTACAGGCCTGTGGGCACAGGACGTTGAGGAAGCATGGGACTTTTAGGGATTCATAAGTAGAACATATCTGGTTACGCAAAGCACAGGTCAATGAGTGCAGAAGCAAGCAGCACGTAAGCTAACTCAGAAGGGTCTGAGGTAGTAAGTTGAACATGTTCAGAGTTTAGATGATGTGTGCAGAACAGAGAACACAAATAGTGAGAGTATGGAACAAAAATGAAGTCAAAGAATACATAAAATGGTGCCAGTTGTTGTGCTGGCTGATAGCCGTTGAGTGACGTAGGGGTTGAGTGTATTTCAGGGGCGGTGGCTGATGTTAACAGTGGTTGTCCTTGGCAGAGCCAAAGATGTGTGAGGGCCCATTTCAACATGATGGTTGGGAAAAGCTTGCTTGGAGCGGAAAACAGTCTGAGGCACCCATGGGCTGCATACATTTTAATGGAGACAGAAGAGAAATACAAGCGGGGGGGGGGGCTTTTTGGCAATGACTATCACAAGATTGCTGGTCAGCAGGGAGCTGAAACAATAAATGTCCACTGAAAAGCTATACATCTGTCTTTGGGGTTGATGCAGAGGAACTAGTGTTAAAGGCAACAAGGTGATAACACTTCTATATTCCCCAAGGGAAATAACTGCAGGAAGGGCTCCGGCAAACGCAGCTTGTAAGGCGACCCCAAAACCTATGCTATTTATTTCCATTTGTTATGCATATAACCTTGTGGTTCAGGGACATATGAGAGGTGATGTTATTTCCTGGGATGTTATCAGAAGTGATGTCATTTCCCATGAAGCTATCCATTCTTGGAACTTAAAAAATCCTGCAGCTTTTTGGCCACAAATGTTGGCAAGTATGTAAATATAGGAACACTTCCGTCAGAGGTTCGAACCCACCTTTCCCCAATTGTACTTTAAATTATGAAAGGTGATATAATATATAAAACTGAGATCTTCTCTCAGCTCCACCTGTTCCTTAAATAGCTGAAGCTGATGAAGTTCCGTTTTAAGCATACATTTCCATCAGCAGTTTGAACCGACTTTCCCCGATTGTTTCTGCATACATAAAATGTAAAGTGTATTTAAATACTTCCATCAGGAGTTCAAACCACTTTCCACCATTCTGTCAGCATACTTAAAATATAAAGTTTATTTACCTGCAAAAATAAATGAGAGAGATCCTTCACACAGAGCGTTCCTAATATACAGGAAAGCGCGCCAAGAAAAGGCTCTGTGCACAAACCGAATGGAAAAGGAAATGACAAACGCTGCCTTTGCAGCACTTTGAGAGGTGGACATTGTATTTCAAAGAGTGTGCAAAATCTCCCCCTGGAGATTCTATTTCAGAATGAATTCTCGAGGGCAATGGGGGAGAGTTTATACGGGGCCGAATGCTTGTCGCAACACCGGCACCTACCTTGCAATATTACACTACCTGTCACCTTACACTTTGTACTTCTCCTGAGAAACATTAAATTATCCAGTCATGGTTCTGAGCATCACTCACTCGGCAACCATCTTAAAACCCGAACATGATATTATCAAGATGACTCTTCCTTACCATTGTATATTGGTCAGTTTCCTTGGACTTTCACTTTTTTGTCCAGAAAGGGTTGCTAATGTCCTTGCAGACCTCCTACAGTGGCATGATTTGTTGGATAATGACCCTTACCCAATTTTAGCCCAGTAACCTGGGGATGGGTCATTATTTAACTACCACATGCCCTCCTATACCTCCCATGGTGCATCAGGTTTAATTATTTCCGATTCAAAAGTTATTGCTATGAATCTTCATATAAAAAAAGACACTGGCTCAGTAGGCAGTGGACACAAGCCATCACTTTGTTTCATGTATGTGGCATATCATCTGGTTAGAGATGACTCTTGGTTATAGATTGCAGCAGGTTGCCTTGTGGTAACTGCTTGCCATCACGGAAACTTGTCTCCATCCCGCTGCTGGCGCAGCTCACTCCATTGCCATCACCCTTGGTTTCACCACCTTAAGATGTGATGGATATGCAAAAATAGGAGCAAGCGTCGCCCTCATCTTTAAAAACACTGTCACCATCTGAGTCACGCAAACTAATGTCATCCCCAATTGTGAATCCCTACTCACTAAGGTCTCCATGTCACCTACTGACGCCATCACACTCCTCCTGGTCTGTCGTCCACCTGGCCCCAGCCCCACCTTTGAAGACAACCTAATGCAAAGTATCTTCACCTCCATCAAACCCAAGTCCAAAATCATAATCCTTGGGGGCCTCAACCTAGGCCTCAATGACCACTTAACCATGCCCGTTTCAAACAATGCTCTCTCAAGCCCACCCACAACCAAGGATGCACCTTAGATTGGTTAAGCGACCTCAACTGCAACATCCCCATCCCCATCACCTCCCCCTGCCCATGGTCAGACAACTGCCTCATAGCATTCAAAATCCCCATTTCAGAACGCCCCAGACCAGCTCACCCTGCCAAACCTGAGTGCATGGCCCATTGCACCAAAAACATCAACCCCACTAACCTTCTACTGCTATTTGCCATCCTAGTGCACCCGCCACCAGCAGTAACAGACCATGCAACACTAGTTGACCTCTACATGCTATCTGTCGTACAAACAGTCAAGACGCTCACCCCAGTCAAACTCAGAAAATCCAAACCGTCTCTAAAAAACACCTGGTTCGCTCCTTGAAATCCGCACCAATAAGCACGCTGGCGAGGTAGCCTGGATAAAAATACCCTCCCCTGATTCCAAACCCCTTTTCTCCACTCTTGCCAAAAACTACAGAAAGGAAATCTATGCCGGCAAAGAGAATAGCTAAAATTCTAGAATTAGCAATGCTTCATCCAACTCCTGGGAACTGTTCACCATCCTCCGAGAACTGGAATCTCTCTACCCCACAGCCAGGCCAGGCAGTAGGCAGCATTTGGTGCAAAAAAGTCCAAAACGCTGTTTCTGCAACGATTAACTCCCTCAAAGAACAAATCGCAGCCAAACAACTTAACATGCTCACCAAACCACCACCGCCCAAAGAACCGGCAGTGGTAGGGGTGGTGATGCAGTCGCCATTGATGGTGAATTCCAGCACCCCATTCAGCTTCCACCTCATCTCAGACATGGATGTCTCAAGGAACCTCAAGATCCTCAAACTATCACGTTGTTAAAGCATTTCCTGTCCAGCGGCTATAATCAAAGTCTGTGCTGAGACACACATACCCCTCTTCACAGCCATTATCAATGCATCCTTCTCCACCAACTCAGTGCCAACTTCCCTAAAAGAGGCATGGTTCCTACCGCTACTCAAAAACCTTCCCTAGACCCATCCATCCCAACATACTACCACCCCATTACCACAGTTCCTTACCTCCTGAAGATCCTGGATCATGTTGCCTACACCCAAGTCCAACAACATCTAGAGGAAAACCATGTTCTGGGCACTCGGCAATCAGGATTCCGCCCCAAGCATGGAACTGAAACTGCCCTACTAGATCTTAAAATACAAATCGATGCCATTAAAGACCCTGGGACACAGGACCTCCTGATGATGCTAGACCTCTCTGCAGCATTCGATTTGGTAGACCACCAAATCCTCTGTTCTCAACTCACCTCAAAAGCTTCTCGCCATCAGCCTCTGACTGGGTGTGATCTTTCTTAGCCGACAAATCCTCCCTTGTCTTCATGAACGACTTCTTCGCCGAACCCACTCCTGTCACTTGTGGAGTCCCCCAAGGTTCCTGTCTCTCCCCCACTCTCTACAACATTTACACTAAAGCCCTCTTCGACCAGCTTGACCTTCTAGGCATCTCATACACAAACTATGCAACCATAAACGCCGTCTATGAGCACATATGAAACTGGATGGCCTCCCACCATATTTGTCTCAACGACGAAAAAACGGAAATCCTCATCGTCGGCTCAATCCCAACACTGCGCAACATTGATCCAGCCTACAAAGAATTCACCATCGATGACAACCGCATCACCACCTACACCACTGCCAAAACCCTGGTGGTTTACCTGGATACATCAGTGGAGGCCTACACAACCAAACTGCATCATGCCAGCAAGCCATTCCTTTCAACTCCTAACCGCCTTCCAATAGCAAGAGACATCTCTGGAGCCAAGCTTGATTATTGCAACTCCTTACTTACCAGCATATCCAAACTCCAGACAATCCAGAATAACGCCCTCCGAGCGGCCATTGGCCTCTCCAAATCGGACCATATCTCGAGAAGCCAGGAGAGCTGCACACTGGTTGCCCATCCGGGAACGGATGAAATTCAAAACATTATCTCTGGTTCACTGTTGTCTCTCTAACACTGCCCGGACCTGCCTGTCAAGGTGTGTAGAGAAATACACCCCTACTCACCCTCTAAGGTCATCCAACTCTCACCTCCTGAAGACCCCCAAGTTCAACCGCCTCTCAGCAGGGGGCAAGAGCCATGGCAGCCAAACTTTGGAACACTCTACCACTTACTCTCAGAAAAGAACAGGCCTACTGGAACTTCCACAGAAACCTGAAGACAGGGCTGTTCAACTGACTACACCCACTAAGACTATTGCATCCCCTCTGCCTTGCACCCCCCCTTTTAACTTCTTCTCTATTGAAATCTTTAACTTTCATGCAAAAGTAATGTAACCTGTAACCCTGAAACCCAATGTAACTAATGCCCCTAACTAATGCCCCCAATGAAACTAGCGCTGAGTTACCCGCGGGTTTTGCGCTCTGTAAAAAATACATATATAAATAAAAGAAAAGACAAGAAATAACTGTGGTAGTATACACGCTGTTAAGCCATCAAGATCCCTCGATCCTCATTGATACATTTGCACAGTTACTGGTAGCCACAATTTCAAAGGCATAAAAATCATTGTTTGGGCAAATAATAGCCAGCTCATTATACATTTTTTTTTCTTTTTTGTGTGCAAATGAACACAAAAAATGACATTCAAAAATAAAAAATGTACCATTTTTAATTTTTTTAAAACCTACTTCCTAGGAATCTAGCATCCTTTGGAGAGAAAAGTGAGTATCCTTCTACTGGCCCTGTACATCATTGCATAGTACACCCCAAATTATATTCTAATGGCTTGTCAGGTTGAGGGGCTGATGTTGATTTGTAAGCAGTGGCCCAGCAATTCAATTAATGTAAGTTAACAAGCTGAACAATATTCAGGATACACATTAAACCTGCTTTTAACCTGGCAACCGCTTCATTGGTAATATGTAGCTAATGATATTGTGTTGTTTCACTTCATCCATTGTTGCTCTGATATATTTCCGAAATGAAAAAAAAAAAGTGAGTTGAAGAGTCTGATCTGTCTGTCAGGTTATTTCAGAGAATTCATAATTACCGTGTTTTGTGTGGCAGTTTAATTATACCGTGGTTCAGAGTGAAATTCAACATATTCCCGAAAGAAACTGCTGTCTGTGGTGCAGTTCCTGCACTCTGACAACTGGGAGGCAGACCAGAGAAGTGGGATATAAATAGGTGCTTACACTGGCATGCACTGGCTTCCATTAGACTTTACTCACTGCGGGGCCAGGCGTCACCCGAAATGCTGCGGAGACCTCCCATATCCTTGAAAGCGAGCTTTCACTGCACACTGGTCTACGCGCATTATCCTTCCATGGCAATGCCGTCTCGTCAAGGTATGCCACTATCCGCAGGATGCAGCCCGCCCCACTCAACAGACGGCCATTTTGGCTCAGCGATGCTCTCCCGGCATGTGTTACTTACTGGTTATTGCAGGGGGTCAAACTGAGTCCCGTATGGCTCTGTATTAAAGAACGGCGTGCAGGCACCTTCTGCTCAAACATCTGCGGCAAGCACATTTCGGGCACACTTCCAGATCCTTTTTGTGCTCTAGAGCAAATTTTCATTAGTGCTGTAAAACCTGGCACAACGCTATGTTGTGTATGATTTTTTAATAAACTGGGACATGCCTTTGTTAGAGGAGTGAGGAAAAAGGCACTTTGGGGACTGCTTTCAATTACAAAAAAGTTGAGAAACCATATGACAGCAGGCCAAACGACATCACCTAACTTTTGAAGTGTAAGCTCTCCAGTTTTTCCATTTGCTCATAAGGAAAAGGGTCGGAATACATTTTCGATGTAAATAAAAAGGTTATCCTTTGCATTGTAATCTGTCTGTAGAAGAACGCATTTAATGCTGAGTTTAAAATTAGATGCTTGTGATTGCAAAGGCGGACAGAAATAATGTACAGACTTTTGTCATTTTAAAAGGAATGGGGGTAATTCATAGAAATGCAAACTACTCTTGCATTCTGCACCCAGCAGGAGCTGCTTGCAGGTCACTTTATTGAAAATGCACTCTGGAGAACATCCTGGCTGCCGAGGCAAGTGCCCTTCAGCACGCCCTTCCTTGCATGTCTGAGTGGTGTGTGTGGACCCCGTGACTGGACAGGATTGGCCCCCTGCACTTGAGTGCAGGGTTGCATGCTTCAGGGCCAGTCACCTAAAATGCCGGTTTCATTTCCTACCTACATTTCAGGGATCTAAATGCAAACAAGCGTCAGGCAAAGGCGACAGGTCTGGCAATATAAAAGTAGAGGGCATCTGTCAATAACTCCCCCACATGGCAGAAAAGACGAAGGCCTTGATTTACAAAGCCTTTTTCTATGGGGTCTTCCCATTACAAAATGATTTTACAAATCAGACCCCTAGGCTCCATATTGGCGTGTATAGACCTACTGGCTCTGTAATGTGTACTATTATTGTATTGCTATTAAGATGTCCCAATTCTTCCCCTTCATAATGGGTGACAGATGCCAAGATCAGGGTTTGCACTGTAGCCCTATGTGTGTGTTAACCTGAGACCTGCTAGGTGTAGCCTGTGACCCAAATGGAGCCTGGCTAGGCAGGGATACTTACTTTTCCCCTAAGGGGAATACAGAAATAAACAATCAGACACCAGGGTTTAGGAAATAAAATGCTTTATTTAGTATTTCTGAATGTGTTTGTTTGTATGTGCTTGGCAGGCTTGCATGTACTGCTAAAGGAAGAAAGAAAAATGAAGGACAGAACTTCCATGACCAAGACCTGTGCTGGGGATTCTAGAGAAATCCTTTAGGGAACAGTTGGGTGGTTGGGACAGTTGGGAAGAGAGAGACAATTAACAAAAGTGGGAGAGAAGCACGAACGCCAGTTCTCTGGGGGGAACGGGGTCAGTGATCTCGAGAGACCCCCCAGGGCCGAGAGACAATTTCAGCTGGGCCGTGTGTGTGTTGTGACCAAGCATCCTTACCGTGGGGCCGGGATGCATGCCCAGTGCAGCCCGGGTACTCACCGGGCAATGGGCGATTTTAGCTTATCTGGGGGCCAGACAAGAAGAACCAAATCTTCAAAACTGCCCCACGACTGGGCCACCTCTGTGAGGTGACAGGGCGGAGAAGAAGGTGCCACCCTGTTCAGGTTGCATGGACATGCCACCCAGACAGAGTGACATAGCTGTGCCCTCTGTCGGCCTGCCTCATGGCCAGGTTAGGCGGGCCCCAAAGAGAAGTCCGCCTGGACCGCGTATGCCAGGGAGACCTGGAGGTGAAGAGGGAGTGGATGATGTGCTGGGCTGCCACGTTGGGCACCTAGGTGAAGAGGCCATGAAGGAAGCCCTAGGAAGCCACGTCGGACAGACTGGGCAAAGCAGGGATCTTTGTCACGCCAGCCAGAGCTCCAGAAGGAAAGCTGCTTGTCCCCTGTATTCCTAGGATGTCAAAAAGAAAGAGGACTGCAAGGCCTTGTGTGCGTCGCAAGCACATACTTATTGATGACAGTGGTATCCCCATAACAATGGAGTTGCCGTCTGAGAACGAAATGGTGCTGGGGCATGGTGGTGATCACGGGTACTCCCCTGACACAGGGCCACTCAAAAGATGAAAAAGGTCAGCAGGCCTCTGGTGGGGATAATGGGTGGCTCTTGGGTGCCTTGGGCTGTGGTGGAGCTCGCAGGCAGCCCACCAGGGCATTGGGCCACAGAGAAGATGAACAAGGGCAGTGGGAAGTGGCAGTGAGGCCGACGTGCCCCCAGGCGGGATCAAGGGCCTCCTGGGGGCTGTGTTATTGCAAGGGAATGTGCTGTGAGTTATGGAGGCCCCACACAGTGGACGGTGCCACCAGACGATAAGACTGGGGGGTTGGCAGCATCTATTTTGTCTCGGGAGGATAGCTTAGGGGCAACGTGCTCGCCTTGGAAGCAAGACGACACAGAGCAACACAGGTTTGTTCCCTGGGTCTGCGCTTAGAAACCTCTGGGTATTAAACGCGTTATAAATAACCTATCATATCATATCCGTGGGCAGACCCCCCTGCCCATCCACCACCAGAGACAGCACGAAAGACCATATGTACTGAAAAGGGGTGGTTGGCTACAACAATCACCGCTTTGTGATAAAATGTGTATTTGTTTGTGTCTATTTAACTGTATCATTAAGTGTATGTTATAGTAATACTTATATTTATAGTAACAATCATATAATATAATAGTTATGATTGAGGGTGACTGTAAGTAGTTAAGTTGGAGAAATGTAAATAGAGGGGGTAGTGGTTTAGAAATAGGGAGAAACATAAAGTATTGTGTGTGTACCCTGGCTTGAGACAGGTAAGGGAAGTGGTAGCCTCCCAGTGGTCTCCTAAGAGGTGGAACCATGCACTGAGGCCAACCTCTGATATATTTACATATGTGATTAACCAAAATAGTGATGACCTGTGAATACATTTAATCGCACAATTTTGGATGAGCCAGCATTTTACATAGTTTCCTTATTCTGCCTATAGGGTGGTTGGGCCTCAGAGAAGGTTGAGCCTTAGGGTGGTCTTGGGCATCATAGTTCAATGGGAACTGGGACAGCGAGAGGGGTCTTCAGGTGAGGATGAGTTTTGTAGAAGAGATGGTCCATGGTATGAGATGGACTTTGGGATGGGGGTGGCCTCTGGATGGGGAGAACCTACAAACAGACGGGCTTTGGAGAAGCTATGGGACTTGAAGCAGGGATGGGTTTTGTGGCAGGAATGGGTTTCATGGTGGGGATAGACATTGGGCCAAGGGTGGTCCTTGTGTGGGAATTGGATTGGTCTTGAATGGGGATAGGCTTTGAGGTGGGAATGGGTTTTGCTAGGTGCTGGGACCCTGACAAGTAGATTAAGTGGTCACTGGGTGAGGTGCTGGGATAGGCCTAAGAATGTATTTTTAAGGTTAAGTTAAGGTTGATGTTGGATGGGAGGAGCCGTGAAACATTGTCTATAAAGTACATTTCATGATGTCACAGCTATCTGCTGTTTCATAATCAGATAGTTGTGATGTCATAACTGGATGATCATAAAGAATATTCTGTAAATAATATGCATATATATTACTCTTTAAGATGGCCTACATTACCTATAAAGCAACTACTCCTCGCACATCTGCTTGCCAAGCTGCAAAACCCTGTAGTTCGGATGGGTCGTACTCATCCAGGAGCAATGCCATCACTAGGCTTGAGGCAACAATGGTATGAAAAGAAGAAAAAAAAAAAAACAGGAAACAGGCCTTCTTTAGACGTACCTGCTTGAATACCATCCTGGTGGCAATCACGCCAAGCCTCTTGAAGTTTAGGAAGACACTTAAGACATTACTCTTCAGCCATTAGCTAGGTGTCATCAAGTCTCTGCTCCTTCCTGAGTCACACCCTTCCCCCTGGCCATTCCATATCTCGTGCTACACACCTTAACCTCTCTCCTTATTTCCTTGTCCCCTCCCCTTCCCCTTGCACTTCTCATTGTCACACTTGCACAATCTGAATAACAGAAGGCTGAGTAAGATCTTTTGTTTCGTCCTGCCTCCGTCTTCCCTCCCTTGTCTTGTAGTGCCTAGAAACACTTGTGTACAGGCGCGTTATAAATGACTTATCATATATCATATCATATGCTTCCCTTAATGGCATGCATAGCAATGTGCTGCTCCCTCGCTACCTTTGTGCTTTATGAAACACAAATACAAATGCTAACTTTGACAGGACTCTCAGAACATGATTTTGAGAGCTCTGTTTCATCAGCTATATACAAAACAAATGTGTGAATTAAATGACTGAAAAAAGTAGGCAGTGTTTGTTCTGCAGTACTAGCGTTAGAATGTTCACACCTCACACATATGGGGGCCTGTTTTAACATCCTACAAAATAGTACAATGTATAAAATAACATTTATTTTTTCCTTCACTTTTATGTCAAGGCTTGGGTCTGACAAGTATGCATGGCAGCAACATACGATTTAAACATGTAATGTTGACCAAACGTGCTTGCCATTTTAACCAAATGTTCATTTACTGTGCATGTAATGTATTGCAGAGCCCACCAGCTGCAGTCAGTTGGTCTAGGCAAAGATAGTCACATTTATATATGATGCTCAAAACACCTTTTAATGCAGCATTCCCATATTAGTTGACTGTGTCCCACTACAAGTTTGGTTGATGCCAGCAACCACATTTCCACTGACAGCAAATTAAATAGCTTTCCCAACTAACACATAAAACTGCTAAACATTTCATAAAAGTACTAGTCATCTCTGCGAACAATTGTCGTTTATATATAATGATAAATGTATGGTTTTCATTCACTTCTCTCCTTCTCACTGGTACATTCTCCTTGTATTGACTGGGACGAGTATGAATGTTAATGTAATGATTTTCATTCACTTCCCTTCTTTTCAATGTTATATTTTCATCCTATTGACGTTTTCTTCGTTATTCATCATTTTCGACTCAGAAGAAAAAAGCCCTCCCTTAAAGGAATATTTACAATTTCAGTTTCACAATAACACATACTGGTTCCTTCGTTGTATGAGTCCTTGTGGGGCATAGTTGAAGCAGTGAATTTAGTAGAGTCTTTAGGGAGCTCCTCACAGGAACGGGAGTCTGTGTCCCCTCAGTGGGAGTCTGTCTGCATGCCTCGACCCCTAGGGAGGGTATTGCAGAGTGGTCTCACCTCGCTAGCCTCACGGGGGGTGGGGGGAATCCCCTTTGGGGAGAAAGAGGACGAATGTCTCTGATTCATCACACCACCCATTAAGAGTAGAATTACATATGTACTTTCTCCATATTTTTCCCTTTGGGAATTCTGAACACATTAAGGCTAGCAGCACCTTGTTGTTTTGGGGTGGGGTGCTAATAGCATTGTTAGTCAAGTGGGACAGTAATTTCCAGCATGTGTTTTTGAAGGTCAAAAATGTTGCCTACGTGATGGTCTGAAACCGGATTCCATAGAGTGTAAATGTTGGCTTCCACAAAAGCTTGATGCTGCGACGTTGCATTTTTATTCAAAATTTTCAGAAGGAAGTTAGAGTTAGTGATTGGTCTTAGGTTAATGGCATCCTTAAGGTCCAGACCAGTTTTCATTCCTAGTGGGCTGACTGTAAAAACCTTAATAGACTCCGGGACATGTTTATCCCAGAAAGAGGCATTGACAAATCGGGTAAAGAACAGGGCGAAGACCCCTCTATGATCCAAGATCATTTTAGCTATAAGGGCATTTTCTGGACAGGACATGGGGCGTATGGTGGCAAACATTCTCTCCATGTCTAAAAGGGTAATGGGTGTGCGCTTAAATTTCAGCTGTTCTGTATCAGTTGGGTTCAGGTATAAATAGGTTTAAAAAACCCAGGTTTTCCTGCAACGGGAAAAAAAAATGTTCTCTGTTGTCTGGGTGACAATGCAAAATATCTATATAAGGAAGAGAAAATACAGAAAATATCTGGTTCTACAGATATCCAGGTCTTCAGGAGTGAAGCGCTTATTATGAATAAGCAATGATATGATCTTTGGACCGTTTGTGAAGCATTTGTAAGTTTCACTGCCACCTGACTTACCACTGTTTGGCGTGGGTAATTTGTGATACCTGTACTTAATCGATATCAGTCTCCTAAACAGTGGTCGAGGTGAGCGGGAGCGGTCGGGAGCGGTGCTCCTCTACTTTTTAAGATTATGTTTTACAGCTCCTTTACTTTTATTTTAAAAAGAAACCGTTCCGGAATGGTTTTGTTTTAAAATAAAAGTGTAGGAAGACATTGCAGCTTGCACTTTCTTTGCACAGCACTGAACGTTCCCTTAAACAGCAGGTGCTAGTGTTTGGGGGGTTGTATTGTGTGTGGGAGAGGGCGTGGCAATGGGGTTTGTGGGGAGTGGATGCAGGCCAGCAGGGAACATAGTTCCACTACTTCTTTTCGTACACTTCGACCACTGCTCCTAAAGAGGAGCATGACTGCATTTCTGCATTGAAGATTATACCATGCCTATTGAGCAGTTTGAATAAGTGCATGGTGTGGTTGCTACGCTGTGGAGACCAATCCACCCATCATCCTTCAATAATTTCAGAATGTGTGGCTGTATAGCCCCTGAAGAATGTTGCAGTAGTCGTGGTTTGTGGGACAAAAACACGTTGGGTTGATTACATAACCACACAGTTTAGACCATTGTCTAAAACCCACGTGTGAGTTGTATTACACATTTCAATATACATGTTGTGCTCTAATTGTACGATGTATGTTGTTTGTATGTAGTGGGTTTTATGTAGTGTTACATTTTGTGCAATACCTGTTTTAATACATTAATTTTATAATAAAATTGTATTTATAACTATGAGATTAATATTGTCTATGCCTAAATAGGGGAGAGGGTTAAAGTCACCAACATTTTTTGTTTGAATTTCCTGTATCAGTTGGGGACTTATTCACTTGTTTCCCAGAGGGTATAGTATTAGCCAGGTCAATTTTGATCTTATTTTGCGCTTCAGTACCTTTGCTGCAAAGGCCATCTGCACTTCTACACAGTCCTGGATTGTTGTGAAAATGAAACCGGCTGGGCTTTAGGTTTCTATGGTGCAGAGTAGAGAGCGGACGTGAGCGCTGAAGCTCTGCGGAAAGGGCCACCATGCATATTGCAGCTGCCACTTCCTAGAACATCAAAACCCCTCTCTGGCATTTAAAGCCCCTCACCCATGAATCTGTAATGGAAAGCCGGATCAGATGGCTCTGTCGCCCTCTCTCCAAGATGCCCACTGATGCCTGGACAGTCACCACAATGTGGGGCAGGGCTGCTCTGTATGTGCGACTGGAGGCGGTATGCCTCGGCACCACGGGATGCTATTATAGATCTTCCTTCATATGTTGGAGGTCCGGAGCCTCGGTGCACATGGGGCAGAGTGCAGGGGCTTTTGCCTTTGTGTTTTTGTCCCAACCGGACCTGTGATCTGCCAGAGGATGCTGTGAACAGTCAGAGAGCATGGAGGTCTGGTGCTCTCGAGGCATCAATTGTGGCCTCTGTTAACAATGGTGGCAGCCCCTCCCTCCTTCCTGGAAAAAAAAACCCTGGTGGTGTTGGAACCCCTGAAAACATTGCTAGGGCGCAAAAGGCTGATAATATAACAGTTGAAGGTTTCCTTGCTGCGACCCATAGTTCGTCCCAGGGTATTGGTCCTGAATCTGTCACAGGAGTGTGTATCATGACGAGGGGCTTACAGTAGTCGATAGAGCTACACAAACCAGCACTTTGATAACTAGGCCGGACAATAAGATTGAATCCTGACTATGCAATCAGGCATTACTCAACGCCCTTAGGTGCACACTAGAAGGTTGCCTCACTGATTTATTGATTTCAAAATACAAACACAAGCAACACAGATACAGCAAAAACAACATAAAAAGAAACAAAAACAAACAATTCCAAGGACAGAACATGAAACTCATAACTCAGATATTAAAACAACATGCATAAAAACATTGATGCCAAAAAGTCAGAATTAAAAAAAAAATACTGAACTATAACTTCATAAAGTAATTACTTAATGATGAAAAGTCCTAACTCATTAATACCCAGGCTTGCACAAACTATGAAACCTCCACAAATCAAGCATGATTTTCAGGTTGGATGGTACATTGGATAGGCTTTTACAAACAATCAAAAAATGAGGGAGATTTCTTTGTCCACATCCTATCACTTATACAATGTTTGTTGCTCCCTACACACCAACCATGAATGTGAACTCTCTGAAGAACTCTCAAGTCCTGCACTCTATACATCCACACCCAACTCTCTTATAAAGCCAGACCACAACTGTATTCCTTAACGCCTCTCTAGGCTCATTCCTCCCTGAACTTGCCACATTTGCTATAATAATATTCCTCCGGTCCATGAGAAACCCTTTAAAGTTCATGTCACTAATAGTAGGCATTTGCAACTTTCCTGTACAGATGTCTCTCGGAGTGGGAGACCTGACTGTCCTGTGTGTGGTATCTACAGATCCAACAATCTCTTGATGCAATGGTGCAATTCCAGAAGGAGGTTCTGCTGGCACTGGTAAGGATGCTAGTACAGAAGATGAACACGGCAGGTCAACCTGCCTTTTATTGATTTTGTCACTGACCATCACCATACTGTCAGCTTCCTCCTGATCATTTTGACAAAAGATGTCTGATATATCATGATGGACCTGAGGCACGGCCTTATCCACAGATTCGAACCACTGACAAAACGTCACTATATTTTCACACTGGCTTAGCTTGGATATAATGCTCTCTTTAATGTTTTGTCAGCTACCAAGGTTAACTAACTCCCAGTCCATGTTCCAGAGGGGTATGTAGAGAAACCTCTGATAAAGCTTTTTCTACTTGACTTCCTATTGGATACTTCCCATCAAAAATAATTGACCATCCTGATCAAGCATTCCATCCTTCTCCAACTCCATGCTAATCATTAAGGTACCCAGGCTCGGTCCACAGTCATCACCATAACCTCTACTCTCCAATCCAAAAGTCGATGTGCCCTGCATGCATGAATCCTAAGACAGCTGATTCCCTCTAGACACTGGGGAAGGAGACGGTGTGTCAGGCTCTAGTTAAACCTGTTCCATTATCCCAGATGAATTCCCTTCTTTAGGAACCCCACTCTAGTCCCCAAGTCAGCTTGGACTGAGAGGGTAATTCAGCTGGATACTCAGACGTAATTGTAATATCATGGGATCTGGTAATGGGCATTCTATTTTCTCAGGTGGACTTAAGTGACCATGATCTCAGTGTCATGAAAGAAATGCAAGCCTGCATGCACAGCCCACAAGCCCGGCCTCGCCGCATCTCTATCTCAGGATCTCGCTACAGTCCTAGCGGGGAGGCTAACTGCAGGTACGGGAGCAGAAGCAAATGAACATCAGAGACTGGCAGCATGTTGCACTGTGGACATGCGCACAGCCAACCCACAGCATATGCACAAACGCCTCAGCCACTTCTGCTGACGCTTAACAGAGGTTTCTGCTTTCTGTCCACCTCATAAAGGGTGATGCCTAAAGGGAGAAGTAAGGACACTCCTCAGAACCTGAAATCTCAGGGCCCTCAGAGCATCAGGGTTCTTTAATGCTTTTGGAGCCGAGGATTCAACCCAAAGGAAAGGAAAATAGGAAGACATGATGGTGACATTCCAAGACCAGTTCCAGGACTTCAAGGCTGTTTTGAAACAGGGAATTGCAGAAATAAAGTTGGAGGTAGCTCTACTACAGGAGAGAACCGATACAAACATGAAGGCTCTGCAGGATTTGGCAGAAATGTGCGTCAGAATGATGAGCTACTCGAACATCTCTCTAGGATCTCCCAAAATATGGAGCTACAATATGAAGACCTGGGGAATCACTCAAGAAGCTTGAATATTCACATTAAAAACCTCTCAGAGGAAATCGCAGATAAGGACTTAAAGGACACCATTCAAAATCTGTTTTTGGATTTTCTGGATGACACACCTCCTGACTCGATTCGGATAAAGAGTCCACCACACCAGCCCCAAAAGAAGCGGCACCATTCCAAACCAGAGAGTTGTCCTGGTAGCTATGGACTCTTACTACCAACAGCAAAATATGTTTACGGTGGCGAGAAGTGAATGCTCCCTATGAATAAATGGAGTCTAAATACAATTTTATCAAGACATCGCTTTGTCCATGCTCCAGAAATGTAGAGAAAAGGGACCAGTGGTGAAGGTGCTCACACAATAGAAGATCAGATACAAATAGACCTTCTCTTTCAGCCTTCCCTTACTTGGGAAGGTGCTCAAAGCTGAATTACGACCTTGAATGAGGGGCTGAGCCTCCTACAACTTGAAGAGAACACCATGATTGCTTCTCCAATGGTCCCAAAAAGTACCCCACCCTAAATAAGAGACCTTGGTAGTACTCTAGCATGCACTGGAAATCCCAAAGGGAGAGTACAGTTCACGCACTTGGACCCAAAATGACCATGAAAGGGGAACCATCCTCTGGTGGCAACCAGCAGCAGTAGCCCAACAACATTGAAGAACGTGTCTGGAGTCCTGGGATGACTCAGAGAGGGTGTCCGCAGATAGGCCGGTTTCAGAGAATAGCAAAGGTAGTGATCATTTTATAATGTTCAACTTGTGCCTGTGGCCATCCAACCATTGAGATTTCCTTGAGACTCTATGCCTCTTGACTCCTGAGGAGGACCTTAGTGAGTTCTTGTATTTAGTGGGGTAAATACCCAAGATTTAAGATACTCAAGACCTTTAGGTATTTTGACCGTGGCCCCCAAGTTCATTTACGTTAGTATATTCATATGGGTCAGTTTGTTTATGGTTAAGCTACTTGTTTGGCTAGAAGGATGGGGAATGGTGGGGGACTCTGAGGAAGAGCATAAATCAAAATATACCACAAGACTGAAAAAAATACTCTAGGTAAAAGGCGCTATGCCCTGAAATATTATCACATGAGGATTCTGACTCTAGGCGCAAGTTCTCAAATACAGACTAGCTAATAATGATACTTCTTACTTCTAACACAAAACATTAGGAGACTTAACCCCCCCCCCCACAAAGAAAGAAGTTTGATCACTTCCCTCTAAAGTAAAAAAGAGATATCATAGCCCTTCAGGAGTCCCATATCCGTAGATCAGAGAGGAGCAAAATAAGGTTCAGAAACTACTCTCAAATGTTTTTCGGTTTTACTTGCAACCATAACGTCCCTTTAACAACGTTTTTTTACTGAATTTCATTGGTTTTTAGTAGCACAACTTAACCATAACCTCCCTTTATCAAAGTTTTTTTTGTACTGAATATACATTTCATGGTGTGAATTTGATAGATGTTTACTAGGATTCCCTTACTTTATATACATGTAACATAGAACATACTGAACCCCCTGCTAATGATTTCAATGTCCGCGGACTGTGCGTATGTCCGCGAATGGACGCGGACAACATCAACACTACCCAAACACTCAGGGGGTATCTTAAATTGTTCTATCATGCCATGTAAACACTGCACAAGTGAAAAAAGCAGCACATAAACACATTATATGTAATAATAAATGAGAAGCGAAACCTATATATCTAACACATCAACCATCCATTTAAATTCCATATGTAGTCAAATGGAATATACCAAAACAAAAAAGATGTGCTTTCAACATAATTACCTCACAGAAACTGCAGAGCTAGAACCAACAGTAGACCTTTACACCTTACCAGAAACTAGTAATTAAACTTCATTTTTCTTATATATTTCTAAACTTTTTGTATTAGGTACACTACAATTAATATATTTTTGTTTTTCACACAGAAATGTGCAGTACTTTGGAATGGCTTGAGGAACATTTTCCACGTGAGGAAATGTCTGAAAACAGTGATAATAATGGTAGACACTTCTCTCTATAAGCAAATTCATAATCATTACTTTATGTGTACTTAACATATATATATATTTATTTTTAACAGACCATACAAACATTGAAAATAATACACAAAAAGACACAATGAAAAAGACTCTGCAACGCATGGAACAGAAAATGGACATGCTCAAGGAAAATTTCAATGTTTTGAAACTGTTTGTGGAGGACCACATAAAAGATAAAATTTAATACCATTTTCCCACATGTACCTGTTCCCCCTCGCCATGTCCCAGTCAACTATCCCCAAACCCTCAACAACAAGAAAAACGTTTTGATGAGACTTCCATCCCTTCATCCCCTCCCATCCATCCTCTCCGAACCACTAATTCCCCTGTATTTGTATCAGTTTCTGCTTCCCCCTCTCTTTCATAAATTATGTATATGTATATAATAAAAAAAAAATATGATGTTTCTTTTAATTAAATTCTTTGTGTCTTATGTTTTTTTAAAAAGCAGTTAAAATGTCCGCGAACAGCGTGCCCATCCGGGCTGTCCGTAATTAACAAAATGGTGATGTCCTAAGGACACTATACCTGTCCGTACCATTCGCAGCAAAGATGCAACTGTTCTTAGAACACACCCGGTGTCCAGCATGTGCGTAAATGACCAAAATGGGGTGCCCTAAGGATACTATACCTGTACGTACCGTTTGCAACCAAGATGCAACTGTTCTTAGAACACACTCTATGTCCCGGATGTCCGTAAATGAACAAAATGGAGGAATTCTAAGGACACTATACCTGTCCGTACCGTCCGCAGCCAAGTTGAAACTGTCCTGAGAACATGCGCGGTGTCCGGGATGTCCGTAGTCAAACAAAATGGAGCTGTCTTAAGGACACTATACCTGTCCGTACAGTCGGCAGAACATCTACGCACATGCGCACCACACCCGTAAATCCTGCGCACATCGCGCCTGTCCGTAACTGTCTGTCTCACTTGTGTCGCACTTTTAATTTGTTTGCGGACCCGAACACTGTCCGTAGAATACCCGCGTGCATGCTGTTGACACCCGTTGCCTTCGCGGACATGTTCCCAACGTCATCATGTGACTTCACCCACGCTGAGCGTGTGTCCTAATTTGTGGACACTGTCCCGTTCCCCAACATTTTAAAAGAACTTTTTTAGACAATCCAAATTATTTTACAGTAAAAATTCACCATTGCACATGTCCCAGACAATGACCCTGGCTTTCCACATACTTTTTGGAACTTTTTGAACCTTTTTGGATGTTTGATCTGTTTGCAAAGCGCATCCCTCCACCCCTATAAAAGGCCACACCCCAGAGCTGATCTTCATTGTACTTATTGCAGATTGACTTTTGCTGCCTTTGCTGTTCTTGCTGAGATTATCGCATCAACCCTGAAGGCACCCATGGCTGCTGTTGCTACATCTGCCTCAGCACCACCCCCAAACCCTCCACCACCACCACCTTCCAAAGGGCCTGAAGAGGGGAACAGTCATGAGGATGTAGAGAATGAGGATGAATAGAATGAGGTCTAGGAACTCCCTACTACCAGCACTCGCCGGGAGAATTGGGCGTGGCGGTTGTTTACCATTCATGGTAACGTACCAAAAGCATGTGCGAACAAGGTCACCTGCAACTAGTGCAAAATGGTGCTGAGTCGTGGGAGACGTGGTTCATACAACTTTGGTACGACATCCATGAAGCGACACCTAACGTCGTTCCACAATGCAGACATTCGTAGTAGGCTGAGTTCCTCTACAGCATCCTCTGTTTACGAACCTTTCACCACAAGAGACACTCCTGTGGGAGAGCGCATCCCTCCAGCTGCTTCACAGGTGATTCACGATGCTTATCTTTCGAGGGTCACAATATTGTGTATGTACTGAGACGCAGTACTCTGCAGGGGGAGAGTCTTCGAAGTGCTTTCGAGACTATGGTCACAGAGCACGAGAAGACCTGCTACCTACCTAAGTAAGACCCACCCTACATCTTCCTATCTCCACCTGCCCTTTCTTATCCCCGTGGTTGGTGTCCCTTCCTTACCCTCCTTTCCCCTCCTCTCCTAGTATTGGTGTGTGTAATAAAACAAAAAAATATAAAACAACAAAAATCCAAAAAAGCCGCCTTTCACAGTTTAAAAAAAGAAGTGGCAAATAAACAGTGCAGGGCCCTGTGCATTTTTTGGAAGTCTGCGGACAGTCCTAGGACATATAAAATTTTAGGGTGCTGCCCTAGCAAAACCAATGCACTTTTCTCTGGGAGGAAGTGGTGGCTCTGAAAAGAGCCTTTTGGTGGTGTTTTTGTGTGTTTGAAAAACTTGAAATCGTCAACATCTACTGCAAAATAGATGACTCTAATTCCCAAAAAGGTTGCAATGCATTTTGTACATAAGTAAGATGGACTCCATCGGTGCGAAAAATGCATGTGCTACAAAACTTAATATTTTCATTGTGAAAACAGGACATGCCAACATCTCTTAGAAAGGCACAAACAGCCTTATTGACATTGCACGTCGCTTTCTCCATTTGTGGACCAAATAAACAAGAACGCAGCCACATTTGTCTTTTCGCAATACGAGAAGAAATTGCTTGGGAATATGGAAACATGTCCATGACCTTCTCAAGTCCTTCTTTCATTGCAAATTGCAAAGAAATTCCAGACACATATCCTAAACTGTTCCCTCCACAAGGAATTATAATTATGTCTGGATGATGTTCTGTCTCTAAAGTAGCACAGAGAGGTACCAAGTCCAGCCACTTCATTCCACGCACTCCATGCCAGTGCACTTCCACAAGAGGGAATCCAAGATCTGTAGCTACTCCACAACATTCTGCATGCACCTCCAACCAATGTATCCATGAGTCTCCCAAAATCCAGATAATCTGTTTTCGAAACACACAGCCATAGCTATCTGTTCTTCTCTCAGGAAAAAGACATTTTGACAAACTCTCTCCTTACACAACACACCCAGTAAACTTTACTGACCAATCCCTAGCTCCGCTCATTCTCATTTGCATGCCTCTCCAACCCAGAATCCCCGTATGTAATATGCGCTGTCCACAGACTACCGCCATGTCCGCGGACATATCGAAAATCTGAGCGTGGTGAATGTAAATTTAAATAGTGTGCCCCATTTCCCCTTTGAGGTGGGCTCTGTTTTTTGGGGGTTTTTTGAAGATGCCTGACAGACACCTGTTATTTTGTATTTTTTGGGGGATTTTTTTTTCTTCTTACTTTACTTCCAAAATCTTCACATAACCTTCTCCAAAGCAACCATTACATTCCAAAACAGCATGGCATTTCCCAAAAAAGATAAGGAAATGCCATCTTCTTCAAAATAAACAGCATTACTCAAATCAATAGTCTCATTATTACAAAAAGACATACCAGCTCTAAGCATGAAAGCACACATGCCTCGGTTGATTGCACACCTAGCAATGTTTTGCTGAGGACAAAAAATGAACTACTGTCCCATATTGCCCTAGGTAGTAATCCAGAAAAAATTACTTTCACATTTGGAAGGGTCTTCATTACTGCTTGAACCAACTGTTCCAAATCTGCCAACAAACTAGAGGCACTGACGTAGCCCAAATGGAAAGCACCATAGTACAAAACTATTAGATGAGGACGGTTCATCCTGCCCATATCTTCACAAACTTGTAGAATTCTCTCTACATTGCAATTCAGATAATCGCTCCACCTTACTAATACAAACACATAGTAAATACGTAATACTAATGCTTCTACGTTACAATGCAGATGGTACCAAAAACAACTGAAAGCTGACTGGATTCACACATGGTCAAGTATCACTTGGTAAGAAAACCTTCACAACAATCGGTATAATCTACCACGCAGGAGCCACAACCAATGCAAGTCACTACACTACATATATAAAATAGAAATGTGGATGCTTCAAATGTAATGATAGTACCATTACTCTAAAGCAGAGATTACCAGCAAATCTTACAAACGCTTATTCAATCTTCTTAAAACCAAAATTTAATAACTAATCTGTACTTAAACATTAACACAGCTTCAATAAAAAAACTATAAACTGTTAGAATGCGCCAACAGGTATCTAACTGCCCCAAGATTCTATAACAACCAAACAGACAAATGAATACCACTAAATTATAACAAGAAATAAACAGTTCGAATATGTCAACAGGCATCTAACTGCCCCAAGATTTTGCAACAACCGAACAGATAAATCAATACCACTAAATTATAACAAAAAATAGACAGTTAGAATACGGCAACAGGTATCTAACTGCTCCAAATCTGCAACAAGCCAACAGATAAAACATTAGCCAGAAACAACAAGTGAACACTGAAAACAAACAAACAAATAGACTGTAGCATAACAAAAAAAGATTTTTTTAATCCTACATGGATTTTATTCCCACAGACCCAATGATTTGAAAAACAAACACAGAAACTAAGCAAATTGCACAGTACACTGGTTTGTAAACTACTAAATATGAGGGTTGAAAAAAAGCTGGAATGTCTATTAAGCAATGTAATAAGTCTTTTTAAAGTACATACACTAACATGCTCTTTTCTTTTATCACAGAAATTTGAAAAAGAATATGTGCTCCAGTTACCCAACTCATGAAAAAAATATATCCAATCTCAAAAGATCAAACAGTTAGAATATTCTAATAGAATACATAAATACTGCTGCATAACAGAACCAGTGAAGCAACCATCTAACCATACACCACAATACAAAATGTTTACTTCCATGGATATGTTCTACTAAAGTGCTTGTTACCAAACGCTACAATCTTAATGATATGACGTAGCCAAAATTTCACATACAAACTATACAAATCAAACAGTACACAAACTGTAGATTTGCAAATATTTGATAGATATTCAATTCTATGGGTGTGATCTATGGGTGTGATATGCTGCGTTGGTTGTGGCCAGGGCCTAGAGTCTTGGGTGAATACGGAAAACTTCACATACATACTATACAAATCAAACAGTACACAAACTGTAGATTTTCAAATATTTGATAGATATTCAATTCTATGGGTGTGATCTATGGGTGTGATATGCTGAGGTGGTTGTGGCCAGAGCCTAGAGTCTTGGGTGCATACGGCCTGCGGTCATGCACCCAAGACTCTAGGCCCCGGCTACAATTGCCACAGCATATCACACCCATAGATCACACCCATATAATCAAACATTTTAACTGTCTATATGGACGCACCCATATCACACTTTTTACAAAGTTTAGTGAGGATTCATCCAGGGAGGGCAAAGTTATAAGCCACCCATGGTGTCTTATAACTTCAGTGCATATAACTTCGGTCTTGGGTGCATGGCCTTCACCCATGCACCCAAGACTCTAGGCCCTGGCCACAACCACTGCAGCATATCACACCCACAACCACCGGAGCATATCAAACCCATGGTGGCTTATAACTTCAGTGCTTATAACTTCGGTCTTGGGTGCATGCCCTTTGGCCATGCACCCAAGTCTCTAGGCCCTGGCCACAACCACCGCAGCATATCACACCCACAGAATCAAACATTTTAACTGCACCATGTGGTCAAATTTTATGTCCACTGACACTGCGCGTGTCCTTAGAACAGTTTCAGCTTGCCTGCGGACAGTACGGACGGGAATACTGTCCTTAGGGCACCCCTCATTTTCACTAATTACGAACATCCCGGACAGTGCGGGCATGGCGACTACATCAGTAGCACCTGCCACCTAAACAAATACAGTATTTGGCCCATCTGTAACTCCCCAAACCTCCCCAAGGACTCTTGCACACCAAAACACTCCCCAAAACTGCATTTCATCTCTGTTCGCTGCCACGCTGTCGGCGGATCCAAGATGGTGGGCGCATCGGAACAATCTGATGCACTTAACGCTCTTCAACATCCAATCAGTGAACGCGTCACATGTCCGCGGACATGACGCAAGCCGATTAGCCAATCGGTGTCCTGCCCGCGGAGTGAACAGGGAAGTGTGATAGCGGAGCAGACATAGATATCACACATTTTTTGAGACCTACTTTTTGATTGTTTTAAAAAAACTACTGGACAGATTTTCACCAAATGTACAAAATTAAGCCACTGCTCCTGCCGCAAATTTGATGAAAATCTGTCCAGCGGTTTAGGCGGTTTGGGCTGTAGGCGTGCGTAATGTTTTTTCCCTATTCACTCTATGGGAAAAAATGAAATGTTGGGACCCCCCTATAACTTTGCCCCCCCTGGACCAAACCTCACCAAACTTTGCAAAAGGATTCAGAGTGGGCCATATTCTTTATTTGGTGAGGATTCGTCCAGGGGGAGCGAAGTTATAAGCCACCCAAAAAATGCTCTTCATTTAAGGCAACTGAACCATAACATCCCTTTAACAACGTTTTTTGTCAGTGAATTTTATAGGTTTTTAAAAGGGCACTTTAACCATAACGTTCCTTTATCTTAGTTTTTTCAGTAAAGGTGATAGATTTTTTAGTAATGCAACTTAACCATAACGTCCCTTTAATAATGTTTTTTGTCAGTGAATTTCATAGGTGTTTAGTAGGGCACTTTAACCATAACGTTCCTTTATCATAGTTTTTCCAGTAAAAGTGATATGCTTTTAGTAGCGCAACATAACCATAATGTCCCTTAAACAATGTTTTTTCTCTGATTTTGTTAGGTCTTTAGTAGCGCATTTTAACCATAACGTCCCTTTAACAATGTTTTTTGTCAGTGAATATATATATATATATTATGTTACTGCCGTGAGAGTGGCAAATAAGTGTGACTTTGTGCCCATTTGCACTATGTGATATTGTGGCTAAAAAATGCAGTGGAAGGTGGATCACACTTGACTCAATGCTGTCCTCCAGGGGGAATGTGGCTACAAATTGTTGTTATGGGTGATTCATTTGATTTTGTGGCAGGGAAAATTGTGCACACAACTTTGTTAAATCTTAAACTCGGTTAAATGATGCACAGACAGCAGCATGCTTGTTATTTCATGACTTGGGTGATCATCACAACGTGTATCACCTCACTACCAATACAATACAATTTTATTTCAGTGCCAGACATATTAGCATGCATAAAACACAAATGGGTTACAATACCACTTCACTACTTTGCCCCACCCATCTCTGGCTGGGGAGCAGAACATCCTCTATGTCCAAGATGTGCAGAATACAATGCATGGGTTATGTAATCACTAGTTTCCTGCCATAGTCTGCTGGGAGATGGTGCTTATTTATATCGATGACTGTCAGTGGGCCAATATGGGCCACATGGAGATTTCTCCTATGTAATTCTCCTATCACATCAATACCATATAAACCCGTTTTCATTGCATGCTAGCATTAACAACAACAAGGACAAGGTTCCTGTCGATGCACCAGTATAAAACAAAATTGAGTGCTAGCATGCAGCTTGGGGTTCGATGGCTACATGGAGAGTCATGCTGGGCAAAATACAACACTATTCTTTCTGTTTTGGCATGTGGCATTCAGATATGCATCCGCCATTGCTGCAGTGCTAGGCCCACCATATGTTGTACAGTAGCCTCTGATATAATGAACTATCCAGATTAGGAAGAGAGTCTCTATGAAGGGTGTGTATTGATAGTTGCACACCATATATCGCCGGGTCCCCTTGAACCTGACACATTTGGAGTTAGAAAGAGGGAACCTCAGCAGCTGATGGAAAGTTGAATCTTGATGTGCTTTTCAAACCTGTCAAACCTGCGCATTGACTGTTTCTGCTGATTTTAGTGTTTTGCTGGAAAGTTGAATCTAGAAGTGCTTTTAAACCTGCCCATTGATTGTTTGTGCTGCTTTTTAGCACACACGCAGTCTGTGTACCTAAAACACTACAACCCTGTGCATTTCTTGGTTAAAACACCTCCTCCATCTGTGCCTGCCTGGCTGCTTGGCCGCCTGGTGAGCTTATTTGTGCACTGTGCAACTCCCCTATCTATCTCTACCCCCTCACCACATGGCACTCTCTATCTCCCTTATCTATTCTAACTTCTATTCAATCACCTATCCTTTCCCTTTCACCAAGTCTAGAAGAAAAAAGCTTAAAAGAGTACTCCTGGGCTCCAGTCTAGACCTGTCTATCGCTTACACCTATATCAATTCTACATCCAGACAGACTATCACTGTCATTCTCTTCTCTGTCCCCTCCCCGGTCCTTTGGACCCCCACCTGATCTCCACTCCCCCTTCTCCTCCTCACACATTAAAGGGGACACTAGATGGGAAGTACGCTTGATCGCAATGGCACTATCATGGCCTTAGGCTCTTAACCTACTCTTCTCCTCCTTGACAGGTACCTGCCCCCTCTCATTAACTTCCACCCTTCTCCTGCTACTCCTACTTCCTCCTCTCCTCTCACCCCCACCACCATTGAAAGGAGTACCATGCCCCTATACCCCTCCATGGAAAACTTTCAAAGGTGGTAATCAGCTTCACTTAGCTACTCTGAACACTCGTTCTGTGGTCAAACACTCCTCAGACATCTGTCACCTTCTTGAAGACTTTCACCTCGACATCCTCGCCCTTACTGAGACGTGGTTCAATGCCAGGTCTGTCACTGCTCTTGACACCCTCCTTCCTTATGGCTACAAAATCCTCTCCAAACCCAGGCTGAATTGTCCCAGAAATGGATTGGCCCGATTTCCCGTGAGTGGGTCCCTGCTGTCATCATACCTACTCCAACCTACCCCTCATTTGAATGCCTCATCTGTAGGCTCGGGGTATCTCCTACTCCCTTTCTCAACTTTGTGACCATCTACAGTTCCCCTGGCCCTATCCCTCTCTTCCTCTCTGAATGGGCTGAACTCACCTCCTCCATCTTGACGTCTTCCTGCAAACTCCTCCTCCTCTGAGACTGCAATAACCTTCTCGACTCCTCTGAAACAGCCATCTCACTGTTCCGTGACCTCTGCGACTCCCTCTCTCTCACTATTTTTCATTCTAGTCCAACCTACTCAGCCGGACACACTCTGGATGCCCTCATCTATGGGGACATCCCTATCTCTAACCCGGTCATCACTCCCCTCTCCTGGTCTGACCACTCCCTCCTCTCCTCCCGCTTCTGCCCCCTCAGGGCTCTGTCTGAGCCACCCCCGCTCTGCCAGCATCCTTCGCCGCCATTCAACCAATGAAGAGAGTGTCAGCCACTGCTTTTGCTTCCACTTTCATTCCCCTTCCCACCCATGCTCCGGAATCTCCCTCTGACTCTGTCCTTGCTAACCTGCACCTCTCCCTCTCTAACACCCTCGATATCCTTGCCCCTGTCTTGAGGATCCACCTGAAACCTGCCTGCAAATGCAACTGCTGGTAAGGCTCCATTCTTGCATCTCTGAAACGTAAGTGCAGAGTTGCTGAACAGAAGTGGCAGACCCCGGGTTCACTCTCTGACAAACTGGCCTGTCACCTGCTTCAAAGGCAATATCGCTTTTCTAGTCACTCTAAGAAGAGGGCCCACATCCAAGCACGCATCTCTGGTGCCACTAACAACACGGAAGAGCTCTTCAAAATCTGCAAAGAACTCACCAATCCAACGGCTGTCCCCACTTCTTTCCTTCCTTCCCAGGCTCTCTGCACCACCTTCACCTCCAATTTCACCTCTAAACCTCAAGACATCCTGACTTCACTCTCCACCATCCCCATTTCCATTCCGGCTCCTGCAGTCCTGCCTCCTTTGGCTCCATCCCTCCACACCCTGCACTCTCCTCCCTCCTGCCTATAACACCTGATGAGGTCTCTAAAGTTGTCCACTCTATGAAGGTCTCATCCAAACAGGTGCTCCCCTGCTCTTCTAGAACCATTAAGGACAACATTTCTTCTCTCGCCCCTGCTCTTGCTGATTTCTGTAACCACTCTTTCACCACTGGCTCTTTCCCTCTTTCCCTGAAGCACTCCCTTGTGCGCCCTCTCCTAAAAAAGCTGTTTGCTGACCCTTCCTGCCTGGCTAACTAACATCGTATCTCCACCACCCTCCTCTGGGTAAAACTCCTGGAGAAGTTGGCTCTTCCACAACTGACCCTTCAGACTGAACTCGTCGGTTGCCTCCACGAACGGATTCCGGGCATCCAGGGGCACACAAACTGCTCTCCTGAATACCTGTGAAGACATGCTCGCAAATCTTGACTCTAATTCTCCTGCTGTTCTCTTTCTCCTTGATCTCTCCTCTGACTTTGGCACAGTCACCAATTCTATCCTCATAAAACAGCTCCTAGATACCCTCAGCAACATGGACTGGGCACTGGATTGGCTGACCTCTTTTCACACTACCCGCCCCTCTCAGTTGCAGCTTGGCCCTTTCTCCTCCACCACTTTACTCTCTACCTGTGGCATCCCCCAGGGCTCTATCCTATCGACATGGCTCTTCAATATCTATCTCGTCCCCCTTGCTCACCTGATCTCCTCCTTCTCTCCTCATTTCCAGTGTTATGATGATGACACACAGCGTTCCTTCAAAAATCCCTCTACCACTTCCTCTTTCTCCTTTCTCATTCCTGATTATCTATCTGCTATCCAGGCTTGGTGTGCGGCTAAAGACCTCTTTCTTAATGCCATTAAGATGGAAATCCTTTCTATTGGGACTCCCCCGGCCTGTTTCCCTCTTATACTCTGGCCACCCACCTTGGGCCCTCTACCTTCACCATCCCGTGAGGCCAAAAACCTTGGGGTCATCTTCAACTCCTCTCTCTCCTTCACCCCTCAATTCTTGTACCTTGCCAAGAAGGCCCACTTCCAGCTTCCCCTCTTAAGAGGAATTCTCCCTTTCCTCACCTTTCCCGAGAAGCTCAATGTTTCCAGAGCTCTGGTCCTCTCTAGGCTGGACTACTGCAATAGCCTCTTCCTCAATCTCCTGCTTTCCTCCCTACACCCCCTTCAGCTAATCCAGAACAGCTTTTCAAGATTTATACTTGGCCTCAAGCCTAGGGACTGTATCTCTCCAGCCCTAAAATCACTCCACTGGCTCCCAGTGGCCGCAAGGATCACATTTAAGACCTTCTGCATCATCCACAAGGCTTTCTGGAGCCTGGAACCATGAGATCTCCAACTCTCTCTCAGTAACTACTTCCCTGTCAGAGCCCTCTGCTCCTCTAACTCCAACTCTCTGCGCGTCAAACGCTTTTCCAAGCAGAAAGCTGGGAGCAGGTCTCTCTCTTCGCCTAGGGCCTCTGTTTGGAATAGCCTCCCTGCCCCGCTCAGACTTCAGCCGGACCTCCTTAAGTTCTGGAAACTTCTCAAAACTCTGCTTTTCTCTACCTCTTTCCCTTCCTTGCTAATCACCCCTCTGCCGCTGAGACTGGCGAACTGGATCTTCATGCAACACACACGGTACCAGGCCCCTGCCCAGTTGATATAGGCACCCACCACTTCCCAGCAGTGCCCTAGTGGGCCCTTTACGCAGCGGCAGTGTGTACCACCATTGGTATTTCTCCACCCTAGCACTTAGCCTGTGGCTTCCTCCCCTGGTGTCCCTCAGCATTCTCTCCCGGGCTCTCATCAGCACTTGCCCATACCTTGTCTCCCCTCCCCTATCTCCTCCACTTCTCTTCACTGCACGTCAGAATGCCACAAGGCCTACTAGGACCACGATTGTATATTTACTGTTTTTTGCCATTAATATTTTCTACCTTTGTCCTTTCCGCATTTTGCCTTGTGATGCCTAGAAACACTATTTTGTTGTATAGGCGGCTAATAAATAAATACATTGTTTAGAAATGGGGGGGGGGCTGTTCTTCCTGTCGTTGTGTTAATGACTCCAATCAAGCATTCCCACTAAGTCAGTGCCTTGTCTGGGATTGCTCAAGGGAAGCCCTTATTTATATATTTTTATGACAAGTTATAATCTGGATGATGAACCCTTGTATAACGCCCCTCTCTTAGAATCCCCCTGACCCCACTGAGCCAAGAAGTAGGTTTGTTTTGCAAATTAAAAAGGTTTATTTGAAAAATTAAACAATATATATATATATCACGCTTTATAATAAATTAATATTTGATATCACACTTATGAGTATAATGTCGATCAACAATGAATAATGTTATACTAGCACACTTATTTTATTACTTAGGAGTTGGTACGGAAAGAACAAGGTAGCTGGGAATGCTTTATGGTTTCAAGGAGATGCAAAAATGAATAAAAGGCAGTACAGAAATAAACTTGATATGATTTCAGCAAAAGATAATATGATTACTTTTTCTCTGACAATTCACCCCCCCCCATGCAATGTAAGGAGATGGAAGTAACACACACAGTCTTCAGGAATACAATCACAGTACAATACGAATATAGGTCCCCCCTAGCAAGCTTATAGCACCAGGGATGATTTTGAAACACAGGCGAGATACTTTAATTGTGGTTTGCAAAGAAGGGAAAAATATGCTAAAATGATTTCTTAATTCCCTATAAGAGATTCAGGGTGGGTGATAGCTACTTTAAATTAGTTCAGGATCACTTTAGCAATGCTCTATGAATGATTGTCAGGTTGCAAACGAATTTCAGCAAAGGAAAGCAAGAAGCTGCTATTTTGACAAGTGAAGAAATTTGAGCCAAATCGCAAATCGCGGCACTTTTTTCGAGTGCGTCGAGAGCGATTACGGAAAAAGTATAATGAATAGAAATTCGGTTCTGGGTTCGGTGGAAAAATGAAAGTTAAAACTCGCTCCTAGCACATACGGTTCAAGAGATACGGACGATTTCGTGAAGGTAGTTTTTCAGAAATTAAATAATGATTCAAAATGGCAAAATGACACTTTTACAGGTTTAAAATCGGACACACGATTCTATGATGCAGTTTTGGACAGGTTAAATGTTTTGAATCAGATTATTTTAAGCTAAGAGATGGGTTCTGGACAGTTCTAGCTGGGTACTCACACTATAAATTTGAAAGGAATGGCCTTGTCACGGATCTGGTCAACAAGTTTAGCTGTGGTTCTCTCTGCTCGGTGGATCAATCAGGCACCGATTCTGTTCACAGCGGTCTGGTCTGGGTCTCTGGTTCTGCTGGTCTGGATCAAGTGGATTCTAGATACCACACTGCTTTCTGGGTACTGGTTCTGTTCTGGATACACAGGATTCTTAGCAAGCGGCAAACCGGACAGCCCGGCGGTTGAATAGTTTGGTTCGGTTGCTAGGTTCTGAAGGCCTGCTGATAGGAGTTCAGCTTCTAGGTTCTAGAGTTCCTTGGAGTCTGGTTCTGGAGTCAGTCTGGATCTCTGGAGTTCTGGATTCTGGAGTTCTCCGTCAGAGTGCTGCGCAGGAATTCAGTTGAAGGTTGGAAAATGTATGTCCCTGTCTGGCTTCCAGTGGCTCTTTTTATGTATTTAGAAAATGGGTGTGTGTTGGCATAGCTAAGCCTGCCCCTCGCTACTTATCATTGGCCAAGTTTTCCTCTCTCCCTTGATTGGGGGAAGGAAATGGAGTGTCATTGTGATGAGGTAGTTTATGGGTCAGAGGATCCATCCCTGGTTAATTTGCACACAAATCTATTCTTGATCCAAATACATATTTATCTACGTACAATTTTTCTAATATTATATGTCCAGTTAACATATTTTCTGTAGCACCAAACCATCCGATCCCTGTCTTTGTAAGATGTCGTGTCCGCTTATGACAGAATTCTGCTCTTTTCATCAAGAACACAACCTCTAAACTTTTCCAGAATTTACACAAGCATGCACAAGGAATATGGGCATCAGATGATAAAGTGTCAGATTTTTAACATACAGACATTTTGAGTAATACCTTATTTTCCACTACTACCCCCAAGAACACATCACAGAGAATAATGATATTAATTATATAATTTTGACAAGTCCGTACTATGAATTATCCATCTTTTTAGAATTATGCTCTGGCCCAGAGGGGTGTGGTTTCCCAAAGCACATGGTGGAATTTCTGGTTTGTCCACTTCCTCCAACTGAAGTAGCTCACAGAGGCACTGCCCCTCCCCGTTTCTCTCAAGAGGAAGCCATTTACGACCCCCCCTAATTTAACATTTGCCTGAGCCAGGGAAGGCTCATTGTTCTGTTTCCCTCCAGTCCTAGGTGCTCTTCCCCTGATTCAATCAGGGAGGTGTCATCTCCTTTTGGTGGGGACAGCAGAATGCAGCCAGGCCTGGGAAGAGTGGCTGAGCAAGTTTCAACTCCTGTCGGGGATAATTGCCGGGCAGAATTCACTCTCTTCAAGCCAGGCTTCAGCCAAATGTCTCTTTTGTTCCCAGTTTTTCTTCATTCAAAACAAACTTACAATGTTTACTCATGCAGCTAGAATGCTGATTCTAAGTTCAAAACTATGACATTTAACATTTGCAAACTACGTGACACTCAACAGTAGATCACTCATTTATTTTAAACATTTAGATTTTAGTGGCTTTCAGTCCAATTTAACTTAGGCTGCTGACATCCACAGCTCAGCCAGTTTCATTATGAACATTATTTTAGGCTCTTTCTTTTCCCAGATTTTGTATGCACAAAAGACTACATTCTGCCAAATGTCTGCTGGTGTTCAGTGAGATTTTTGAATATCTTGCAATGTTTAAAATAGGCATTTTGAGCTTGCATTCAGAGAAACAGAGGTGATTTAAAAGCGCTTTTGAGCTAACAGGCACTGCTGTTTTTCCTTTGGCACACATTTCACCCATGGCACTCCTGGCCCATCATGCTCGCACTGGTGGGTGGCAGGTCAGGGGAACATTTTGGTTTGTGCCAAAACTGCGCGGTTTTCCTGGCGCAATGTGGGCTTTTTCGGCCATCTTGGATTTTTAAGCCCACAGCACCAAATGTTGCAGCATAATAGTCCAAACGTGGGTCAGGACACCCAACAGTTGTACTTTGCATGTATTTCTGCATGGGTCCCCTCTCCAAAACGCAGTTATGTTTGCAGTTACTTTAACATATAGGATATGTATTGGGATGATTTGAAAGATACTAAATCCATGTTTTGATCCATGTGGTTTGTCCTTGCATAATCACAACTGATTGACAGCAGTCGTCAGCTGGGCACAGTTAGCTTATCATGTGCTGTATCCATTCGGGATAGGTTCATACCCACAATATCCATCAGTGGCAGTACTTCTCATAGAAGCAGAGCTGTGTCTCCCACAGGTGATGTCCTCCTCAAAAGGATGCAGCACAGAACACATATTATGAATGAGCTACCGATAAGGTGGTGAAGTAAAGGCCCCTTTCAGTTCTTGACAGTGATTGCAATTGTAGACACATACAGCATTCATTGCTAATACTGACAGTTGATCATTTTCAGTTTTGAATTTCCAGGCAGCACACATGTTCAATTGGAGGCATGCAGGTTAATGGCGAATGTGCTATCCCGCCAACGCCTTTTGATCACAGCATGACTGTCTGAAATGAAAACCGCTTGTGTGTCCTATAGCAAGCAGGCTATGGATTGAGTGCCTGTCACTAGGAAAGCATGCTACCACAAGGTGGAGTACATGTGAAAAGTAGAGCATGTATACTTTTTCTCCAGATGCAGGACAGTAATTGTCAGCTCTGAGACTTAAGCAAACCTCAGAGGGGTGTCACTTTCCTCCCAACTGTGCTGAAGAGGGGATAGAAAAATACACTTCTAGCGGCATTAGGGGAACAGCCAGGGAGCCATACCACCTGGATCTCTCCCAGCTGAAAAGGAAAGTACCAATGGCTAACACACAGCTGATCACTAGGATACCCCTGCTGTGTCCTTACCTGTGGCAGAGATACAATACCTAAAGTTCTTTTCTAAATGCAGGAAACCTAGAGGAACCAGAGATAGTTCAATGAGGCGAAGGAAGTGAAACTCCATGAGGGCTAGGAAGTGATGCCAATCCACAGTTCTCGCCCAAAAAACGTGGTCCAAGTACAACAATCCAGTAATCCAGTAGCAGTCCTGTGCACTGTGCTAAGATTCAGTTCAGAACCAAAGGAAACAATTCCAGTCCAACAACCCATAGGGCAAGCCAAAAGGCAATCCATATAAACAGTCCCAAATCCAAAGAAAACAGCTCCAGTTATAGTTCACCAAGGTACAAGGGTAATACAAGAGAAAATCCTCACAACCAGTACAGGTCGGAATCCAGATGTTCAGGTAGTAACAGGGAAGGAGCAGAGACGTGTCCAGGAGACGCCAAAGTCAAAAGCTGAATAAACAAGAAGGAGTGCAGAGCAAAAAAACAACAAGGTTCAGAGCCGAGCCGGAGCCAGTTGCGAAGCACTGGCCATGGGTCAGTCTGGCTCTTACATCCTCCTTCCAGAGTCGTGTTCTGTAATTGGATATCTTCCCGGGGCATGCAGCCTGTGGCATTCCTGCAATGAATTATGGGGAGTTTAGTCCCTACTAGTCCGGCAAGCATGAGTCTCTAACCGAGCCTCCATTCTGATGAGCAGAGTCCCCGGCTGGCAGGGATAGTACCGTAGCAGCACTGGCACGTGCTGGCAGTAATGGCATTGGATGAGTACTTCTATGCTTCGAAGGTGAACTTCTTGGACTTGGCCACTTCACTTTGCCAAACAGCTGCTCCAATTTCTGTCACAGGTTAGCTTTACTGAAGGTCCTGCTGTCAAAGTCATGCATGGTAAAAGTTGCTTTTAGCAAACCGCATGCGGGTAGTGTGACTTCTTATCTTGCATACCGCTGGAGAGTTTGGTAACACCCGTGCGTTGATAGGGTGAAGTAGACAGCGCTTTACTTCATAGTCCAATCACAGCGGGGTTCTCTCAGTCTGACTGGTCCAATGCGTTTCCCACTGCAAGATACACTTTGTTGCACACATGAACAGTTTTACATTCAAAGTAACTCTAACAGGTAGATTTCCTTCTGGCCCAGCATATGCCAGCAGCTCCACATAACCTTCATTTTCGGCAAGCTAGCATGGCACAACATGTTCTGCTATTGCAACTGCCGTCTTGGCATTAAACAGATATACTCAACGATCTGATGAGACGGTGTTGCCAGATCTATGCTGGTTAACATGTTTTTATTGTGCATCATGATTTCAGTAGGTGCTGGTGCAATCACAGGCTGAGGGGTTCCATTCGAAGGAGTACAGGTTGTGCACACACACGAGATGTTTGTTGACCAAAAGAGCTGTGCTCGTAACGTGTCACAGGTGGAAACAACAGAGACACCAGAAAGACCTTTGTAAATCCTGCACTTTGTGGCACAACAAGAGCCAGTGGGCCAGGCATAGTGCCCATATATGCTGCTGCCAGGTACGCATCAGTGAATGCTCTCATGGTGCAGGGATCGGAGGACACCTCTAAGCTAAGGTCACAACATTCAAGCGACTTAAATAAACTTCAGAGATGCTAAGGAGTTAAGTAGAACTTGATGGGAAGCTCAAAGCAATATAAAAAAGGAGGCTCCCTGCTGGAACCATAGCCCATTAGTTCTTACTTCTCAACCTGAGTCTCCACAGCTGGTGTCAAAAAGTAAGTAACAGTATTTTTGGGGTTTACGTTTGCCACCACTTGTTTCTTGGCACTTGCAGTTGGATACTTACCCTTCATAGAAGTTGTCAGGATGACACTCGTCTTTGGAAGTAGAACTAGAACATGAAATTCTAGTGCTCTCGATCATCTGATGGGGACCAGGTGTAAAACTCAGTTTGATTTCAAGCAAGATTGTTCTAGGTGCTGGGATTCTCAGGCTTAAC
The DNA here is from genome assembly GCF_040938575.1 of Ambystoma mexicanum. Classification (NCBI taxonomy): domain Eukaryota; kingdom Metazoa; phylum Chordata; class Amphibia; order Caudata; family Ambystomatidae; genus Ambystoma; species Ambystoma mexicanum. The sequence goes on from NC_090933.1 coordinate 860,799,062, forward strand.
CTCATTTGTGGTGGTTGCAGACCCTGCCACAATCTCAGCAAATAGACTTTAACAACCAAGGTATTGTCATGATCCGCCGAACCCGCCCATTTTGGACTTCATGGTCCATGATGCACCGCGGTGTAAACTGTGCGGTTCTACCAACATGGCCGGTGCTTCCGAAGCACTGCACACCAGCCTTTTCATGCTACGTTCGGCTTCCTAGAAAAAGGCCACATCTCTGCGGCGCCGCGCCTCTCAACGCTACTGCTTGGTGTAGCGAGAGTTGCGTTTCCGAAATACCTTATTTCCTTCCTTCCTTCCTGGTACTCTTTATTCCCTTCCCCTTAACTTGTTTTCGTGCGACTACTCCTGGAAATTCCTCGTGTTCGGAGTCGGAGCCCCGACTCCTTCAAGCTGACTCGTCTGCCTCCTGGTTCCTCGCCCGGATATTGAACACTTCCAATTGGAAGGCTAAAACCTCACGCTGGACTCCGAAGACCCGCGTCCAGGTTTATACAAATCCCAGACAGTAAGAAAGAAGGAAGCTACATCCAAGAGCGTCACAAGAAAAGAAAAACAGGTGAGAAGGGGAGAAACTTGTGACAGGTATTGCATTGCCCCTTTACCTAAGCACTACCTCCTTTCTCTGTTTTGTCCTTCATTTCCTCACATATTTCTTTCTCCTTCCTTCCACAATGCTCCACCATGTTCTTCTCCTCTCCTCTCATCTTAGCCTTTTCTCCACCTCTCCCAAAATCTCCTGGTCATACTGTTGTTTCCGCCTCCTCTTCCTGGTATCTCCTATCAAATCTGCTATGCTCCTTTTATTCTTCTATAACTCCTTCGCTTCAGTTGTTTTCTCCTCCACTTCTTAGCTGTCTGTCTCTGTCATCCTCCTTCACCTCCACTCCACTTCCTTTTTCCTTCCCACCCTTCTTCTCCTTGTACACCACCTCCTTCTCCTTTTCACCCCTCCTTCTCTTTCTCTGCCATTTTATCTCTGCCTTTAGCCTTCTTTCTGCACAGCTAGCCACTCCTCTGATCTTTACACCTCCAACTGTGGACTCCCACATTTTACCTAATCACTTGGGTGTCTTAGAAGCCCAGTAAACTCCTCCTGCAGCCATTGTATTCACATAATCTTCAGTTTTGGTTAGGGGTCTTGCATGCCTTTTGATTTAGCTCACAGGTGAGCTACAGAAACCACAGCTGATCTGAATCTGTGTGCAAGCAGTAACACAGTCCAGTGATCTAAGCTTTCAATGCTGGGGGCCGCATCTTTGTTTTCAGTTCCTCCACCATCGTATAGTGGACTGCTTTGCTGCCACTCCTATTTTCGTCCGTCATTTCTGGATAACAATTTGCATTCTGGCAATTAGTTCCCCTACACACGCTCTCATGAATTCATCTTGCTGTCTGTGGCATTGGGAAAATGCGCTAAATGCCACTGAATGGCAATTGTCTGTTTAAACCAAATCTTGTTTTTTACATTGTTCAGCTGACATAGACCTGCTGCAGTGGTTCTGTCCCCATCTGCAAGGTGGGAGCCATCTTGTCGTTTCAGCACATTTTCTGTCATGATTTCCATCATACTCCACACCAAAGGTGATCGAAATGCCAGCCTCAAGCCATGGCAGGTTTTGCAGCAAGAACAGTGCTGTACTCAATATAAGGATTTGTAAAGTGTTGGATGCCTGTGCTTACTGCGAGAGAAACCACTACCCCTGCCATTGGACAGTAATATTTTACTTATTTTCTTGCAGAGATAAGAAATGAGCACTAAAATATTATGATGAAACAATATGCTGTCCCCAGCAGTAACAACAATGTACTTGAATAAAGTCCTTATGCTTCCAGCTTACTTCTAGAAATGTAAAGAACCTTGTAACCAATATACAATGTCTGTAGCCATCTAACGTGTGGCACAGTAAAACTTACATGTATCATTAAAATATTGATCTCATGACTGGCAAGCCAGAAGACAGGTGTGGTTATGTCAACCCCTGAACATACATCAAATGGCGAGACTAAGTCCATTGCTTTTAAGGGCAATCACTTGAATACATTATAAAGCCATGGAGTATCAACACATGTTAAAGATTGTAAATCCTTCCAAGTCCTTTGGTGGGTAGACCTAGCCTGGCCAAAGAAACAAGAGGTGGAGAAAATGTATATCACAATACACTTATTAGGGCCTGATTCACAGAACGTTTTCCAATGGGATTTCACCATTTCTAAACGCTTCTGTGAATCAGGCCCTTAGTGTCTCACCAGCAGAAAGGATAATTCAAAGGCTGCCTAACAATGACTACCTGAAACATGTGACACAAAATGAGTACAAAATGGCTTATTTCATCTCAGTCATGGTAAATGCATTAGAAAAAAGCCTTGCTTCTTCTAAAACGAGCAGCCCAACAATGGGGTTCAGCTCTGCCTTCCAGCCCTGCGGTTCAACCTTTGTCTGCGCTCTCTGCAGCACTTGGGATTTGCTCCACGGGATACCCTGAGGAACCCCATGTCTCTGGTTTGTGTTTCAGCTGAAGCCAAGTTTATTTTAACACCACCTATTTCTTTGCCAGCCAATCCTGATTTATGGGTATAGTGTCTTACTTAATTTTCTGATTTGATCTCTAAACCTTCCCAGGAGCTTTGATTCTCATAGACTTTGCACTGATTTTGCAAAGATGACTGTAAATGTCAATCATGATCTTTAAACTTCACAGAATATTGAGCCAGCCCACAGCAAAACAGAGACCAACAGTGAGCAAATCGTCATTTTCCCCAGGAACTTTGTTCCTCGAAGAATTTCCAAAAGGCTTTGCACATGTCAGTCACAGTGAGGTCAGAGGCTAACCTAAACCTTCTTCCCACAATAATCCTAGCCAATCGGCTGTCTGATTTGTAGGATTAACATCAGTGAATCAACCTATTTTTTTCATGCAGTCAAATTTACAAAACGGCATATTCTAAAACATGAGATTAACATGCTTCTCTATAATGGGGAATTCCATTTAATTGTACAACAGCTAAGCCTTCATTGTTAAAGTACATATTCTTCCAAGACACATGATTTTACCACACTAGTTATTCGGTTGTTTTCATGCTACCCTTATATTAGACAGGTTTGCCATTATCAGCAATGTCTTCGGCATGTGAAAATGTCTAGGATTACTGAGCAAATGTTCACTTCACTGATTCATGGGGTGCTGCATTGAATGTTGAGCTTGTTCATGCTGATGAACCCAAAGGAGGGGGAAACTGATTTGTACTGTAAAATGTTGCCATAAAGGCTATCGGATGACTATGCTCATGATAGGTAAATAAACCATAATAAGGGAGAAGTCAGGGAACAGTATTCTATACCTACAGTATTATAATTATGTATGTGTGCGAGATGTTTGTTGTTTATCTTCTCTTTTCACAGAAATTGGATAGGGATATCCTCGCCTATTGGCTGTTGGTAATGCTTGCACCAAGAGCTTCTGCTAAAACAGACATGCGCTCAAGGACTGTTGAGGGAGTGCGTTTAGAAGCTCTCGAGTGCACTTGGTAAAGGCCATCTGTTGCTCCATCTTAGATTGTACTGACCTGAACCTATTTGGACAATGGGGTATTATTCCCAACCAGATGTACGTCAGCGGCGTCGACCCCATGCCACTCACCTAGGAGGACGACACCGGATATCATCAGGTTAGTGCCACTGATCCAGAAGTGAAGAACCATGTGGTCCGAGGAGGAAAACCGGAAACCGAAGACAGAATACGATTGTATACATTATGTTCCACTGTTATGAAAGGGGGGTGGGGATACATATTTGTTTTTATTTATTTATAGCATTTGTGTAACGCCCAAACTGAGCGGTATCACAACGTTTTGTACAGCTATGGAAGTGAGAAAGCAGAAGCAGTACTAATAACAGTGATATTAATCATATTTGTTGAAGAGCCACGTTTTCACAAGTCTTCTGAAGGTTGTGTAAGAGCATTGTTTTCTGATGTTGGCCAGTAGGGAGTTCCATAAAAAAGGAGCTGTGACACAGAAGCTTACATCTACGGCTCTCCACTTTTTGTATCGTGGAGTGACCAAAGAGATGCTGTCCGCTGAGCGCATAATGTTTCTGGGCAATACTGTTGATCAGGTAGACGGGGGCCTTCTTGTGGTTGCAGTGGTGTGCAAAGGTCAATGTTTTGAAGGCAATGCAGACTTTGACAGGGAAGCAATGGACCTCGCGCCTCATTGAGATAATGTGATCAGAGCGACGTAAACCCAGTGCTAGATGCAGGGTTTTATGCTTTATGGAGTAGTTGGAGCTTGGCTATGTTGGAGGCCGAGGTGCCCATGAGCAGAATGTTGCAATAGTCCAGTTTGCTGACAATAATGGCTCTGGCAAGAGTGAGGCAATTATCCATAGAGAGAAATTGTCTATTTAGGGAGATGAGTTTGAAGGTGTATTCTGTGGATGAGGCCAGGGCATTAATGTGTTTTATGATAGTCAGCTCAGCATCAGGGTACACCACTAGGGTTTTGACCTGTTTCAGGACTGGAATAGCGGTGCAGTCGATCGGGAATGGGCTGAAGACCAAGTCAAGTTTTTCGAGGCGGTGGGGGAGCCAATAATAAGTTGCTCTATTTTCTCATCATTGAGGCAAAGACTGTGGGTGGCCATCCACTTTTGAATGACACTGTGCATCCTGTTTATGGCAACAGTATCATGGGAGTGGTTGCCTGTGATAGGAATGAGAATTTGGGTGTCGCCAGCGTAATTGGAGTAGCTGATACCAAGGGAGTCAGAACATCAAAGACGGACTTGGTGCGGATATTGTAAAGGGTGGGGGACAGACAGGAGCCTTGGGGAAAACCTAGGGGGTCAGAAATTGGGTCAGCCACTGAGTTACCAATGGATACTCTCGATGCGTGACCGCTTCAGAAACATTTGACCAAAGTGGAGGCTTGTGTCGAGAGTTGGAAGTGCGTACTGAGGTGTTGGCATAGCATGTCTTGGACCACTAAATAGAACACTGCTAAGAGGTCAAGGAGGAGAAGAATGGCTGGGTTGCCTGAGTCCCCAATGCTGTGTAACTGAATTTTGAGGTCAAGCAGGGCTGATTCGGTACTGTGTTTCAGCGGAAGCTGGATTGTCTAGCACCTAGGAGGTGATGGAGCTCAATAAATTTGCAGTCCAGTATTTTGAGTAGAAAGGGGACAGTGGTGATGGGGCATGTAAAGAATGGAGCGGGTATCTGTTCTTCTGCTCTCTATATGGTAGGGTAAAGGCAAAGAACACCCGAGTAAGGCTTCCAATTATGTAGCAATGGACGAGCAGCCAGGCTTAAACATTCAGGGGCTAATGCAGGCTGGTTCTTAAGTACAGTGTTTCCTCAAAGCCCCCACAAATTAATGTCCACATAATGTTCTGTGATAACACAGCTTCATTATATGAAATAATGGTTCAGGAATATATACACGTATTAATAATAACAATTTGTTCTTGGAATACTTATTCAAAGAATGGCAAATATAAACACTCTTTGTGGCACCACACTTTACTTAAATCTAGCAATAGATGCACTCACTGCAGACAGTTTTAACTAGGCAGGTGGTTTCGTAAGTTAGGAGTAACAGCATAGAATAGGAAACAAATGCAGGTTAGTTATGAACAGTGGCAGAATGTTTTCTTTAGGCTAGACAAGTAATTCTGAGTGAGGATTCCCCACCTGGGCAAACTATAAGGGAAAAGTTAGGGAGTAACTTGTGTTGTCTTTTAGAGCCCAGTCCAATGATGTTCAATAACCTTGTGCTTTCTTTTAAAAGGTGCTGCCATCCCAAAGTACCTGAGAGGCCACAGGAGAACAGGATACAAGATGAATCTGGGACCCCTTGATGACTCCTGAGGCTAGAAGATGCTCTTCCTCGTCACAGTACCTTCGGTGCCTTGGCAGGTGAAGTGGCAGAGTTTCTCAGCTTTATTTGACGATTGCCTCCAAGGACGGACCCCCTTTAGAAGAAGGAGCCACTGGGATGCTGAGTTCAAGAATAAAAAGGAACCAAGGTCTTTCTGAAGTACAGCAGTTTGACTCTTTGCAGTGCTCTCCTTTGGTCAACAATTTCTCTGGCAGTAGAAGTCCTGGGAAGATGAAACTTGCTGTGGGCTCCTTAAAGGCATGTCAGATGAAAATAAGACCCTGGGGACCCTTTGATGACTTCTGGCGGTGATGGGTGCATAGGTCACTTTTGGTGTTGGGTTGCAGAATACCGCAGTTATCCGACTTTCGGATCTTCGTTGCTGCAGCTGCAGCACAGACCTCTGGATGGCTTCTGGTGACCTGGAATCGACCACTGAAGTGGACCTCGAACCCTCACCAAGTCTGGACCCTCGGGACCTCTTTGTTAGCTTCTGGTGGTGGGAGACCCACTGACAGACCTTCCACTGCACCCAATGACTCTGGGTTCCCTCTGGTGGAAAAAAGTGGATATCCTTTCAAATGTGCTTAGGCAGTTTGGAACTTTTGCAGATCCGGGTGTCCAGCAGCACTATGCCAGGGTATCCCCTCTTCCAGCGGTCATGAAACAATCCTGCAAACCCTGGGCGACACTAATGGACTTTCTGGCTCAAGATCTCCGGCACTCATCTTCTGGATTTTGAAGACCCCTTTTGCAAGTAGCTGGCACACGGGACTGGCTTCCAGGATACTTCGATGAAGAGCAGCAGCTTTGCACGGTGGTCCCTCTTAGCTCGTGGAGAGGTCTCCTTTGCAGGTCCTCTCTGGATCAGTCCTTGGGAGACACAACAGTTTTTGTATTACTTGAAGAAATGCAGCAGCAGTTTTTTTCTCCAGCTGGGCTTCAAGGAACAGCTTCTTCTTGCTTCAGCTTCAACTTCAGCTATTGAACAAACTGGTAAGTGGGAGGTCCCCAGATATACACATCTGTTCCCCATTCACTCTGGCTGAGCCAGGCTTAGTCAGCCAATCACACAGAAGGGCATTCATGCATGCTAGCAGATAATCAGGCCCATAGGCATTCACTCCACCCAGACACCCATATCAAAGAATGTGGATTGGGGCAAGTACAACTCATTTCAGTTTTAGTCAGGACTGTCTCATTGATTGTGTGACACCCACAGAAACCAGACACCCACAACAGAGAATGTGAGTTGACTCCCAACTGCATTCACACAGGTCCCACCCCTAGAGTGTACCCACAACACACAACGCCTGGGAAGGCTCCAGTCAGTCTGTCAGGAAGCAGCCCCATAGCCATATATGGTATTTCCACCCAGCAGCCTGTCATGGGGAAAGCGAACAAGAGACATACTTGATGTTTCCACCCAAGAGCCATTCTGAAGGAAGGGGCAGAGTCAGGGCTTCCCAGGACTTTGGGAAAGAAGGTAAAAGGCAATAGAAACCAGGAGGCCACAGGGCCCATCTTACCTTCTATCCAGAGTCCATTGATTCCTATGGCAGGGCCTGGGTGGCCCAAAAATGAAGGACACTCAGAGCCACTGCCAAGTCAGCATATAGCTGCCACCAGCCCATACCCTGCTCTTTAGGCAACACACAGGTGCCCAAGAAAACACATAAGGGGTACAAGGGTGTACCCCCACCCATGGGTACACTGATGGTATCCCATGGTTGTTGTTCGCCAAAAGATAAAATTAAAACCTGCACTTCCAGAGGTCCAGGCTGGACCTCAGTGGCAGAACACATAGAGAAAACACACACAGAGAAGTGGTAGGACAAGGACTGGAGAACCTGTCCCTCCATAAGACATTTCCAGCATCAAAGGGCGGTAGTTGGTTGGGAAGGACATGTCAAGCATATGTTTTTTAAGGAGTGGGGTGACCCTCACTGATTTGATTTGACAAAGTCGGTGATGGTAGGTGACAGAGTTGCGGCACATAACTTGATGATATGCACCAGGAAGGCTTCTACCTTGCAATTAGAGGGTTTCAAAGACTGTTCCAGGACAGACTCTGTGGATACATGGGAATAGCTAAAGAAGGACAGCACAATGGCTTTGGGAGGGCGTGGGAGCCTCAAGGTATCTGGGGTAGGGAGTTTCGAAACCAGTTGAGGTTATTTTGCAGTTATTTTGTTCCATAGTAGGTCCATTTTGTTAGCCAGGGCAGTTCGGATTGTGGCACACCGCTCTTTGTTGGCCCTTGTCTAGGTATTATTAGGAGAAGGATTTTGTGACTCTTTTAGTATAGTGGAGAATACTTTGGTGTTGGAATTACCATTGGAAATTCTAGAGTCGTATGAATTAACTTTGTGCAAGATTACAGCTCTCTCGCAGGACTTGAATGCTTTGGAGAGGATGAGGTCATTGACGGGTGTGGGGTGCTTCCTGTAGTGATGTTCAAGTGCTCTCTTCTGCTGAGTGTGACTAGCTGGTCAAAGAACCAGATGTTGGAGTGCTTGTGCAGTTTAGGTAATTTTGTTTTTAGTGGGGCATGTTGGGCCATGGTTAGTATGAGGCTCTGCTGATAGAAGTTTGCTGTATCTTCAGGATTTTTGTTTGTTGGAGACATGTAGGCGAGCAGAATCTGTAGAGTGGGCTTGAGGGTCTCATGTGTAAGGTAGCATGTATTGCAGCTCTGAATAGGGTTGGGGATGGAGTAGTGGGAGGTGAGAGAGAACAAACTGTATGAGGATGTGATTTGACCATGGTACAGGCATTAGGGTAGAGATGTTGATAGTAGAATTGGTGGAGAGGATCCAGTCAACGATGTGTCCTTTGGTGTGTGTGGGGGATAAGACTAGTTGGACAAAGTTCATTGGCCCTTATTCTGAGTGACCCGGTACAGAAAAAAGTGCTGGTAACAACGGTTACAGGCACCTTTTCCAGACCGGGTCACTCCTAGTCTGCCGGTAGGGGTAGTGAACTACCAGCAGGCCTGACCTGCCAGTAGTTCAGGCCCTTACCGACAGATCTTTCACTGAAGCACTGGCACCTTTACTAACAGTGCCAATGTTACAGTGTTCCCATTCCTGTGGAGTCCTGTGTGACTCCACAGGAATGGGAGTCATTCCTCCGCCACCCGTAATATCCTGGTATTACTGGGATATTAGGTGGTAAGTCGAGGTTGCCGGTAGTTTGCCAGTACTATCGGTGGCCTATTGGCTACCTCATAATAAGGGCCCATGTCATGAAGAGAGTGAGCAAGTGCAGCTGCTATAGCGCCGGTGGGATCATCAAAGCCTAGGTTGAGGTAGCCAAGAATAATGAATTTAGTAGCTGGCATGATGAGTGGTGTGATCAGGAGGGGGATGTCAGACTCTGGAATTGTGAGGGAGTTCGGTTGGCAGTAGATGAGGAGGAGGTAATAGGTATACTGTGGATTAATAGTTAGTTTAAGGTACAATCATTCATAGCTGGGCATGGGCAACATAGGGTTGGTACGAAGAAGTAAGGAGAATTTGAAGATAAAGGCAACGCCACCTCCTGGAGTATTTAGACAATCCGCTCTCTAAATACAATAGTTGGGAGGGATGGCTAGTGAGAGCAGTGGCCCACAGGTGGTGTGGAGCCAAGATTCCCTGGTGACAAGCAGGTCAAGGTGGCAGTCAATGATGAGGTCATGGATGTCAATAGCATGGGCTTCAAGGGAGAGTACATTGATCAAGGCACAGTTCATCTAAAACTTCTGATTTGCTGGCGGTAGTGAGGCTGTGGTGATTGGGCCCAATTGTGGGTGCAATAGGTGAGCAGGGTGTAGGGGAGGATTGGTGAGGGTGATGAGCCTTGAGCATCTAAGCTCACCTATGATGGAGTAGTGAAGCCTGACACTGGTGGGGTGTCACCTGTTCTGGAGCGTAGTTTTCATTGTCAATGCAGGGCAAGGCAGAGGCCGGTGAGGCCTTGGGTGCAATCTATTTAAGAGTGGTGTGCTTTGTGGATAGAGGTGGGAAGTAGGGGGCGTAGGGTAGAGTGGTTGTAGTCTAGGCAGGGACGTAGCAAAGCTATTAGCGGCTAGGCTAGAGGAGCAAGGAGTGAAGGTGCGGCTGAGACTGGGGAGGAAGGGAGAGGGTTTGTTGAGGTTGAAGGGAGGGTAAGAGATCCTATTCAAAGAAGTGCATTCTCCTGTGGCACGGGGTGCCATGTTGCACGGATGGTGAGTCACAGAAGATTGAGAGTGGTAAACTGGTGGCAGGAAAGGGGTGGCTGAGGCAAGTTGGGCAATGGGCATAATGGGAGGCTTGTGCCAGTAGATGCTGTGCTGGGCATGACTTGTTGTCCACAAAGGGGCATCCTTTGACTGTTGTGTGGGTAGAGCTGGTGACAGGAATGCTGTGGATGGAGGGATGTGACAGTGAATTGCAGTGGCAGCCAATCTACAGCAAGTGTAGGTGGAAAGGGGGCTGAAATAAGCCCATGCTGGACATCAGGGGGTGTGAGTGCCATCTTTAAATGGAGCAGATGCTTCTTATCAGATAGGGGGAAGCCAGCAGTGCTCACCTTGAGCCTCCAATATATGATCACCAGTGGTGCGGTGGATCCAGCATAGTGCTGGTGCTCTGTCTGCTGCAATGAACAAGGTTTAAGAGGATTTACAACCAATGTAAAGGAACAAGACCATGGGGGGATATAAGGTGGGGCGAACTGTAGTCGGGTTGGGTTATTCATTTGGGTGGTGGGTTGATAGGATTCTATTTGTTTATACTGGTTGCAACTAACGCATAAACGTAGTAGTGCTTTGTCTATTTCCAATACGACTCCTGAGTCATTTTGTCCTATTTTACGTTCATAGATGGTGCCCGCAACTGAGAACTGTTGTGCAACTCTGCAGACCACTGGACCCTGAGGGCATCCATCCGGACACCCCCACAAGCTCTCAACATGATAAGGTAGGAGACCTACTTGAACATCTCCATAGGGGTTTTCTGGAGGAGGAGGTCAGGGCTGGTGAGAGTGCATGCAAAGCTTCACAGGTACCAAGGGTCCCGTTTGGGGCACGGGAATGGACAATGAGCAATGGGATATATTAAGGGGATATGTTGAAATGGTGTTGAGATGCTGGGCAGGGAATTGAGTATTGTTAGTAGTGTTTGCATGTGTTATAACTGTGATTATATTGGTGTTATCCATTTTTTACCCAGAGATTAACATATAACATAATAACTGGTCTGGGGAAAGGACAAAGCTAATCAATAAAAGCTAATCAATAAATAGGGATAGATGGATGAGTGTGTGGTGAGATCCCCTATCCCTATCAGGGCCACTCCGTGGTGTCTTCGGTTATTGATTTGTTTTCCCGCTCTGAACCACAAAGTAGTGGAGTCAAAGAATGAGTGGAGCAGGGCCACCTGGGTAACGGGGTAAGTGAGGAATGAAAGTAAGCATAAACAGGGAATGTACAATGGGCAAGAAACAATCAAAAGAGGCGGAGGAACCCCCAAAGGGGTCACCCATGGATTATATGTTTAGACAGTTTAAGAGTGTGTCTTTTGGACTCATTGCATTATTTGACATGACGAAACAGACAGACTTATTACCCGATTGAGGGACGTTTAACTTAGATAAACTAGGAGCCCTAAAACGGGCATTGGAAAAGTAAGGTATGAAAACAACAGCAGTACAAAGGGGAGTATTTGTCACGTGGATGGAAAAGCCACAGCTAGAAGAGATGGCCTAAGAGAGACTACTGACAAAATAAGAAGTCAAATAACATTTTGAAAGGGTAGGAGAGCAAGAAGGGGGCAGAATGTGGCCACATATATTAGAAAAGAAGGGACGATGGAGGCCGACAAAGCAGAGGATCAGGATACTCCCCCAGCAGTACCATAATCTCGAGCCCCTTCTACCGGCTCATATCAGGTGTCATGCAAGTGGCAAATATTAAACCTTGTGTCTTGATAAAGCTCAATTCCTTTTGTCGCCAGCACTTCCCTGCAAATTAGGATGCATGAACGAAGATGCTGGTTAGCTAAAGTAAATCGTACATTACAGCCTTTACAAACCATCCAATATGAGAAAATTTGCACCATTGGGAGCAATTTAAAAGAGTTATCCTTTACTTCCAAGACCTCAGAAAAAGACTTGATGAAACTTCTTTTATAGGATTGATTTTATTTGTTCCCATAAGTCAACCCCTTAAAACAGAGGATTATATTTTGGTCCCTCCAACCCTTAAGGGGTCTTTGCCACCCACATGGCCCACTGTGATCATGTTTGTACAAACCCTAGAACTTTGATCCATCAGTCTATGTCCGTCAGGCTCTATCTTATGTCCAAGCTCGGCCTCTGCCAAAATCCTCACTACAGATTTCCTGAATAAACTCTGGACTCTAATTACAGGTGTTGCAGTACCCTGGCCAGCGCTCGAGGGACTACTATGGGCTCTTGCTTTATACCTACTTGCTAACCAGCTTCCTCATCCTTGGGGTCGCTGGGGTCAAGATTACCATTGGGCGTCAACTGTGTGGATGTTTCTACAAGAGTTTCTAAGGGCTTATTGATTGGAGCAGCTCTTCCCATTGTCTTGGATAGTTCATGAATAATGTCCAAGCACTTTGCCACCATGTTCCACTACTTGTTCTTCATGCCCTGTATCAATCTCATCTTGTGGGATAATTTGGCCACAGAAGCACCCAGTTGGCTCACATATTTTACTAAATGGGGCCTATATGGGCCACAAACACCAGATTCCTATGAGATTGGTTGTAAGATAGCATGTTTGCAATTGGATTAGCTGAAGTTGCTGATGACCAGTTACACCCCTCTACTGTGCAGTCCACATTATTGCAAGGTAGCTCTCTCAATGCACCCAGTTGGACAGTCGGTACTGGAGTGGATTCCCTGAGTCCTACATGGGATTGTGGTTTCTGCAACAATGTTGAATACATCCTACCTTTTTGACTCGGACAGAGGCCAGAAGCAAGTCTAATAAAATCAGGCCCATCACAACCTCCGAAATGATTTGATTTATCACTGGTATAGTCCTATAGATTAATTCAGGCACCACATCCTCACCTTCGTCAAGGTCTATACCGTCAGCCTCTTTCCGGGCCATGCCAACCACATGACCACCTTGTGCCTTCTCTACCCTTGCGACCGAAGATAATTCAGGTTTATTCATGTCCATATCCATATTTGTGCCCGCATCTGCATCCGTATCCACGTCGACAATGTCCACAACATCCATTACTTGGGTACCAGGCTGTAAACAATTTTCCTCTTAGAAGCAAACAATTGAATGTTGCAACTCCTCCAGGATTGATCTATCAGAAGAAGCAAATGGATGAATGGAAACTCTAATAGAGGGATCTTCCTACTGAGGAATCGGCCCTACAACACCTATGTTTCAGGTAAAAAACATTCCCAGAAAGTGATGAACATATCAAGCACAATGGAAAGCTATCATATTCCCTGTTATGCTTTTCATGAAGCCCTGGCACATTTTCCTCCAGTTGATGCTATTGTTTTGTCACACGCAAGATCAAGCTGTCAGAGAGAATTTCTACTGTCATAACTACTATGGCAAAAACAAATGCAAGCAAAATGTAACCATCTCTGAAAGCAAGCTTTAGTATGATCTGAAGTTTGTCAAGGTCTCTGAAACATAGAGCCTCATTACAAGTTTTGGTGGTAGCAATAAAACAGACAGTATTTTCAATTACTGACATTTAGCTCAATCAACCTGTTTATATCTTTGTAAACCTATAAGCAAAAGAAAAACTCTTGCATATGATGGATATATTACTTGCAGAACAATAGTAATATTACCAATAGTTGTATTACCACTATTGGTAATATTTCCATTCCACAATTAAGACCAATGGGACTACACAATGGATACTAATAAAAACTCATAATCAGTGACCACAAGCAGTAACTACAAATCTGTTTGGCGGAATAAGAACTGCTAACAACTTCAAACTCTAAATAATGGCTGTAGGATTTGAAATACATCCATTTTGGTCTTCAGACTGTATAGAAAATGTATTCTGCAACAAAGGACTGACAAATATCATCACTCCATAATGGATAGGAAATAATATCTTGTCAATTTATAAAAAAGGCAAGAAAAGATGACACATCAAATTACAGGATGATTGCTCATATCAAATTGTTTCTATTTTTTTTTCATTTGATATATTGAAATAAGCTCATGAAAACAATATGTATTCCCACTTTGGCACACAGGTTTAGTGAAGTCATGCTCAACTAGTATACACCAGATAAACCCTATAACAGATTTATCTATTTATGTATTAATGTATGAGTTTTAATTTTACATTATTTATTTTGTTTGTGATATTTATAGAGTGAAATCCTTGCCAAAAGTATGATTTATGCAGTGATGTACAATAAATATACCTTAAAATACAATAGATATAACATAGACCAAAAAGCTTTAGAAACAATTGTGAAAATAACAGATATCCAAAACTTAAAAGAAATCAGAAAATACAAAAAAGATGAGATTTCAAAGCTTTTCCAAATTGTAACAAGGTTCCAGCATTGCGGATGACAACAGGTAGTCTGTTACAAAATGGTGGAGAAGGAATAGAGAAGATCTTTCTCTGAGTCCCTGCATTCTTAACTTGATGAATGATCAACACAAATGTATCTCTGTTGCAGAGGTTTTAATGTCTCCCAAATATATAGAGTTTGTCATCAAGAAAGGAAGGGTGGACTAATGGTAGTGTTTTAGGTAATAAGTATCCACGTTTAAAAATATTACATGCTTGCAAAGGATGCCAATGTAACCATTTTAAAATGAGTGATACAGGGTCAAGTTACTTTGCTCCTACAATCAATTTAGCAGAAGAATTGAAGGCTTTTTAATGGTCTTAGGGCCTAACTCACAGAAGCATTTTATAATGGTGCAATCCCATTGGAAAACGCTTTTTTAATCAAGCCCTTAGAGTCGATTCAGGGACTCCAATCAGAATTGAATTTCTTACATCAATTTGTGACAAAAACAGAGTTTGCAAGCAGAATGAAAAGAAAAATGAGGTGAACAATCGTTTGATCATGCGAATGATAAACAATTGATAGTATACTATCTGCAGTGTTTTTATTTACATGAGAAACCATTGAAAGCCTAGAATCAAGAAGGAAACCTAAGGATCTAGATGAAGCAATTGTTTCAAGTGTTATATTGGCTGTAAGCAAAGAGTATATCCAGGATTCAGCTACAGTAAATATGGTATCCAAGCCACACCATAGATATTCCATTTTAGAGTTGTTACATTTTAGATAAAGTCATTTTCGATTTCTAATGGGCAGTTTCCCAAGGGGAGGATGCCATCCTAGATCATATGGAAAGGTATAATTGAATGTCATCCGCATACTGATGGGTATAGATTCCATTCCTATAGACTAGATCCTGCAGCAGTTCCCTGGAAAGGTTAAAGGAATATGTGACAAAATTAGTACATGTGCAACACCAAATGGAAAGGGAAGGGAGGAGGAGTTCTTGGATCAATCTGAACAATTTGATATCTGTTTGAACCAATGTGTTACTATTCCACCAAATCCATGTGGCATGAAAGAATTTTAACAAGTAGTGTGTTGTCCAAATTATTGAAAGCTGCTGAGAAATAAAGAGAGCACCAGAAGGGGTGCACTGCCTCCATCACTAAGGTACAGGATGTCATCGAACACTTGAATAGTTGCCGTCTCAGTACTATGGTTGCCTCTGAAACCCAATTTCTGTGGTTGGAAATTTTCCTGGACAATATGTTCAGTTAATTGCTGAGATACCATTTCTTCTAGGTTCTTTCCTAAGAACATTTTTTTTTTTTGTGTTTATCCAAAATCTGGATTTAACAAAAGGGCTTAGTTTCTTCTAGTTATGTGATTGCAGTCGGTGGCGTACTCTGTGTGCACTGCAGTAGGGCGTTCTGTAGGATTTTTGCAGTTGCGATCGACCAGTTTGTTTTTTGTCCACTGATTAGGCGGTTCCACCATGTTTCCTCTTCGCTATCAGTGTAGAGTTCGAGGAGCGGGTGAAGATATAGTAAACGAAACTGGTGCATCGCTGGGCATACCATTAACAAATGTCTTACTGTTTCAGAATCATCTTTACATAGACGGCAGCTTTTGGAGGTCGAGTGTCCTCTTGCAAACAGAATCTCGTTTGTGTGTAGCAGATTTAGACGAGCTCTTAGAAGAAAGTGTCTCATTGTTTTGTTTGGGAATCTTCTAAGTAGCTGGGTTGTCTCATTTAGCTTCTTTGGTACTTGAGGGAAAGTGGACAAGGTCTTGTTTCTTTTTGCTGTCTCTTCGGTGTTGATCCAGTCAGCCTCTTCCAATTTTTTTTTTATCTTATTTGGATTCGTGATGAGGTCTTCTTTTGTACACGCAATTTGGGTCAGCTTTGATTTTATATGTTCAGCCCAATTCAGAATCATACTGCACGCACCTATCTTGATCTCTAAGTCAATTAGTTTGTAAAGAGGTGGCGCGTCGGGAAGGATTGTTTTTCTGAACAAGGATACACTTGCCAATTCCACTGTCGTGCCAAGTGAGACAAGGCCTAGTTCTCGTCTTATAGCCTCCATCTGGGTTGATCTTGGCAGATTTAGTACTGATTTCCAAAAGTAACCCTCGAGTTTTTTCCATATTGTGTTTGGAACCGATGGCATCGCAGCTGCTCCGTATGTCAGGGCCGGGACAACCTTGGCTTTATAGAAAGTTATTGTCGGAATCAGAGAAAAGCGACCAAATTTCTTGTCCAGCACTCTGGCTTGGGAGGTCAGGGATCGCACTTTCTTCCAGAGTTCTGTTCGCATCGCTGAGTCCGTGGGAGTGCTATCTATTATTACACCCAGGTATCTGAAGTTTTTTACTGTTTCCACTTTGACTTTTTCAAGGTTCCAGGTGAAGACTTTCGCTTTTTTGGTTTTGTTTCCCAGTATAAGCACTTTTGTTTTTGCTTTGTTTATGGTTAAGTTGGCCTGGTTGATGAACTCTGCTAGATCGTTCATTTGTCTCTGGAGACCAATTTCTGTTTTGTCCAGCAGGGTGATATCATCGGCGTATAGCATTCTCGAGACTGGTGTATTACCAATTTTCGGAGGAAACGATCGAGTCTGCTTGGTTGCTTCTTTTATGTCACCCAGAAAAGCAATGAATAATTCGCGGGCCAACGGACACCCCTGTTTCACTCCTCGGTTGGTTGAGATCTCTTCCGAAAGTAGGCCCTGATGATCTAGTTTGACCCTCATGGTTGTTCCTTTGTGGAGAGCTTTTATTGGAGCAAGGATGTTCGGGGGACAATCCCATGTTTTTAACTTCTCCCATAGCATTTCTCTGTCCACCATGTCGAATGCTTGCGATAGGTCGATGAAAGCGAGAAAAGTTCTCGAGGATCCTTGCAGAGACTTACTTTTGGTTATGCTAAGTAGCATGATGTTAACTGTGGCCGTTTTTTTTTTTTAATCCTGCTTGAAATGGATCAGCGCAGGGGGCTCTCTTTGCCCAGTTTTGAAATCTCTTTAGGAGCAGGGAACCGTATATTTTCCCGATTGTGTCCAACAGGGCAATTGGCCTGTAGTTGCGTGGATCCGACTTTGCGCCTTTTTTTATAGATGGGTACCACTATAGCTGAGGTCCAGGACCTCGGGATGGTTCTGGTATTTGAACATTTGCTGAGCACCTGGCTTATAAAAGGCACCCAGTTTTCGGAGTATGTTTTCAGATCGGTGTTTGTGATCCCGTCTGGACCAGGTGCTCTGGAAGCTTTGAGTTTTCTCAGCAAGTCATGGATGTCTTCTTTATCGGACACGTCAATCCACTCTGTTTCTGTTTCCTCATTGATTGTAGGGTTCGCCTTTGATGGTGCTCGAAACAGATCAGTGAAGTGCGTTATCCAATTTTCTTCGCTTACTGCGTTACAAGGGGTGTTTGAGTTGGTCCTGCACACTTGATTTAGCAGTTTCCAAAAGTCTCTAGCATCTTTTCCCGCCCCTTTTTTCAGCATTGTTTCAGAGTCTTTTTGATACAGATTTATTCGATGATTTTTTATCCAGGCTTTGTATTTTTTCGTTTCTGCTTTCAGTTCTTCCTGCAGTGCTGTCGAGTTGTTTCTTTTCGTCCACCTTTTTAACTTTCGTATTATGGCCCTTCTGGCCACCACCTGTTTGTCAAATTGGTGCGACTTGGCCGAGTCCGTCTCCCTTTTCTTGTTCAGGATGATTTTGAAAGGGCTTAGCAGGGGTTGGTAATCTATTGTTGAATTGCAGAAAGAGTATTTTGAAGTTAGTTGGTCGATTCTTTCTTCGGTTAGCCTTAGGCGGGTTCCTTGATTGTTACTTTCGACCGTGTGTCTCAACCTCCTTTTGTCTTTACAACTTGAGATCCACGTCGCTTGTAGTAAGTTGTGGTCGCTTGCTTCTGTTTTAATCACCTCGAATGAGGACATCACTTTCTGCATTTCTGCAGATGTGAAGATGTAGTCTATTGTCGCAGACTTTTTCATTCTTTTCCACGTCGGAGGTCTATTTGTAGCAGGAAAGTCCTTAGCCATGTTGCTGAATCCTCTGGAAGCCATGAGATCGTTCCATTGGGCTCCTCTTTCTTCCTTTGTGCTCTTCCTTATAGGCTCACTCGACCGTTCCCTTCCGGACAGACAGGTGGCGTTTAAGTCTCCACAGATTATTATGTGAACTGTGTTTTCCTCCACAAATAGGGTGTCTATTGATTTTTCAATCAATTTGAGAAACTTTGCGTCAGAGATTACTAGGGAGTTCCAGTATACAACAATCACTTCGAGCTTGGCCTTCTGAGGGTCTTTTTTTGGTTGTATTTTTGATGCACGGGGGCTTGCCCATTCCAAGTATACTACCAGATGGTGTTTGGATGATTCCAGGACTTTCGAAATGCTGATTCCTCTCCCCGCACGAACCGCTAATAGAATTCCAGACGATGGCCTGCCCAAGCGGCTTTTCACTGCCGGGGAGAGAACAATTTCAAAGCCGTCCAAAGACGGTACCTCCGTGAGCCAGGTTTCTTGTAGGGCCAAGATATCAAACAGCCCTAAGTTGATTCCTCCTTTTTGTGTTAGATGTTTGAATCCGCACGTATTCCAAGAGCCCAGCTTTAGGGTGATTTCGTTTGCTTTGCCCACGGTGTATCGAGGCAGCTGTTTAGGCCCTGCTAGTTGCTATTTTTGTGATGCTTTAAGAAGGGCTTTCGGTAGCCAGGACCACAGTTGATTCCTTATGCTTTGGCTGTCCTGGGATTCAACAGGCGCGCTGGTTCTTTGTTGGATGAACTTCTGAGTGGTCGGTTTCTCTGATGCTTTCGAGACGCAGGGAGGAATAGGAGAGGTTGTCTGCCACTTTTGCTCCTTCATCTTTTCTGTTCCCTCTCTTGATTCGATTTCTCTTCCCTCCTCATGGGAAGTAGGTTCGCGGTCTCGTTCTCTCCTCAGATTTTGCCTAGGTGTTTCAAGCAATGCGTACTCCCTTCGGTTTTCCAAGTTAGTTCTTTCGTAGTTTGAGGTTTGGTGTCGGTTTAGCGGAGACACTCGCTTCTGTTTTCTCCAACGCGGGGTACGAGTCGAGGTCTCGTAGTCCCGTCTCTTTGGTTCTAAGCGGTCTCGGGATTTCGGGTACGGACTTCTTATTGTTTCTCTCTCCCTTGCTGCTTCACTATTGGACTCCGACCAGTTTAGTATCCTAATTCCAGATTTATGTAGTTCTCGCCTGGTGTCCTCAAGGTCTTTAATCACGAATGACGCTTTTAGATGTAGGTAGGCTTTTGCTGTTGATTTTTTATGATACGGTTCAACCAGTGCCAGGTCATCTGACCTCAAACTTTTTAGCGTGGTAGTTTTACCGAAGATTCTGAGTATCATGTTTCTGTTCAAGGTTATGTGCTCAGTGTTCCCGGGTTTCTGTTCCAGTTTGTAGATTGTTGTTTTTGACTCTTGTCTATGTTTTTTCTGTCTTATGAGTGAATAGAGTTCTGTCAGCCTTCTCTGGGCTTCTGGGCGTTCGCATGACCTTGGGCTATTTCCCACTCCTCGAGTTATTTTTGTAACCTCCGCAGGGAGAACTGCTTTTTTTCCTAATGGCTGTTTCCAAAAACTCAGTTCCTTTGATCCTCCCCGGGTTCTTCTCTCTGTTCTCAGTGCTTTGCTCAAGGGCAGGTGGTGCCCGGGTATTCTTTGACCACTTTCCTACGGCAGTCGCTTTGGGGGAAGGGTTCTTTTGTCTGTAGTTAAGTCGATTTGAATGCTTTCATCCGGTGTATCAAAATGCTGAGAAATGTTCATAGAGGTCTTGTCTCTTAGAAAGTCGTCCACAGATTTCGGTGAGATTGGTAGTGGCTGAGTGGCAGACATTTTTTCATTGGCCCGGGAAGATTTGAGACTTGTTCCACTTTCTGAAGGATGTTGTAGAGCGATTTCCCCTTGGTTTTTCTGTCTCTTTTCTCGAATTGGACTTGGCGGGGCTCCGAGAGTTAGGACTGTTTCTTCTTGGTCCGCTCTCAGGGATGTTGGGGTTGAAGACATAGACTTTGGTGGAGTGTCCGGCTTTGTGGCCCTTGAGATGTTGGTGCCTTCTGCTGGCCCTTTGGGGGCTTTTAATGCAGATATCCGAGACGAGCAAGGTTTTGGTTTAGAGGAAAAAGCAGAGAAGAGCGGAAAGTGGCCCTCCCGGGATGGATTTAAGGCAGAAGACAAATTTTCTCCCGTGGACATCGGATGGCAGCATGGTTCAGTTTGGGTAGCTTTGTTTCTTCTTAAAATGAGCACTGCAGGTTTTAGGATTTGTCCCTCCTTTTCCTGTCCTCTTGAAGGGGAAGAGGAACCTGGTGCGCCCGTTTGCTTTTCGAGTGGGCATGTTCCTAGTGCTGTAATATATCCTTCAAGGAATAGGAGCTTAGTGTGTGTCATTGCTAGTAGCGTGGTCTGGTCTTTCAGCGAGTCGCTCAATGCTTCATAAAGTTTACAGAAGGGGGCGAGCGCTATTGTTATTGCTGACATAAAAGCCAGAGTGTCGTGTTTTTTCCCTGGGGTCTCGTTTTTGCTGGGGGCGGAAGCCTCACTGCTCCTTCTGACTTTATTTGGGGTAGCGAGGGTCTCATCCAATGAAAATTGTTGGGGCAGGTTGTATCCTTTACATGGGCGTGGATTTGGCAAATTCTGAGAAGCTGGCTTCTTTTGTTTATCCTTTGGGGAAGTCTGTGTGGAGGAGTTTGCTCCCTTAGTCTGCGACCAAACGGCCACTAGGCTTGTGGGCGATGCTTCCTTCTGTGGCTCAATTCTGAGTTTGTTGCTATTTACTGGTTCTGACCATTTTGAGTTTGTAATGAGACTGATAGTTGGACTCATATTTCCCGGGCATGTCTGCTCAGAGATGTCCGGGCTTTGTATTGTATTCAATGGGCTTAGAGTCCGGGCGGATTTGTCGCTCTGTAGTTCTATTCCCAAGTCATCTGCTGGTGTGTCACTTGTATTGTCATGGCTCTCAGTCGGCAAAGCCTTCTTCATTTTTCAAGGGGTTATGAGGACGAGGGTGCCATTCCGATGTCGCCCCTTCATTTCGCTGATTTGCTGCTCCGGAGTGGCAGAACTGCCTAGTACACTTACTACCATGGGACCCTTCTGGATATTTCCCAGCCCTATTTCGTGGCTGGTGGGTGTCGGAATAGGATGCCGATTCTCGCACTGAAGGGCGGCCGGAGGGTTATCTTGCCCTGCGGGTTTCCCACTTGCCGAGTCTTCTTCGGTTATTTTCGTCTTGGGAGTTGGAGCAAGATCTATAAGTGCTTCTAGAATTTCGGCGTCAGAGATTTCATCATCTGTGACAAGTTTTTTTTTGCCCAGACGGTTGAAGAAGTCTTTTACCGACATGCCCTGTTTTTTTTTGCACGTTGTAGTTTTTGCTAGTCCCCTCTTTCTTGCTTTATTAAAGAAGATGGAATTTTTTCTTTGGTGTTGTTGTGAGCTTTTCATGTTAAGCTCGTGCAGATGGGCACCTGGAGATGTTTCTTTGTTTTTAGATGTTGCACTTCTTTTTTTTTTTTGTTGTTTCTTTTTTGGGCTTTTGTTTTTGCGCCACGGCCCAGTTTTCTGCAGGCGAGGTGTGGTCACTCTTGCCGATGGTGTTGTGGGATGAACGGGACAATTTTGTGTCTCCGTGTCTGCCCATTCCTCTGCTGGTGCTGAAGGGGGCGAGCCGCCTGCTTCCCACGGCTCTCCGAGGCTGTGGCTCTCCGATGTTGTTCCAAGTCTCGCCACTGGTGGAGCCTCGTCGAGTGGCTCCCCGAACGTTCCCTTGGCAACTCTCACTGGTCCGCTCTCCTCCGGGGGTGGACATAGGAGCGGGAGCTCCTCCTCGAACACCGTCAGATCAACGCAGCGCTCGTACGGCTCCTCGACCCCGGAGCCCCCGCTGGAGGCACCGCAGGTGGGCTTTCCGGAAGGCAGGTAAGAGCTGCCTTGTCATGTGCTGTGGGCGAGATTTTGTGTTCCAGGTGGCCGCCCTGTTTTGGGCTCTCGCGGCTGCATGCGCCGCTCTCCCCTTCTTCGTCTTCCGCCTCCCCTCTCAGCCCTTCGGCTGGCAGTGGGCGGCGGGCCACGATCGAGGGGCGAGCTGGCGGAATACGCGAATTCTGCTGCTCAAGCAAGCCCGATGGGAGAGGCTTGCAGTCTGCATTGGGTCTGTGGTTAGCCATCCTGATTCGGGTGTGGAGGGGTGCAGAGTTTAGGTTGCTCCCTGAAAGTCCAATGCTGTCGTGACCCTTTAGGGCTATGGAAAAGGTTGGTTGGAAATCGGCGGAGTCCGTTGCAGCTTGGAGCATGGGACCGAAGCCCCCCTCTAAGAGTTCCGCTGCTCGAAGAGGGGGCTCGAGCTCAGAAGTGGCTTTCCAAGCTGTGGTCCCCCCCGAGGGGTTGGCCCTATTTTTGGGCGTGCGGTCTTGGGAAAATGAGGGGAGATTGGACGCTTGGCCCCCCAGGTATTGGGTTGAGTTCGCCCTTTGTAGTGATTAGTGGTTTTGAGCTTCTTAGGAGTCTCTTCTTCCCCTCTCCCGCCCTGGAGTGGGTCAGTTGAAGGTTGACTGGCTGCTGTGTAGCAGGATCCATCTCTTCCATGCGGGATTGCCGGGACTTGCAGGGACTGCAAGGACTGCGACTCCCTCAGCGACTGGCTCCGCGGCTGGAGGGTGGTTTTGTAGCACTTCCCTCTTCAATGGAGGGTGTAGAAAGACTGGAAACAGGACCAGAGTGGAGGGTAGACTGCAAGGACTGCGACTCCCTCAGCGACTGGCTCCGCGGCCGCTCCGCGGCTGGAGGGTGGTTTTGTAGCACTTCCCTCTTCAATGGAGGGTGTAGAAAGACTGGAAACAGGACCAGAGTGGAGGGTAGACTGCAAGGACTGCGACTCCCTCAGCGACTGGCTCCGCAGCCGCTCCGCGGCTGGAGGGTGGTTTTGTAGCACTTCCCTCTTCAATGGAGGGTGTAGAAAGACTGGAAACAGGACCAGAGTGGAGGGTAGACTGCATATTAGACACTGGATAATAGTTCTGCAGATCATCTGCTTCCAGAATTTCTTCAGTAATGAAGCAATGATTCCCATTTGTAATTGACTGTGAAAGATACCTTCCTTTAGAAATTAAACTATAAACTCAAACTGTGCTGTTAGTGAGGTAGTTAGTAAGCCCTTCATAATTGTATCTGGTAATAAATATTTAGTATTAATAGGTTATAAATAGGTTTTAAAGCAGCAACTATTTAAATAAACATATCTATAGTGGTTATTCAGAAATGCTCCATGGATTAAGTACCATGGATATTGTATCCCTTTCTATTGCAGGTTTGTTGAAGAACTATGAATCTGAAAAGTATTCCAATAAAATTAGTTATAAGCTTGCAAGTAGTGTAAGTGCATACTGTATCTCAAGAGGCCTTATAGTGGCGATATGTTGGTGGTCATTTTCTAAATTCCATGGTTTGATAAAAATTGTAGTATATGTTGCGGTACTCATATTGCCATTTTTGCCAATCCATTGTTTTTACTTTGATTTGACAGATGAAGTTGGAGAACATAGTGACCATAACATGTAGTACTGCTCTTTCAGATCCGCCTGCCAAATCTTCTTGGGATGGCACCAGTATATATTTTCATGCTGGCATAAAAACAATGGAGCTGGATACTAGGTGAATCCTTTGTAAATGTCTCCCACAATCATTAATTGCAGGAGGCATTCACACTTTTCTGTGAGAGTAGGGGAAAGGTAAACAATAATGGTGATTTTTCCAATGTTTTAGTCTTACCTTTTCCACTATGTTGTACAATTAGCAAAATTGCAGTTGCACGGAGGGTAGCTTTCTGCTCAAAAGTTCAAATGGAGATAACTCCCTCTGTGCAATTAACACGTCAACCAATATAAACCCTTTTATATTTTAAATTGTACCTAATTGCATAGTATATGGTGTTACTCATATAATATATTATGCCTCAATTCATCACAGTATTCCAAAAATAACAATTACTATTTAGTAAAGTCCTAAAAGGGAAGATCTTTCTCAATGCAGGATTAAGTCTCTAAGTAATGCAATACTTTCATTGTCCTGATTGAGTCATTACTTTTTCTGAGATGTGGGATACATTGACCCACTCAGCAGAAATCCTATCCATAACTAAGCGGCACTTCAGCAGTTAACAGCAAAATGGCTGTGCTGGCTTCTTTGAGCACCACTGCTGTGCATCAAAACTGCATTTTGCAGCTACAAAATGATGGCTGCACTGTCTTGCCAAGCGCCTAGTGGGCAAGTTGAAACAGGGAGCACACCGAAAAAGTCCATCAGTGTGTTTTCTTGTGTGCACTAAAGAAGCAAAGTGAAAAGCAATGCTGCTCTGCTATTTGCTAAAATGTTCCCATTGAAAAGGGAATATTTTACATTGAAAAGTATGCAGCCCTGATACTCATTTCATCTGTTTAACATCACAATGCTTTTATCAGTGAGACCCTGCCATGCCCATCCATATTCAGATTGTGCTCCAGCAGAAGAGAGCATTATGCCCGAATGACAGACTGTGTCAGACCAGATCTGGAAAATCAGCAGAAGCTTTACTTTCAGTTGCACAGGTAAACGCTTGGCTTTTGTGCTACAAAATGTAAAAATAAACCCTTCAAACAAACCCTAGCTCTCTGCGCATAGGTCAATTTCAGTGGACCTTTGACTTGAACATAATGCTGTGTGAGAGAAAATGACTAGGGCTGCAAAACAATATTGGGAATTCAGATGGAAGAGAAAAACTGAATTTGAGAGGTACATCCCAGCAGACTTCACCACGTGTCAAAATGTGCTTTTGCAAAAAGGAAAAATACCTGTTTTAAAAGTGCAATGACATATAATACCCTGTCCTGGCCTAGCAATGTAAAGGGGATTTTGCTAGGAAACATATATGGGATGTTTTATTTCAACAGGCTTGCTTCCGATTCAGAAAAAAATTAAATAAAATAAAGAAATAAATGTATTGGCTGGACTGGGAAATCAGCCCAAACAGGTTTCTGCTTTGGCTCAATGGACAGTTGGGTGCTGACAACAGGAGAGCCCTACCCTCAAGAGAAGGCACAGTAGATTCTGGGACATCTCTGTGTTAAATATGCCCTTTGAAACTTTGAATGGACCAGGAGGCAAAATATCACACGCTCGTCAGACTTCTGTCTATGCTCCAGGTTGACACAATAAATTCTGGGATGCCTACATGTGAAAACCCATGTAACAACTCCCCGCAACTTCTACTGAGGAGCTTCAAAGCCAACTCAGAGCAGCATTGTAAGCTATGCCCTTATTTGGTAGGCAATGCTGGCCATTTGGCTGAAAAGACTATTTCATTAATGAACTTGTAAATAAAGTTGTAAGACTTTTATCTCTGCAACAGGATTTCGCAGAAATGTAAACGTTTAAGAGTTTAAATGTAATTTTTGTGGCTTTTAAACAAGATGTGGTAGCCATCACAGGCAAGTTGTAGACAGAAATGGCAGGGAATTGGATATTCTGAGGAAAGTGTATATGATGCCACTTTGAAATTTAATATTCACATGTCTTATGATAACATATACACATGTATAAAGTTATAAAATTTTAGGTAAAGTAATTTTATTGAAAATGATGAAAAACTATTAGATGGACGAAACAAAGTCCTACAAACTGGAGAGTTGGACTGCCATGCTCTGTGTGAAATATGTAATCTGCCCATGTCATTTGCCAAAATGCCACAACTGTATAAATGTGTGATTTATGTTAAGATTGAGTTTTGGCAGAAAGGACTGTGGGATGGCTTTTCACCTCATAAAACACAACCACCTAAACTGAGTCACCTCCTGGAGGAGGCGACCAATTTAGGCTAACCTATCTGGTTCTTGGGGGTAGGTCTAGCTTAGTTCTGCCCAACAATAAACCCGGTGATGTCACCCACTTTTATATAAGGGGTGGGAGCTCACAGGGACAGGACACTCTCTCCTCTGTTTCCAGAGCCTGTGTATCCAGACCTTCCAGATCCTCCTTTGCAAGATTCCAGTCTCTACTGCCCAGCCAAAGCATAACTGACCCTATCCCAGCAAGGCCATTGATCCAGAAATCCCACACAAATCCTGATAACAAGGGGGAAACGCTGTGATACCCTTTTGGGGAGCATCCTGTGACCAGACCATCTTTTTGCCCACTACCTGCATGCCTGCTGTACCCTTGCCATTCAGTGACCAGACTTGCCCAGCTATCTTTTGCCAGGAGAGTCCGCCATGTGCTGAACTGAGCCTTGAGCCCAGAAACTCAGTTGGCTGCCCAAATCCCAAACTCAAGTGCGGACTGTGAGTATTTCTCCATCCCAAAGCAACACATAGCCTATGCCATCTTGACCTGTTGTCTTTGTTCTACTCTCTAAGTAGACCTATTCAGACCCTAGTAACTTTTTTAAGACATTTAGAATTCTCTGTGCATCCGTCCTTGAATTCCTAGCATTAGCGACATTCTTTCATTCACCCCATCTTGTAACTCCTTAGCAATATTTTGATTAAATAAATGAATTTTCCATAAAGGAAAGGGGTACACTTTTTGAAAGGTTACAACTGCAGCGTAACTTTTACATTCATGGGTGGCATTCCTCTTTTCTAGCCATTAAATCTAGTGTAAGTGAAACTTGTCCTTTTTCCTTCCAAACCGATTTTCTCTTTTTAACTGTTTTATTTTAAGAAAACAAATTTATTTCACCTTGAAAATCTCATCCATTTATTCAGCTATAGCCACTCTTTCACTTCTATATGGTCCCTGTGATGTGCATCTATCACTCAGCCCAAAAAACGTATTCTGTGTCTGTGTATTTCACCCGTTTTAAAAAAACCTTTTTGATATTTAAAACTGCAAAAAATTGTAAATTGCAACTTTTCAACGTGTGAATTTGGCTGCATGTGTTTTCACTGTGTTTTCATTTCAAGTTGCTTTTTTAACTGTATGCCCTTTGCTGATACCTTGCCTTGTAGTTTATAGTGATATTACATCCCTGATACTGTGATAAAACGTATGTATCTCATTATTTAACCACACATATAATTAATTATTTGTCAAATTCTGAGGGTCATTTCATGCAATTGCAAGGAGTTTTTGCCGCTTATTTTGTGAGGAAAGGTCGGATTTTGATTATGTTTCTGTCTCATATCCCAGACTCCCTGCTGCTTCTTCCTATCCACTCAGAATTCGATTGATTGAGGTTCGAGGGAACATTGTTTGGGGAAACCTTAACTCGGGTGCTATCTACCCTACACTCGGGTGCTATCTACCCTAATTGAAAAAGTGCTCCAAATCATTTGTGCTTTGGATATGTTCTTGTAGAAGGTTAGCCAAGTGTATTTCAGTGGTTTTCATTGTAATTATCACCCCATTGGTGATTGCTGCCCAATATGAAAATTGTGTCATTTTCTTTGAATTTAAAATAAATAAATATTCTGTTCCCACCAGCCGGCCAGGTTTATGGTCCATTGTGACCTGGGGTATTTGTAAAAGGTGGTGTGAGACGGTCTGGGTGCCAGCTCAATTTGAATTCGTTGAAAATAAAGAAAAAGTATTCTAATTGAGTGCTACATCCTAGGCTAAGGGAAAGAGTCCTGATCCGGTGTGGGACGCCCGATTGGAATCCTTCACAGCTTGGTGGCTCGTGCCTAGAATTGGGTTTGTATATTCACCCGTGACAGCTTAACACAGCAGGCTAACCTTCAACGTAGTGGTACATTGTGTGGTTGGGACACTGTGTTACGCTGTAGAAGCACCTCCCCAAAACAAAGATCCTACGTATCAGGCCTCTGTATAAGATTTAAGCTAAATCAACTCCAAAACTAGACAAAAAGCAATAGCATACAGATTACCCTTACATAAATAAATTAATAAAGAAAGAATACTTTCCAAAATGGCCACAGTAGTGATCAATATGGCTCGGGAGCACCTTTTGCACAAATTATTTGTCAGGGGGGAATGGCCAGAACAAGATGAAAAACTCTGGCTAGAAGAAATGGTGCAACAGGTCACCGCCATGGACAAGACACGTGACAGGACGGTGGCCTATTACATCAAGCTTTGAGCGAGTTGTACATGACTTCGAAAATTAAAGAGGAGCAAATTAAAATGTTTGAATCACGGCCTACATGTATCTCCATATGGGAGTGATGAGGGAAAAGCATGAAGAAAATACAACTCATGTGCAAAATCAATCTGAACTCGTAACTAAAATCCAGACTGAACTAAAATGAGCGGAACAAAAATTGCAAAAGAGCCAAGATTCTGAGGCAGAATCTGGAAACTATATCAAACAGTTAAAAGAGGACTTGGCTCTACAACAGCAACATAATGCAGATCAAGAGGCCCAATTAGATGCATTGAAAGAGGAGTGTAGGGAAAAGGTGGTTGACTCTCTGGAAGAGAGTCAACAGAAGCTGAGTCAACAATTAACATAGAACAGGGCCTGCTCAGGACAAATAACCAGATAAAAAAATTGGAAGAGTAAAATCATAAATTAATTATGAGAGACCTCCACTCTCAATCAGAATTTGATGAAGAGCACCAGAAATTAGGGTCCACAACACAACAAAGGGATGCCCTCGCTGAACAAAGGGGTGCTCTGTATCAGGAGAACGAGGCCCTATACCAGGAAATTTGCAGCTTAAAAACGAATCTGGAGAGAAGGGAGTCAGACCTTCAGGTACTGACTGGCATAAAAGAAGAAAGTGATAAATTAATGGGGCACAGCAGACAAATGGAACTTGAGTTAGAGCAGGCCATGGAGGCTCTAAATGTGCAGAAAAAGGAGGTTTACCTCCTGTAATAGAAATTGCCTCATTGTTTCCAAACTATACAGGCAGCGCAATGAGACAATGAGGACCTCTGTGAGGAGGAAGAGGGGCTCCACCAGCAGGTGGTAGCTCAAGAGCGGGTCATAGAGGCCTGTAAAGCCTTGATAGCAGAGCAAAAGGCTCAGATATTTTCCTATTATCAAGAGGTAAGGACTGAAAGGAGAAACTAGTGAGGTTGGAGAAAGAGGGTGCTAGATTTATTCCAAACTGGAGGGACCCCAAACAGGAAGAGAGGGGCAGGGCAACCCCTGATCATAGTATGATGACATCTGTACTAAGGGACTCAAACCCATTTAATACTTTCAACACTGCTGACTCCATGTCTACTGGTTCACATGAGCCAGGAACCATGAGGCCGGCAGAATTAAATAGGTTTGGTATGATGGATCTGAAAGGTCAGCGCCCTCCAGAAATTGATGGACGGACATCCCTGTATAGATACAAAAATATTAAGGCTGATGTCTGTGACAAGGAAGTTTCCTATGAGGAGAAAGTCAGGGAATTAGATCTGCAGAAATACTACCTTCAAAGGGACCAGTTGGTTAAACGTGTAGAAAAACAGAATGAAATAAGGCCCAAAAAGAGAATTCTGAATACCTCCACCCAATCAGGGCAGTGGGGGGGGGATCCTCTGCCAACCCTGGAAGCAGGCAGAAGTCAGAAGACTACTCTCCTGTGCACTACAGGGGAAAAGAAACTAGGCCCCACCATTCTACGAGCCCTTCCCAAGCTCACAGAATCAGGCAGCGCCTAGAAGATCATGTGGGGTCTTCAAGCAGTAGCGCCTCTGAGTCTGAGGGTGAGTGGACTCAGGTGATGCAGCCAAAGAAGGCAAATAAACTAAAGAGAGTTATGGCGAAAGACCCCATTAGGCATATCAAGGCCATTAGGAATTTCATAACCCTGTACCACAAAAACACAAAATATTCTGTCTGGTA
The DNA here is from genome assembly GCF_040938575.1 of Ambystoma mexicanum. Classification (NCBI taxonomy): domain Eukaryota; kingdom Metazoa; phylum Chordata; class Amphibia; order Caudata; family Ambystomatidae; genus Ambystoma; species Ambystoma mexicanum. The sequence goes on from NC_090933.1 coordinate 860,829,292, forward strand.
ACATTTGGAACTCTATGAACAAATGATGGACACTTTCCCCTTAAAGTCAGCCAGAACTGTATAGAGTATGCTAAATGGACGTTCTCTCCGGAGTACTCCAGCTTCTTTGCTGGACTGGAAGACCAAGCCCATTCAAGATGGTCCACCTACAGGGCGGCCATCTTGAAACACTTTTCCGCCCATAGAAACCCTCAAGACGCTCGCAAAGCCGCCTATAATCTGCAATGCGGAGAAGATCAGGCCCCACGGGAATTTGTGCAGGAGTTAAACACGCCTTTGTACAAACCAGTAGGAGGGTGTGCACGGATAGCAGAGAGTTTATCACTACCTACTTTCATGCGCTCCCAAAATATATCATGACCCAACTGGTGAGGGATTTCCATGATAAAAGAACTCTGGACTGTTTAATAGAGCAGGCTTCCCGCATTTATGAAGTCCAAAAACCTGCAGAAAATAAAAAACAGATATAAGAAATAACAGCCATCACCCCAGCTGCCTCTAAGGTGGGGGGTGAAGCTTGCCCCCATTTTGGACCTAGAAATGGGGGGGCCTAAAAATGTACCTACCCAAAACCAGAAAAATCAGAGGCCAAGAAGACCTTCTGGTCAATCAGCCACAGGGGGCAGTCAGGGAGGTAATCCCACCAATTGGACCGCTAACACTCCTGATTATGTAAGTCACAGATACAAGGGCAACCAACCTATCTTGGCATATGTATGACTCTTTCAGCCCATGGGGGGATCCCACCAGGTAAGTACTACCCCAGGAAACTTCCCTCCTAACTTCCCTCCGGAGGGCAGTAATCTCCCAAATCCTGGGTTACATTTCTTTCCCCGGTATACTCAAAACCCCAACCTGCAGGACAACCCTCCTTTCTTTCCCCAGTTTCAGGAGCCCAGACAACACAATCCGGGGGGAGGGGGCCAAGGGTGGAGGGTTACCGAAATCCCCAGTACATAGGATACTCTGGGAGAAGGGATAGTTACCCTTCCTGTGAATCCCCTAGGTACGAACAAAGACCCCCGTACCAGCCGGAATGGGTGTCTCAACTGGAGTGCCAAGTCCAGACCCTCACACAGGATCTGGGTCGCATGTTAAGGGCCCCCCAGAACCCTCAGATGAACCTCGCGGCTCAGAACCCCACAAAACCAAGGTCTGGCACCCCAGAACAATGACAGGGAGAGAACCCTGAAAATGCACCAGTTTCCAAGGAGAAGGCAAGGGGGAAAGGATTTGGAAAGCTCTAGAGGAAGCTCCTTCCTCACCCTGAAAAGCCCCTGGACACCCCGGAACCAGAACTAAAATCTCTTGCCCCCGAAAATCTGCAACCCCTGGAACAGAGGGTGGGTAGGAGAAATAAAGACCTCAAAAGGCCCATTTTTTGGAGGAATTTAGTGCTCTCCAATTTGAAGGGGCAGAATCCTTAGAGGATTCTGCTAAAACAATCTTCTCCTTCAGGGATGGGGGAATTCCTCCCAAAGAAAAATGGGTTGCAAGAGATCTGAATGAAGACTGGGTGGGTGTGGGGACTGATTCAGAGCCACCCATCCCTGAACCCCAGAATTGCCATTCTGAGAAAAAAATTGTAGAGGAGGGATCCTCCCCACCAACTGGTCCTAGTGACTGCCTCCAGGTAAAAGGGGGCAGTACAAAGCTAGAGGAAAAAGGGGATTATTACAGATTCCCAGACTCTGGCACAGAAAATTGTTCAAAACGCCACTGTGTCCGAGTCCAAAATAAAGACATTGACCACCCAGCTCATCCAAAATGCCCATTACCTTTGCCCACTTGAGGAAAAGGAGAGGAGATTTTATGCCCCTGTACAAGTGCAAGGGCAATAAAGATTGCCCATGCGACTAGCGCAGGAAGTCTTGATTCTATTAAAGACACGGAGGCGAGCATTATGCTTTATCTTCTTTAATTACTGCTAACCACAGCTTTTTTAATCTTTCTTTGTTTTCATGTATAACACTTTATTATTTTTTTTTATATCTCGTATAAACAGAGAAAAGAAAAAATGAAAACATCATCGTCTTAACATGACAAAACTACATTTCCCATGAGGCTTCTCTGCCTGGTAGTCCCACAGCCTCTCTTTCACTGTCCAATCCGGCAATCCTTCCTGCTATAAGTCCCCGTTTCCCTGGGTCCCTTCCTCTTCTTTTGCAGCGCACTGATTAACTGAACAAATGCTAAAATCCAACTGAATTATCGTAACTCCAAACAGAAATTGTCTTTTCTATCCTCGATAGCTTTGCCGTGCTCTAAATTCGCAGGACTGCTGCCTTCCATACACTAATCTCTGTTACTCTTTTGATCCTCTCCTACGCAAAAAGAGAAATGCGCATGTTAGGGAAGGGGAATACAGTTCGTCACATATCATAACCAAGTCTTTACGTAAACAACTTTGAAACCATTACAGATCATAACATAACACCCATCGCTGTATTCCATAGGGTGGGATAATGCTCGCCTCCGTGTCTTTAATAGAATCAAGACTTCCTGCGCTAGTTGCATGGACAATCTTTATTCTATGACAAGACCGGAGGCGAGCATTATGCTTGTTCAAAGCTTTCTACCACAGCAGCTGCTATATTGGATACTGGTTTGAAATAAAAAGTCTTAAAGACTGAGTCGCTCGACCAGTCTGCTGCTTTCATGATCTCTTGCAGCAGAACTCCTACTGCAAAAGCCCGTGAAGCCATTGCTCCCCTGGTAGAATGAGCCCCAAATTTAGACTTGTCTATACCTGCCAATTCCATTATTTCCTTCATCCATCTAGCTATAGTAGCTGATGTGACTGCTTTGTTTGATTTTATACGCGCTATAAGCAATTGTTTCACTCCTTGTGGCCTAACCGCTGCTGTCGCTGCTTCATAACACTTTATGCAATTTGCCACACACAATTTCTCATTATTCGGCCAATATGGGTATGAGATCACTTTAGAATTGGTCTTTGTACGCTGCGCTATGGTAAAGGCTATCCCTTCTGGGTAATACATCTTTCTGTCTATCTCGAGTGCTTTAACGTCTGAAACTCTTCTTCAAGTCACTAAGCAAAGGAGTGTAGCTAATTTGCCTGAAAGTTGCTTTCCTGACAGAAAGTTGTTACTAGGCCATTGCTCGAACAGATGTATGATTTTTTGGACATCCCACAGTGATAAGTACTTGGGTCCGGGAGGTTTGCTCATCTTCACACCTTTCAGCAATCGGGACACCGCCGGGTGTTCCCCTATTGGTGCCCCATCCACTAACTCGTGCCCCGCGGAGATTGCTGACCTATATACCCCTACGGTCCTGAAAGCTCTACCTGCTGAAGGGAGGCTGGCTAGGAAATTCACTACTTGCACTACAGGTGCTGAAATGGGAGATATACTCCTCCTCCTGCACCATAGGTCCCAGGCTTGCCATGCAGAATTATAGCTCCTGATCGTAGATGGGGCCCATGATAGATTGATAAGTCTTGTAGCGTCTTCTGAAAGGCCTGGCAATCGCCATCTATGCCTGAAATTCTGCACGCTATCAGTGACAAGGATTGATCCTCTATCAGAGGATGAGGAACTCCTGCTGGATCGACCAGCAAGTCTGGTCTGTATGCAATCTTCTGTGGAAAATCCGCAGAAAGTTCCATCAGAACTGGAAACCAAGCTTGCGACTTCCACTCTGGCGTCACTATCACTATTTGCGCCTTGTCTCTGCGCACTTTTGCTAGTACCCTCGCCAGCATTGCGAAGGGGGGAAAAGCGTAGTGCTTCTGCGACCCCCAATGATGCATGAATGCGTCGGTGCCTTGGGCTTCCGGGTCTAGCCTCCAGCTGAAGTAGTTCGCCCGTTGAGTGTTCAGTCTCGAGGCATACAGGTCTGTGTGCAGGGGACCCCATTTCGCTTCCAATCTCTCGAATATGTCCCTGTGTAGTTTCCAGTCGCTGTAATCCACTAGGTGTCGGGAGTTCCAGTCCGCCACTGAATTCAGGGCCCCTGGGAGATACTTTGCCTTCACTGTGATCTGTCTCTGTAGGCAGTCGTGCCAGAAATCTTTCGCTAATTCCGCTAACATCTTGGACCTGGTACCTCCCAGTTTGTTGATATATCTCACTGCAGATATATTGTCCATCCTGAGAAGTATGCTGCAGTGCGCTTTGTCCCTGGTAAATGCTTTCACTGCGAAAGATCCCGCTAGCAACTCTAGACAATTGATATGAAGTTCTAATTCTTCTTTTGACCATCTTCCTCCTGTCTCTATCTCGCCACATCGTGCCGCCCAGCCGGACCTGCTGGCGTCTGACTCTATAACCAACTCTGGTACGTCGCCAAAAATGGCGCGGCCGTTCCAGGCTTCCATATTGTGGAGCCACCAGATGAGCTCGGACTTGCTTTCTTCGTCTAAGGGCACTAGTCTATGGTATCTCCAGCCTTTCCTTAGGTATTTGATCTTCAGCCTCTGAAGAGCTCGATAATGTAACGGGCCGTACTATCCTGGCTAGATAACGAAGAGAGATTAGCGGCTTCTTGAGCGCTGTCCTCAGATCTTTCTTGATAGCCTTCATTTTCTGAGTTGGCAACTCCAATGTAGCTTTCTTTGTATCTATGGTGAAGCCTAAGAATTCTAGTCGCCTGGTTGGCGCTAGCTCTGATTTGTCTCTGTTCACCAGGAATCCCAGATTGGAGATCAGCTCTATTGCCCAGTGGACCTGCTTTTGTAAGCGGTCTTTGTCTTCGGCCATGAAAAGGATGTCGTCTAAGTAGACAATCATCCGACATCCTTGTTCTCGAAGTGCTGTCGCAACGGGCCTCATGAGCTTGGTGAACGCCCATGGTGCGGATGCTAGACCGAACGGCAGGCATTTGAATTGCCAGAGCTCGCTTCACCATCTGAATCTTAGGAAGTGTCGGAAAGGCGCTGCTATGGGCACGGTGAGATATGCGTCTTTCAGGTCCAGGCGCGCTAGCCAATCTCCCTTCCTGAGCAAGTCTCCTAGTAGATGGATCCCTTCCATCTTGAAGTGTTTGTACACTAACCAGCTGTTGAGCTCCTTCAGATTGATCACTGGACGAACTTTGTCCTTGCGATGTACTAGGAAAATATTGCTCAGGAAGGAATGGGCGCTCTCGGTCGCTCTCTCTATCGCGTTTTTCTGCGCTAAAGCTTGGATCTCTGCTCCTAATAGCGATTCTTCTGTTTGCTTCATTTGAATTCTGTGAGGAGGCCGATTCTGCACTGGATGATCTATGAACTCTAGCATAAAGCCTTGTACGGTCTGAAGGACCCACGCATCTGACGATAACTCGCGCCAGTTGTGCAAATAGAGCGTTGTCCTGCCCCCCACAGGAGGATAGGTCGCTGCGTGTTCTCTCACCTGTATTGTTGCTCTGGTGTCGGTAATATCTGCGTCCCGACGTCCCCGCGAGCCTCGCCCTCTGTTCGGGAAGAAGGCGTCTTGTTGTCGGGTCTCCCAATATTGGGCTCTGGGGCCTTGCGCTCTTCTGTTATTGAAGCGGCCGGTCGAGCGGCCTCTATATCGACCGGCCCCTGAAAAAACTCTCCTCGGAAATACCTTCCTGATGGAGGTCTGTGCCTTCTCCAGCACCGTATATGTACCGACGAACCTGTTCATCTCCATAACGAATGTATCACCGAACAGGAGACCTTGGGCGCTTTCCCCGGCTTCATAGGACGCTAAGTCCGCAAGTTTGTTATCGATTTTCAATAGGGCTGATCTGCGTTGTTCCGAAGATATGGCGCAGTTTGCATTGCCTAGCATGCAGACTGCTCTCTGTGCCCAGCTTGCTAGGATGGATGGGTCGATTGGGTCCCCTGTATCTCTGGCCCTTTCGGCCAGGTCCATTATCTTTGCTATAGGGCCGGTTATGTCTAGCAGCTTGTCTTGGCATGTTTTCCATGCCCTATCCATACCTTTCCTGGTGTCTTTCCCTGCCTTCGTAATGAAGGTTAGCATCTTTGCGTCGAGTTCGGGTGTATCTGCAACTTTCCCAGTCAGCTCTGGCCTCGGACACTCAGCTTTGAGTCTGAACCTAATGTCTTTTTCCATAGGCTTCCTCATTTTTTGGGCCATGTAAAGGGCTACTCTTGGAGAAGGCGTCCAGTCTGTCGATCTGGGGTGCCTTATGGTGTCCGGGTCGAACATGTCTGATATATCCTCTTCATCCAGAAGGGCCTCCACACTGCTGGCTTTAGGCGCGCCTGCACTCTTTTGCGAGACCACGCTTACTTTGCTTATGCTTTGAACATCCTCCTCTGGCTGTTCTTGATCTGAGTGCTCCGAGGATGATGAATATGCATCCCCTATATTTTTCACCCCTGGGGTAGGGGGTACGAGGTTGGGCAGGGCTGTCTTCGTAAGGAAGGCACTTTTAAGCCTGTTGAATGCATCAGCCTCCTCTAGGGATTTATCCTTCCCTGTATTTTCGCCCAGGGGAGTAGAAGAGTGTTTCCTCTTCCGGGCCACTTTCTTCCCCTTCTTACCTTTTTGCAGAGGGTTTTGTGTGGAGGTTCCTTCTCCGGGATCATCAAGCGTGCTAGCTTTTCTGCCCAGCATCTCTTCCAGGACTAATAGTCCTGTCTTGTAGAGGCTTAACTCCTAGTGCTACGGCTTGAACTAATGAGTCGCCTAGCACTCTCTTGAAGCTTTGGGAGAGGTCTATATCTTCCTCCCTGCATTCTGCTTCCTGGTCCAGTCCTCCTTCGCTCCCTTCACTCCAAGCCTCATTTCCCATGCTGTATGCCATGGTAAGTGTATGTGCCGTACAGAGGAAACTAGTGGGTTAAATACATAGCTCCTCTACAATGGCCACTGAAATTATTTATAATTATTATTATTATCTTTTTTTTTTTGTAAACCTTTTAAATCTGGGATACCTCTGCTGTGCTAGGGCGAACCGCTAAGAAAGTAGCGCAATTCGCGCTCCTGGGAATGAAATAAGGGCGAAGGACTGGCCGTACGTTTTCTCCGAGTGAGAAAACGTTCCACTGAGGAGATTGTAAGTCGATGCGCACGCGCGCGCTTCACCTTGTTTCTAAGGTCGGTTGGGCTTACTCCGCGTATTACGCGAGCTCCATCAACGTTAAATGCATTGCCGTGCGGCCGGCTGCCTGAGCCCTAAAGCGAGTGTCAGATCACTCGCGGGCTCGGCAGGCGGCCGCTCTGAAATACACTATGCTACTTGCGAGGTCAGCGCATATAAAGCTTCGCGCGAACGCTATGCCGCTTGTTAGTTACACGCGCGCACAATTAAGAATAAGTAAGTCCATTCTTGAAACGTTTCAACAGACAAAGATAGTATAATCAAGCACTATCCATAATAAACGTCACTTATCTGTGGCTGCAGCAAAAAAGAAGAGGAAGGGACCCAGGGAAACGGGGACTTATAGCAGGAAGGATTGCCGGATTGGACAGTGAAAGAGAGGCTGTGGGACTACCAGGCAGAGAAGCCTCATGGGAAATGTAGTTTTGTCATGTTAAGACAATGATGTTTTCATTTTTTCTTTTCTCTGTTTATACGAGTTATAAAAAATGTTTTAAAAAAGTGTTATACATGAAAACAAAGAAAGATTTAAAAAGCTGTGGTTAGCAGTAATTAAAGGATAAAGCATAATGCTCGCCTCCGGTCTTGTCATAGAATGTACAATTTCAGCAATGGTGGACACTGGATCCCAAGCTACTCATCTGTCAAAAAGGGCTTTTGAGCAGCTAAATTCAGGAAGGGGGGAGAGACACCAGATCCATCTCACCCCTCTTCCTGGACAACTCCAGAACTTCAACGGGAATTAAATACCTGTCAAGGGGAATGCGGATTTGGAAATGAAAATTGGGTGACGCAAGCTGAAACACCCGGTCATAGTAGGGACTCCAGAGGGAACACCCTGTCTACTAATGAATTACATCGTCTGCAGGTTGTCTCCCCTAATAGACTGTGTGAACAAGGTATTCTGGACTCAGGCTAACACTCCAATAAAATTAAAAAAGAGTGTCAACCATGTTAGTTTAAATGGCACATGCCACATGGTTGAACAGAAATATGATTATATTGAGTTTTATTTCCAGAATAATCAAATACCTGACGTTACAGTAATTGCTGTAGGACAACAAACTGGTGATGGGAACTCCTCTCCATTCCTGATAATCAACCTTCCTGCCAGTTTTAAGTGGCATTCCACACTGGAAGGAAATACTTTGACATTTTTTACTGATTCCCAATCTGAAAGTCCCAATTCTATAGTCAAAAGTGATGAGAAACCAGCTCAAAGTTCAGTTGACATTCAGAAAGTTAGAGAACAGTTGCTCCTCCCTATTCAGTTAAATGAGGCGAAGGAGTCTGTTCTCGCCCGAGTGTGTGTGAACAACGGAAAGAGCTTCATCAGTGAAGCCATGTTCAGAAAGCTCCCAAAAGATCCAGCCAGTCCCACATTTAAATTGAGGGATAAATTGGAAATGGACCTGGAAACTCCCAATTCCAAACATCTCCTGCTTAGCAGGTGTATGCTCAACATTTCTATAGGTAACAAAAGCATAGTACAAAATTGTTGGGTTGTGCAAGTTGTCCTTGCAGCATTCTCTTTAGGCGGTGACATTCTCAACCAGTTTGCCAATAATTTGGACCTGATTAATTACAAACCCTGTTCCCGACTATAGGACAATTCCATGGGCTTTGGTGATCCTGAGAAAGCATTTCAATTGCTGCTGTATGCGGTTGAAGATCAAGTTGGAGAGGGGGTCACCATCCCAGGATGGACATGACTATTCACACTTGGATAAGGACAGAAACTGCAAAATCTGGACGCATATGTACACCTCAATGTCCATCTCCAACAGCAGGGGTTGGGGTAAACCCAACACCATTAGTCAATGTAGAACACAACACCATTCTAATATTTATGGATAACAGCAACCCTAGTAGTATCACTCTGAGTGCATGCACCATTATTGGAATGGCTGGTGATGACCAACATTTTTCCAGGGATCTAGGAAACGAACTGATGGGGCCAATCCCCAATGACTGCTTCGAAAATGACAGTGACAATGACATACCATCACAGGATCTTCACCCAGCAAAGGGGGAATTTCCTGGTGTACTCTTACTGCCCTTACGGGGAGGAAGAGGTAACTTGTGACATCAGGCAGGATGAGGTGATATTCCAGGTCCACAATGACTGCCTCTCCTAACTGAAACCCTATGTTCAGGTCAATACTCTAACCAGAGACCTTTCCACCCAATTGGAGGAGACCGCTGTGTGGGATGTATTAACCCACTTATGCTCTCCCCTGCGGCATCACTGTGTGCTGATGGTGCCAGAATGATCAAAATGGCCGCAAAACCCCTGGGCGGTCCAAAACCTATGGAAATTGTGCTTTGCAACACGAAAAGATGGCTGCCAATCTGCCATGCATGTTGTTAGTGGTGGAACAGAGAGCGCACTCTTGAAACATGTCACAGGGCTGCCCAACAAGTAAAAATGGAGTCTGCATGATAGGTAGTGCTTTGCTGAAAGGAATCCAGAATCTTGTTTTCAAATCCTTTTTCTTGGTTGCTGAAACTGCAGAATGCCAGTCCAAAACACCATAAAACATCCAATATTCTTGCTGGGTGTTACTAGTCTTTTCATTCAAGAAATCAGAATTAACAGACAATGTCCAAAAAAGCTGAATTTGTCATCAGAACATTCACAGCAAAAATGGGCCTGCCTGTGAAATGTGTCAAAATCTGGGCACAGTACCAGCGGCTGCCTGTATGACAGCTGTCAGTAGATTGCATTATAAGAATTTAAACTTGTACACTGAAATCTAATGTCTGGAATCTAAGTGACCTGTTATTGAGAGTAACCTAGGTTGTAACTATTTAAATCTCATGGTTTAGAATCTGAAATAAGTGTTTTAGCTGCTTGTTTGGAAATTAGAAAGTTTATTTTAAACCAAGAGAAAATTGCAACAAAATGACATTTAAAATTAAGCCTGACTTCAAGCCAAACCAGGATAGCAACTTCCCCCAAGAGGCCAGGCCTCTCTCTCCACCAGGAACTCACACCCTTGTGATGATTAAGGGGTGGGAGGAGAACTTGGGCTGCAGCAGAATAAGACAATGGACTTCCTCCAAATCAAGGAGATGCTAATTAGGAAGGATCGTAAATGGCCTCTGCCAGGAGGAAATGGGAGGAGGCTGCTTCTGGACTGCAAACAGACAGGAGGAGGCGGGGACAGACAACCATGTGTGGATTCACAAGGACAAAAAGCATGCTTTAAAAAGACTGATAAATGACTGTGTAAAATTGTAAAAATTATAGAAATAACAGCATTGTTAATGTGATTTTTGGGTGCACGGTTTAAGGGATGCCAGAACTCTGTGTTATGTTCTGGGAAGTAACAGTGGAAATTCTATTTTTGCAGCAAATATATTTATGTCAAAAGCATGAAACTTCACACGCTTATGCCACTATACAATGTGCACATTTGTGGAAATTTGCTCCAAAATTGGACCATTTGTTCCGGCCAAAAAGTGCGAAATTCTGTCAAATACAGACCCAAGATCCTACAGCTACGGGGCTTGGAAGTGTATCTGCTCCACAAAATATGTGATCTATGTATGTTATTGTTAGAGAGGTTGCACAATTGTAAATATGTATTGTATTAAAAGTAGATTTTATGTTCAAAAGGCAAGGGGAGGATTCTCTGACTCATAAACCCACATCATCATGGTGACACCCTGTTTTCTCCTTCAATCAAGGGAGAGAGGGGACTCTAGCCAATAGCCTCCCTAGGGGGTGCGCCTAGGATAATTCAACACACACACACCATTATCATATGTATAAATAGAGAAAGCTGAGGACTTAGAAGGACACAGATTCACCCACTATCCTGATCCTGGCGAAGCACCCTGAAGGAGGTCCATCCATATTCCTTGCTCCAGACTCCAAAAACTTTGCAAGCAGAAAGGCTCATTGCATAGCTGAACCACTTTCAGCTAGGCCTTAACTTCCAGAACCCATCCCACAAACTTAAAGGGGAAACAAAGAAACTGCCAGGCTGTGCTGTAACTATTTGCTTGCTAAATAATTATCTTCATAACCAACAAGGGCAGATTAAACCCAATACTGCTGTGCCGTGCTGTGCCGATCCTGTCTAGTCCTGCCGTGCGGTGTCCAGAGCACCTTGCTGATCGCTGACCCAGTCCAGTCCAGTGTACCCAGCAGAATTCCTGTCCAGAAATCTTGATGGAACAGAATCCTTATGGTTCCGTTCAAAATATTTATAGTGAGTATCCTTAGTATAGGACTGTCACTAGCCTATGTACTCTCCATAGTAATCCCTATCTAAATCCATCCTATCTTGTTTTTAGAACCTGCATTGTTAGAAATCTTTTTAAATTGCCTGAACTCTCTATCTCATCCCTAATATCTTCCTTCTGTACTAGTATTGTTAAAGATCTTTGCGCTCATAATTTCATCTGAAGAAGGCAAGCTCCTCGGCAGGCAGTCGCCCTGATTCAGAGGCGCCCTGATCTAGTGGCCGTGCTTCCGTGTAGCATTTGCTTCTTCATAGTCATGCCCTAGTGTAAAGAAATCCTATTTGTCTTTTAAAAGTGCTTCCCTGTTTTCTCATTCTTGCGCCTATCTCAGAAAAACGACCTCCACTAAAACATCCATAACTTCTTCAATTTTTATGCTAGAAACAATTTAAACATCTGCTTTTAGCTAACATTCTCAGCTTTCCATAGAACTAAAACTGCATTCCAAATCCATATAGTTTTCCTGCAATCGCGATTACCACGCACGTAAAAGTTTGCCGCGAATTTTCGTTTTGGCAAAATCTATCATGTGTAAAACAGCTTTTGATTGAACCCGACCTCAATTTAAGTTTTCACTTTGCTTATTAGTGTCAAATCATTGCTAGTGTTTGTCTTCAACCATATAAAATGGCTCCCATAAGAATTTAAACAATTTTAGCAATTTAAGCCACCTTTAGCGTTTTACCCATCCATTCTCAGATTACTTTAAAAAACATTTTTGACAGTTTGCCAATCAGATCTGTTTCTCTCTTGTGTTGCTGGGGGGAAATTGGGATTGACAGCTTGTTTCAATTCTGCATTCCTGAAACCTGTTCTCTCTCCTTCTATCTCTTTATATTGCATATTGGGGGGTTGAGAGGTGTTCAAGGGGAAATAGTAACCACATTGCTATTTGATTTGAACACACACCTCATCATTACTCCTTGTGATTAAAGAGATCGCTTAGTGTGACATCACCCCATTGGTGATTATTGTATACCCATTAAACATAGTGTGATTATATTGTGAATACATAAATAAATATTTTAACTTTGCAAACCAGTCTGATTCCTGGTTCAGTGTGACCGGGGGATTCCAAGAGAGGGGTGTGATATGAGTGGTACATCGTTCAGAATAAAATAACTTTTAGACACAAATAAAAACATATGGATTTCAGTTGTGCATTACACGCTAGGCATTGACTTGGGTGAAGTGCCGGATTGAAATCACTTACAGATTGGGGGCTCATCACAAGATTTCTCAATTAGACATACCACTTGTGACAGTCTAATACAGCGTGCTAACTGACAGGGTACATAAACCCTGTTGGGCTACCACACTGTGCTACATTGTAAAAACACCCTTCAATAGAAACGCTCTAAGGAGTTGACCTGTTTTTCAAATATAAAATAACTCCTGTATGTCAGAAAGGAAATTAATATTTCCGGAATGGCGACCTAAGGAGAAATTAATATGGCAAATCAACAACTACTGCACAAATTATTTGTCAGGGGTGAATGGAAAGAGCAAGATCAGAATGTTTGTTTGCAGGAAATCAAAGAACAAGCCACTGCCACAGGATTAGACATATAGCAGGATCAGGGTCCATTACACATGGCACTTAGTGAATTGTACATGGCCCTAAGGTAAAAGAAGAGCAAATTATAATTGCCAAAATAGCGGCATATCTGTACCCCCACATTGGAGCAATACAGGAAAAATATGCCAAAAACCTAGATCTGGCAAACAGGCAAGTACAATCATTAGAAAAAACCCAAACTGATTTGGACTCTGCAGAGCAAAGGCTACAAAAAAGCCAAGAATCAGAGAATGTAACCAGACAGTACCTGATGAAAGTAAAAGGAGATCTGGATATCCTACAGCAAGAAAGGGTAGAGCAGGATACCAAAGTACTGGTACTGCAAAAAGAGTGTCAGAAAAGATTGGACACTCTACTAGAGCCAACAAAAGTTAGAACAGCAGATAACCTTTAACAGAGCACACACAGAACAGATGGTCACTTTAGAGAACCGCATAGACAAATTAAAAGAGGAAAACAATACATTAATTCTTAAGGACATGGAATATCAAACAGAGTTTGATGAAGAGCGCCAGAAAGCTGGTGCATTCAAAAAACAAAGGGACAACCTGGCAGCACAGAGGGGTACTCTAATTCAGGAAAAGGACTCCTTAGGTCAGGAAGCCAACTATTTAAAAACCAAGATGGAAGAAAATCACCTGGCCCTTCAGGGACTGGGTGAGCTCCAAAAAGACTACGAAAAACTGTTAGAGCACACCAGGAGGGTGGAAGATGCTCTAGCAAAGAATGACCAGGCCAGTATGATCAGACTCAGAAGGTGACCCTCTTGCAGCAAAAATTAGCCAAATACTCCGAAATTAGACAGGAAACACAGAGAGACAATGAGGATCTCTGTGAGAAAAATGACAGGCTCCATAAACAGGCGGCCATGTAGGAACAATTGTAGAGACCAGTAAGGCCTTGATAGAAGAACAAAAGGGTCAGATTCTTGCATGGCAACAGGGAGTAGGGCCTGAGAGAGATGAGGTCCGTTGGGAGAAGGAAACACCTGAGCATAACCTCAGGACCCCTGGCACCAGAGTCCTTCATCTCTTCAACTCCATGGACTCTGCCACCCCCATGTCCACTGGCTCACATGAACCAAGGACCATGGGATGGTAGACATCAATCTAAGGGGAAATATGGGGCTCATAGATCAGCGCCTCCCAGGAATGGATGGGCGGGCATCTACGTATGGGTTCCCAAGTGCTAGGGCCATCTTCTCTGATCAGGGAGACTCCAATGGGGGGAGAATCAGAGAAATGGATCCTCAGAAATATAACTTACCCAAAGATCAGATGGTCAAATTTGGTGGGGAACTCCATGAGTGTAGGCCCACTAAGAGTATATTAAAAACCTCTACCCGCTAGGACAGTGGGGGGGGTACTCAGCCAATCCTGGGAGCAAAGAAGAATCAGAAGACTCTTCTGAGCTCCACAGGACTCAAGAAACTAGGCCCCCACATTCTGCCAGCCATTCCCAAGCTTGCAGAATCTGGGAGAGCCTAGAAGACCAGACAACAAACTAACACCCCTGCTGCTGCTAAAGTGGCAGAGGTGAAGGTTGCCCCCATTTTAGATCTAGAGATGGGGGGGCCTAAAAACCTTCCCTCACAGAATCAAAACAACCCCAAACCCAGAAGGCCTTCGGGCCAATCACAAACAGGGAGCCATGGAGATAACCCCACAAATGGGACCCCTAACTCCCTTGACTACATCAGCCCTTGCTACAAGGGGAATAGACCCATCATGGGTCATGTGTGGACTCCTCCAGCCCAAGGGGGGGGGACCCAACCAAACAGCAGGAAACCCAGGGAACTTCCCTTCTCACTTCCCCCAGGAGGGCAGTAATCCCCCAAATACCAGACAAAATTTCTTTCCTAGGTACCTGCCAAATTTCAACCCCTAGAACAACCCATCCTTCTTTCCCCACTTTCCTGAGCCCAGACAGCCCAATCGGGCGCAGGGAGGCCAATGAAAACTTCCCTAACCCAGGGTATTTTGTGATAAGGGATAGCTACCCTTCCCGGGATCGGGGGAGACATGAGGACCCCGTACCAGCCAGAGTGGGTTTCCCAACTAGAGCGCCAGGTCCAGAACATGGCACAGGATCTGGATCGCATGCTGAGGGCTCAACAGAACCCTCAGATGGGCATGGCGGCTCAGCATGCCTCAAATCCAGGATCTGGTGCTCCAGAGCAATGACGGGGGAAGAACCCTGACAACTCACCGGTTCTCAGGGAGGAGGCACAAAGGGAAAAGGGGTGTAAAGCCTTGGAGGAAGCTTCCTTCCTCACTTGTAAGAAGCCCCTGGAAACCCAGGAACCGGAACCAAAATCTCCTGCCCCCGACAGTCTGCAACCCAAGGAGCAGATAGGGGGTAGGAGAAATAAAGAACCCAAAAAGACCCATTTTGAGGAGGAGGTACAAGTCTTCCAGTTTGAAGGAGAGGGGTCCTCAGAGGATCCTGGGAAAAGGATCTTCTCCTTCAGGGAAGGGGGAACTCCTCCCAAAGAAAAATGGGTCCCAAAGGATCCAAATCCAGACTGGGTAGATGTGGGGACCGAGTTGAAACCACCCATTATCAGTACTCAGAATCACCAGCACAAAAATCCCCTGGTTCAAAACCATCCTGGTGACTGTCTCCAAAAAGGGGGAGGGGGCAGCCCAGAATCAGAACCAGGGGAACCCAAAACTTCTACACCCTAGGTTCTACACAGAATCCGGACCTGAAATGTGAGTAATTCCCAAATTACTTCCTGGATTCTGTCAATGCAAGGCTTTCCTGTGCAGGTCAGATATGGCCAAAAAAAGAAGAGTCCTCTCACGCAAGGTCTGGCTGACTTGCATGATTGTGCCAGAGAAAACTGTCTCGAGGACGAAAGTCTTAAAATCAAGGACAACATAAAGGCATACGTTAATTCCCCACACAAAGTCTTTGAAGAAGACAAGTGTGAGGGAATGCCCACTGTCTATGTTGATGGATGCTCCTACCATGTTGACAACAATGGGGAAAAGGAACTTGTGGCCGGTGTAGGGAATGCATGGGTGAATGATACCCCAGAACCCTCCACTCGGTACAAAAAATTGGTCCCCAAAGTAGTCAAGTGGCAGAGTTGATGGCTGTGCATCAAGCCATCCTCACTGCTGTCCAACACCAACTCCACGAACAGGTCATAATCACTAATTCGGATTATGTACGGAACGGGTTTATGGAGCACCTGGTTAATTGGAAAACCAAAGGCATGCTGTGTGCTAATAAAAATCCATTGAAACATGGAAAATTAATCCAAAATATTGATGATCTGGTCACCTCGAATAGGATGACCATCTACTGGAAAAATATCAAGGGTCATTCTAAAGTAGAGGGACCAGACAAAACTGGAAATTACCTAGCTGATCAGCTGGCAAAACCAGAGCCATCCAAGGGGATCTACTTGAGATCGATTCCCTGTTGGGGGAAATCCAGGTCACTGCTATCACTAGGTCCCAGACAAATGCTCACAATGAACTCTCAACTGCACAATGGAGTAAGGAGATCTCAGATGCTGGTTTGATTACAACTCAAAAAGGGGATCCAATAACACATTGAGGACCTCAGAGTGTTGATGAAATGTCCAAAAATGTTCCGAATCCAAGACGGTTTGTTGGTGAGGAGATCACAAGCTGGCCATGACCAGTGGGTGGTCCCTACCTCATTCCGAAGCCTGATGCTAAGTCACGCCCATGATGCGGCCACAGCCGATCATCAGGGGTTTCATACGACACTAGAAATCTTAAGAGAGGTTGCATACTGGCCACGCATGGGGCAGGACCTCGGCCAATACTTGAAGGGGTGTCTTGTGTGTGCACAATTTCAGCCAACATCACTCACACACTGCACTCCCCTCCAAAAGAGGGGGATGACACTGCCTTGGTCAGATTTACAAGTTGATTTTATCTGGCCCGTGATTCGCTCCTCTAGGGGGAACAAGTACATGTTGACCGTGACATGCTTGTTCACTAAATGGGTGGAATGTCTCCCGGCCCCAAATTGCAAAGCAGAAACAGCAGCTGCCCTGATGATCAACCACATCTTCTTGCGTTTTGGACTTATCCAAAGGATCGAGTCAGACCGAGGAAGTCACTTCACTAGCGAAGTGATGACATAAATGTGGGAGATACTTGGGGTCAAAAGGAAACTACACATTGCCTACCGGCTAGCCTCTAGTGGTGGAGTTGAGAGATACAACAAGACAATTGTGAGCATATTAAAAACGTTTGTGGCAGATTCTGGACAACGTTGGGACATCTGACTACCTCTTGTCCTGATGGCCATCAGATCTACCCCTTCTTCTGCAACTATAATGTCGCCGTTTGAGCTGATGACTGGACGAAAGATGGTGCTTCTC
Source organism: Ambystoma mexicanum (assembly GCF_040938575.1). NCBI lineage: Eukaryota > Metazoa > Chordata > Amphibia > Caudata > Ambystomatidae > Ambystoma > Ambystoma mexicanum. The sequence goes on from NC_090933.1 coordinate 860,846,538, forward strand.
CAGCATCTGCTCTACAGAACCCAAGAGCAGACCTTGATAAATGCCTCCACAACTCAGAGTATGTTGAGAATCTGAAAAAACACCTTCAACATGCTTTTGCCTATGCTCAGCGGAATCTTGAAAGATCTGCAGACATTATGAAGACCCACTATGAACTTAAGACAACTAGAAAAGAATACCAAGCAGGAGACCGGGTCTACATGTACAATTTCCAAAGGAAGCAGGCCAAACAACGCAAATTTCTTTCTAGCTGGTGGGGTCCTTTTGAAATTGTAGACAGAATCCCACCAGTCGCCTACAAAATCTGTATCCCCAAAGGCAGTTTGGCAGAAGGGGAAGATAAGTGGGTCCACATCAACCAGCTGAAGTGTTGCCATCCTAGGAATACTCTGTGGCAACTAGAGGAGTCATCTGGAAACCCAGAAGGGGATATTCCAGATCCCTAGAAAATTCCAACTGTGAAAACCATTCCACCTCTTAAAATCATGAGGAATTACAGGGGGGTATTATAATGTATATATCAAATGTATGCATCTGCCCCACTACATGAATAGTGGTGGGGAAATGTCCACAAACATGCTCTGTTTTGCACAGAAATCCAGGATTCCAAGAAGCAAGGAGGACCACTCGGGGACCAGGAGGAAAGACCCAAGGGGCCCGGGCTATCGCTCCATACTCCCACCTGGAACCGGCGAGGAGAACCTGTCGATCCAGTACTGATGGGAGAAGCAGACACATTTTTCCACTTGGACCAAACAGAAAGAATGACATCCCAATCTCCCGACTTCCCCTTGACGGACGGTCAAATTTCAAGTCGTGAGGGGGGGCTTTGTCGGATGTATTAACCCACTTATGCTCTGCCATGCGGCATCACTGTGTGCTGATGGTGTCAGAATTATCAAAATGGCCGCAAAACCCCAGGGCGCGCCAAAATCTATGGAAATTGCACTTTGCAACACGAAAAGATGGCTGCCAATCTGCCATGCATGTTGTCAGTGGTGGAACAGAGAGCGCACTCCTGAAACATGTCACTGGGCTGCCCAACAATTAAAAATTGAGACTGCATGAAAGGCAGTGATTTGCTGAAAGGAATCCATAATCTTGTTTTCAAATCCTTTTTTTTGGTTGCTGAAACTGCAGAATGCAAGTCCAAAACACCATAAAACATCCAATATTCTTGCTGGGTGTTACTAGTCACTTCATTCAAGAAATCAGTATGAACAGACAATGTCCAGAAAAGCTGAATTTGTCATCAGAACATTCACAGCAAAAATGGGCCTGCCTGTCAAATCTGTCAAAATCTGGGCACAGTACCAGTGGCCGCCTGTATGACAGCTGTCAGTAGATTGCATCATAACGATTTAAACTTGTACACTGAAATCTAATGCCTGAAATCTAAGTGACCTGTTATTGAGAGTAACCTAGGTTGTAACTATTTAAATCTCATGGTTTAGAATCTGAAATAAGTGTTTTAGCTGCTTGTTTGGAAATTAGAAAGTTTATTTTAAACCAAGAGAAAATTGCAACAAAATGACATTTTAAATTAAGCCTGACTCCAAGCCAAACCAGGAAAACAACTTCCCCCAAGAGGCCAGGCCTCTCTCTCCACTAGCAACTCACACCCTTGTGATGATTAAGAGGTGGGAAGAGAACTTGGGCTGCAGCAGAAGAAGACAATGGACTTCCTCGAACTCAAGGAGATGCTAATTAGGAAGGATTGTAAATAGCCTCTGCCAGGAGGAAATGGGAGGAGGCTGCTTCTTAACTGCAGACAGGAGGAGGCGGGGACAGAAAACCATTTGTGGATTCACAAGGATAAAAAGCATATTTTTTAAAAAGACTGATAAATGATTGTGTAAAATTGTAAAAATTATAGAAATAACAGCATTGTTAATGTGATTTTTGGGTGCACGGTATAAGAGAGGCCAGAACTCTGTGTATGTTCTGGAAAGTAACAGTGGAAATTCTGGTTTTGCAGCAAATATATTTATGTCAAAAGCATGAAACTTCACACACTTATGCCCCTATACAATGTACACATTTGTGGAAATTTACTCCGAAATTGGACCATGTGTTCTGGACAAAAAGTAAGAAATTCTGTCAAATCCAGACCCAAGATCCTACAGTGACGGGGCTTGGAAGAGTATCTGCTCCACAAAATATGTGATCTATGCATGTTATTGTTAGAGAGGTTGCACAATTGTAAATATGTATTGTACTAAAAGTAGATTTTATGTTCAAAAGGCAAGGGGAGGATTCTCTGACTCATAAACCCACATCATCATGGTGACACCCTGTTTTCTCCTCCTATCAAGGGAGAGAGGGGACTCTAGCCAATAGCCTACCTAGGGGGTGCGCCTAGGATAATTCAACACACACACCCCTTTACCATATGCATAAATAGAGAAAGCTGAGGACTTAGAAGGACACAGACAGATTCACCCACTATCCTGATCCTGGTGAAGCACCCTGAAGAAGATCCATCCATATTCCTTGCTCCAGAAACTTTGCAAGCAGAAAGGCTCATTGCATAGCTGAACCACTTTCAGCTAGGCCTTAACTTCCAGAACCCATCGCACAAACTTAAAGGGGAAACAAAAGAAACCGCCAGGTTGTGCATAACTGCTTGCCTGCTAAATAATTATCTTCATAACCAACAAGGGCAGATTAAACCCAATCCTGCTGTGCTGTGCTGTGACCAGAGAAGCAGGGCAGATTAAACCCAATCCTGTGACGTGCTGTGCCATGCTGTGCCATGCTGTGCCGATCCTGTCCAGTCCTGCCGTGCAGTGTCCAGAGTGCCTTGCTGATCGCTGACCTAATCCAGTCCATTGTGCCCAGCAGAATTCCTGTCCAGAAATCTTGACGGACCAGAATCCTGACAGTTCCGTTCAAAACATTTATAGTGAGTATCCATAGTATAGGACTGTCACTAGCCTATGTACTGTCCATAGTAATCCCTATCTAAATCCATCCTATCTTGTTTTTAGAACCTGCATTGTTAGAAATCTTTTTGAATTGCCTGAACTCTCTATCTCATCCCTACTATCTTCCTTCTGTACTAGTATTGTTAAAGATCTTTGCGCTAAAATATTTCATCTGATGAAGGTAAGCTCCTCGGCAGGCAGTCGCCCTGATTTAGAGGCGCCCTGATCTAGTGGCTGTGCTTCTGTGTAGTATTTGTTTCTTCATAGTCATCCCCTAGTGTACAGAAATCCTATTTGTCTTTTAAAAGTGCTTCCCTGATTTTTCATTCTTGTGTGCCTATCTCAGAAATACGACCTCCACTATAACGTCCATAACTTCTTCAATTTTTATTCTAGAAACAATTTAAACGTCTGCTTGTAGCTAACATTCTCAGCTTTCCATAGAACCAAAACCACATTCCAAATCCCTATAATTTTCCCGCAATCCCGATTACCTCGCACAGAAAAGTTTGCAGCAAATTTTCGTTTTGGCAAAATCTATCACGTGTAAAACAGCTTTTGATTGCACCCGACCTCATTTTAAGTTTTCACATTGCTTATTAGTGTCAAATCATTGCTAGTGTTTGTCTGCAATTATATAAAGTGGCTCCCATTAGAATTTAAACAATTTTAGCAATTCAAGTCACCTTTGGCGTTTTACCCATTCCATTCTCAAATAACTTTAAAAACCATTTTTGACAGTTTGCCAATCAGTTCTGTTTCTCCCTTGTGTTGCTGGGGGGAAAATGGGATTGACAGCTTGTTTGAATTCTCCATTCCTGAAACCTGTTCTCTCTTCTTCTATCTCTTTATATTGCATATTGGTGGGTTGAGGGGTGTGCAGGGGTAAATAGCAACCACATTGCTATTTGATTTGAACATACACCCAAAAGTATTATTTCTGTGCTGAATTGTTTTTGCTCTTCATTATTCCTTGTGATTAAAGAGATTACTTAGTGTGACATCACCCCATTGGTGATTATTGTATACCCATTAAACATAATGTGATTATATTGTGAATACATAAATACATATTTTAACTTTGCAAACCAGCCTGATTCCTGGTTCAGTGTCACCGGGGGGGGGTTCCAAGAGAGAGGCGTGATATGAGTGGTACATCGTTCAGAATAAAAGAACTTAACACACAAATAAATAAGGATTTCAGTTGTGCATTACACGCTAGGCATTGGCCTAGGTAAAGTGCCGGATTGAAATCACTTACAGCTGAGATAGTGAAACCCGAAGTCTTTCCAGGCCTGTGAGACTCCGGAGCAAAAGTTGAAACAGGTGTTCTTAGATTTCTAAGATCTCTTTGCTGTGGACTCGTACGATTGTGGTTGCACCGAGATCCATACTACAACTATTCCCACGGACTCTGGAATGACTCCTGTGTTTGTGAAGCAATATCGCTTGCCTCTCGCATCCATGGAGTCCCTGACAGAAATAATCAAAAACCTTGAGTCCTGTGGGATAATTTGTCCAGTCCACAGCACCTTTAATAATCCGGTGCTGGGGATTTTAAAACCGAATGGCCAATGGAGACTCTGCGCAGACCTTAAGGAGCTAAATAAACGTGTTCACATTTCCCAATGGCCTCTCCCCTACATTGACCAGGGGCTGGCCCAGATCCAGGGGTCAAAGGTATACACATGCCATCGACCTGACAAATGGGTACTAGACCGTGCCCGTCAGTAGGGAGGACCAATACAAGCTGGCCTTTACCTTTGGGGGGCAGCAGTACACTTGGACCTGGACTCCCTTCGCATACATAAACTCTGGCAACAAACTCAACATCTTCCTGTACAAGGCCATGCCCGACTTGGGTGAAAGGGGTAACCTGGCCTATGTGGATGATGTCTTGATAAAAAGCTCAACTGTGGAGGAACACATAGCGGAAATCTGTTATGTTCTGACCCAGTTGAGGGTTGCCAGAACAAAACTGTCCTTCCAAAAGGCACAATGGTGCAGAACCTGTGTCAACTTCTTGGGACATGAAATAACTCCTGAGGGTCTATGTCCACAGGAGAAGAAAGTGGAAGCACTCCTAAAACTGAAAGACCCCACAACTCTGCGGGAGCTACGAAGCCTCCTTGGACTGACCAATTGCAGTAGGAAGTTCATTGAGGATTACGCAGAGATCAAAAGACCCCTGATCCATCTGTTGAAGGGGGGTCAAGTGGGAGTGGGGTCCAGAACAAGCAGAGGCAGTAAAACAACTCAAAGGAAGTCTCTCACAAGCGCCTTGTCTAGTTTACCATGTCAAAAACAAAGAGTTCTTCTTGGAGACAGGGTTCTCGAATACATGCTTGACGGCAGTATTATATCAAAAGCATGACAAGGTCAATAAAGTAATCTCCTATGCAAGCAAGACTTTATCCTCTGTGGAGAAAAAAATTCAACGATTGTGAGAAGGCACTCCTGGCAACGGTGTGGGCATTGAAGAATTACTGCCCATTCATGCAGGGGGAACACATCATATTGGAGACTCCACACTAGCCTTTGCAATACCTCCAAAGTGACGGAATACGGGCCAGAAATGTGAGTAATTCCAGAATTACTTCCTGGATTCTGTCAATGCAAGGCTTTCCTCTAGAGGTTAGAAATCGCCAAAACAAGAAGAGATTTGTTAGATTCCATATACCCAAGGGGCAAGAATACAGAAATGGACTTAATGTGCTTTGTATAATTGACTGTTGCTTGATCTACCTCATGTACTGGACGATATATTCTTTTACTAATCCAAGGCATGAAGGGCCGACAATTAGGTACATGACAATTGTACTGTTATAGGTATCAGACTATATTGTACCGTTATCTAGGATACCTTTCTACAATGAATATATTATTTGGACCTTTATACTATAACATTCTTATGTTACCTATATTACATTGGGCCACTGTCCGCTTTGCCATCTTTCCAGGGACTCGTTTATAATTTTTACAAACTCAATCAGGCTAGGGGTTCTTTGGGCATCGGCCGGATATTATTCTGGCTGAGTTGCTCCTCCCCTTCCCTTCCAATTTGGGGACTGTATTGAGTGTATATACACTCTTTCCGTCCTCCATGACACAATTGGTCCATGGACAATAGTAGTGCTACAACTGAGCAACACACACCATTCTGTTCTCACTTGACCACAACATAGGCTTGCTGCACCTTCCCTTATCCCCCTTCCACAGGGTTTACACTTTCTAGCAACTTGGCATTTGTCTCTCCCACCCGCGTCAGTGCTGGCCTCTACCAGACGCGTTGAGCCCTGCTTACCTTTTCAATAGGGGACTCGAGGTGTTGTGTTACCTTGGCAACACATCCCCGTTTTGCCCCCACCAAGATGGCCGGTCCCTTTCCTAGGACTCACCGTGCATGCGCGGGCACACTAGGCGATGCCATAAACAACTAGGCGTCGGATCGAGTAGCGATCGGGACCCTGGGGGGCACATTGGTCTGGCTCCACACATTAGGTGAGTGTACTGCCCGTGCAACAAGGACTCAGTATTCTCTGCTCCCCTGCCTTATTCCTATAGCATACGGGAAAGTGGGCATACAAACTTTTTGGTGGAGATTTCCGCGAATGCAAGCGTCTAATTTCGTGTGCTCTCGCTCTTACAGACTTGTTTCCCCCCTAACAGAACACGCCCATTTCCATCTCTGCAGACCTATTTCTCTTTTCTCCGACCATAAGTCGGGTAAGTGCTACATCTGTTTTGTTTTTATTTAAATTCACCTTACCTAGTGCTCTAATTATGTTAAATCTCGATATTACTCGAGGGGTTACACCACTCATTCAATGATTTCCTGTAATTGCAGGTCCAGTGAGTGACCTGGAGAGTCACTAGGAAATGCCAATGAGGTCAGTTTTTTACTTTGAATTTAGCTTTTCTTCTACAAATGTACATTTATTTCTGGGCACCATACTGATGTGCATTATTTTGCACTAGTTTATAGATACATTGCTGAAATATGTTGCCTAGTAAATTGAGTACTCCCAAACCCTGAAGAAGGATTCTTTTATTATCTGAAACTCTTGTTACCACCATTGGAGAGTATTAGGAGATACAGCTATATATGATTAAACTCATGTACCAACAGCTTTTTGGAGTAGGGATGAGTACATGATAGAGTAACAGAATTGTTTACCCAGTTTGAATTACCTTTTGTGCAGTAACATATTATACATTGAATCCTTTGTTTCCTGCATTGCTATATGTTTGTTATGAATTTATGGATGGCAGTGTGCCACCTGAACTGTTCTTAATTATACCTTTCCTTATGAAACACAGATTTATATGTGTCCATCTGCTTCTTTGGACTTAACACGCATATTTATTTGAATATATGTAACCTTATATTGTAGGTATCCCATGTGGGATTTCCCACGATTTACTACTGATCATACATTCACCTTCCTATACCACTAGTTGCGATTAACCAACTTGAATATATGGGGTATTTAGCCCCTAGGAGTGCACCAAAGGGGGCGCCGGTTAGCAACAATTGGCTTGTGGTCAAAACAAGAATAGTCCCCTCACGCAAGGTCTGGCTGACTTGCATGATTGTGCCAGAGAAAATTGTCTTGAGGACAAAAGTCTTAAAACCCAGGACAACATGGAGGCATACCTGAATTCCCCACACAAAGTCTATGAAGAAGACATGTGCCAGGGAATGCCCGCAGTTTATGTGGATGGGTGCTCCTACCATGTTGACAACAATGGGGAAAAGGAACTTGTGGCCGTCGTTGGGAATGCCTGGGTGAATGATGCCGCAGAGCCCTCTCTGGGTACAAAATCGGTCCCCGTAGTAGTCAGGCAGCAGAGTTGATGGCAGTTCATCAGGCCATCTTCATTGCCATCCAACACCAACTCCACGAACTTGTCATAATAACCGACTATTATGTCTGGAACGGGTTGGTGGAGCACCTGGTTAATTGGAAAACCAGAGGCATGCTATATGCTAATAACAAACCACTTAAACATGACAAGCTAATACAAAATATTGATGATCTGGTTACCTCTAATGGGATGAGCATCTATTGGAAGAAGATAAAAGGTCATTCCAGAATAGAGGGGCCAGACAAAACTAGAAACGAACTAGTTGATCAGTGTCATGATCTCTGCTTCCAAAAGGTCAGGGTTTTCCCAACTCCCTTGGAAGCAGATCCATAACCCAGGTTCCGAGTGCCAACCAGTCCCAATTGGGACCTTTTGGACCCAGTCCTGGCGCCAGTGGCACCAGGCTCATAAATATGCCCAGTCCCAGCGCTGGAAGCGCCGGGCTCATAATGCTTGGGTGGACTTACCTTCAGCAGACCATGCTGCTTACTTGCCTGCCAGTTGAGCCTCTGATCCTCTTCTGTTTGGAACTACTTTTCCTGTTGGGTGGGGCTGGAGCCACTCCCTAGATTCAGAACACTGGAACTGTTCTGGAAGGCAGGAACTCTTTTCTTACCAGGAACTCTTTTCTTACTTAGGCGTGGCTGTGGAAGGAGACACCTAAGCACTACAGGAGGCTATTTAAACCACACCCGGTGGATGAATCTTGCTTTGCGTTATTCTGCAACCTCTGCAGCAGAATGCTCATCGTGTCTTCTGCATCCGGTCCTGGGCCTAAGGAAAAAGGCTTACCATCCTGAATCCAGTCTTCAGCAACACCTATAAAGACAAGAAAGAACAGGTTAGCATTCCGGCATCTGAAAGGCAAAGGCTTACCATCCTGAATCCAGTCTTCAGCAACACCTATAAAGACAAGAAAGAACAGGTTAGCATTCCGGCATCTGAAAGGCAAAGGCTTACCTACTCTTCGTACGCTCCGGAGGCCTTCGGCGCTGCATCCCGCATCTGAAAGACAAAAAAAGGTGCGTTTAAAGACATTGGGGAACTTTAATACTCACGTGCCATTACTCCTTTCCACATCTAATCCAGTGGGTATTCCGCCACCCTGCAGCCGCTCCGAACTCGTACCTGCAAAATAAAAAGACAGTTAGAGCGCATAGTGAAGCAGGCAACAAGCGCTTACTTACGTGCTTCCAGGCGCTTCTGTTCATCACACGGGCTCCATCTTCAACTCACTTCAGCCCATCATCCGCCATCGCCGGAACCCTGCAAAACAAGAGACATCATTACTAAAGACTTTAAAGACATTTGAATGACTCGAAACTTACCGTTCGTGCAGTAAACGACGGACAGCAGTCCTCTGAAGTCAAGAGGCCTGCGCTACCTATCCAGTGAAGAAACCGGTTACAGCACCCTGCCCCGAGGCAGATGGAGAGCTCGGCATTCACTTACCTAAGGTGAGAGCGTTAACCTTTGGGGGTCTACAGGAGAGGAGAAGAGGAAAGAGATAGGGACACCCCAATAACCCCAGTTCATTAACCCCATATTTTCTATCTGCAGACATCTTACTCTACACGTCAGGCATACAGTGCACAGAGGTCCAGCCCAAAGAGCCAACCGGGTGCTACACATCACCTTTGACGATACGGTAGTCGCCCAGTCAAGACCGGCGCCTCTGCGAGAATCAGGTGAGCGTTACAGAACGCAAAGCCTACCGCAAAACTCTCGCCCAGGCGCTATGGAAACCTCGGATACTGACCCCCTAGCCCGGTTACTTGGGGAACTAAGGGCAGAAGTGCATGCAGCTCGTCAGGAAACGAATGCTCTAAGAAGGGAACTAATTATTTCCAAGGAGAGAACAGAGAATCTTGCTAGACAAGTGCTACAGTCACAAGCCGGACAGACCCCGTTACCCGCATCAGGGGCAAATCTTCCTTCAACATCCTCTATGAATCCAGTGCAGATCAACCTACCTGGGAATGTACCTCTGGCTCCGCCCGAACGATTTTCTGGTGACCCAAAGAGGTTTGCAGTATTTATCAATCAGTGCCGGTTGCACTTCTTATGCCGGCCAGCAGCCTTTCCAACTGATCAAGCAAAAGTAGCTTTTGTACTTTCGTACCTTAGTGGCAATGCGGCAGACTGGTCGATCCCTCTAGTTAATCAAGATGATCCGGTTCTCCGTGATTTTCAAGCCTTTCAGCTTAGTATGGAAAAACTGTTCGCAAGACATTCACAGGGGCAGGCCTTGGACAATGAGCTTCTTACGTTGCGACCTGGTAATCAAGACCTTTTGGCTTATATTGCATCTTTCAATAGACTAATAGTGGAAACTCAATGGCCTGAGGACAAAAGGATTACGCTGTTTTATAGAGGTCTACGTGGAGAGCTCAAAGACGTTTTAGCCCAAGTAGTGAATCCCCCACAAGACTGTTCGGATTATATAGACTTGGTCGTTCAAATAGATCACAGGCTGCAGAACAGGAAGGCCGATCGTTCCAAGTTTGATGCTCGAGTATTTTACAAACCGCCAACTCCTTCCAAAGGAGTAGACTCCGGGGAACCCATGCAAATAGGGGGTCTGAAAGGTCCTCTTACACAAAGGGAGCGGGAAAGGAGGAAACAGTTGCAATTATGCCTATATTGCGGAAACTCAGGGCACTTTCTTCGAGACTGTCCGGTGAAACCTGCCAAGAAGGCAGTAGGAGCTGCAGTTACCAAAGTTACAAACTCTGAGCAGGGAAACGACCTCGCCCGACAAGAATAGAGGTCCTCTTGCCGAGCGTGAAAACCAGTTCCGTGACCTCGCATTTCGTGATACCTATGGTCCTCGTTAGCCCTGATAATCCGGATCGATTACATGCAATTGAAGCTTACATCGACAGCGGTGCCATCGGCAATTATGTGGATCATGAAATGGTTTTGAGGATGAATCTAACTCTTTGTCCCAAGGATGTAAAGGACGTCATTACTACGGTGGATGGTACGGGGATAGCCTCCGGGCCAGTAACGCATACCACTCAAGAGGTGACGCTAGTAAGTCAAGATGGACACCATGAGAAGATCGTGTTCGATGTGATCAAGGCCCCTCAGTTTCAGATTATTCTAGGAATACCTTGGTTAGAGAAACACAATCCTCTGATCGATTGGCGAGCAAGAACGGTCCAGTTTCCAGAATGTGTCTCTACTTGTCACCCTCCACCTGGTGTTGCACTGGCCGCAATTTCTTCAGAGACTCCCCAGTTACCTCCCGAATACCTAGAATACCAAGATGTTTTCCGGAAGGATCAGGCTAACTCTCTACCTCCTCATAGGTCTTATGACTGCCAGATAGACCTGATACCTGGATCTACTCCTCCTTGTAGTAGAATTTATGCTCTCACCGAGCCTGAGAACCTTCACCTTCGACAATACCTGGATCAATACCTGGCAAATGGGTTTATTTGTCCTTCCAAGTCCCCTGCTTCTTCAGCTTTGTTCTTCGTTCCAAAAAAGGAAGGAGACCTTAGAACTTGTATCGATTATCGCTCCCTGAACCAGATCACCGTTAAGAATAGATATCCGTTACCTTTGATCCCTGAACTCCTGGACCAAGTCAGAAAAGCATGCATATATACAAAGCTGGATCTTAGAGGAGCTTACCACTTGGTACGAGTAAAAGAGGGCGATGAATGGAAGACGGCCTTCCGCACCAAGTATGGGCTATTTGAATATCAGGTCATGCCCTTCGGACTTTGCAATGCCCCGGCCGCCTTTCAATATTTTATGAACGATGTCCTCAGAGAGCTCATAGATGTATGTGTTGTTGTTTACATTGACGACATCCTCGTTTATTCTTCATCGGAATCTGAACATCGGAAACACGTGAAAATGGTCCTCGAAAGATTGCGTCAACACAAACTTTTCGCTAAGTTGGAAAAATGTGTTTTCAACGTGACTGAAGTTGAATTCTTGGGATTCATATTATCACCTGGCGGAGTGCGTATGGATTCAAAGAAGGTCGATGCAGTTCTCAAATGGCCATCACCATCCTCCGTAAAAGGTGTGCAAAGCATGTTAGGCTTCGCTAACTTTTACCGCAGGTTTATCCCCGAATTCTCTCGAATAGTCCAGCCCATCACTGCCTTGTTAAAGAAAAACAAACGTTTTGAATGGTCTACCGAGGCGGAATAAGCTTTCCAGGATTTGAAGACTAAATTTATCTCTGCACCAATCTTAAAACACCCTCGCCCCGAACTCCCCTACATCGTGGAAACTGATGCTTCAAGCCTTGCCATGGGGGCAGTTCTATCACAAAAGGACCCGGTAACCAATCAGTTGCATCCCGTGGCATTTTGGTCCCGCAAATTCTCGCCTCCTGAAATCAATTACACGATTACTGACAAGGAACTTCTGGCTATCAAGTCTGCCTTTAAGGCTTGGCGGCATTATCTGCTGGGGGCCCGACACACCGTTACTGTGATTACGGATCACCGAAACCTGCAATATTTGAAGACCGCAAAAGCCCAATCCTCTAGACAACTCCGTTGGGCATTATTCTTTGCCGAGTTTGACTTCATAATTACCTATCGACCTGGTACAAAGAACGGTAAAGCCGATGCCCTTTCTCGGATGGGAGTGGAAGAACACTTGGTCAACCCTAAACATGTACCAATCATTCCCGAACAAAGAATTCTGGGTGTAATCGCCACAGAATCCATAGAGGAAGTTAAGGATAAAGCCAGGCAACTTGTAACTCCAGCAGACATACAGAATTGGCATCTGCAGGGAAAGGACTTTGCAGTAAAGGACAACTTATTGTATTTCCAAGAACGATTATACCTACCCAGCACAGATTTACAGAAAAAAGTAATCTCTTGTTATCACGACTCTTTAATGGAAGGTCATCCCGGTATAGCCAAGACCTCAGAAAAGATCAAGCGCTACTTCTGGTGGTCGTCTTGGAAAAAAGATATCAGAGACTTTATAATGTCCTGTGGAGTATGCGCCCAAAACAAGAGTCAAAAGGAAAGACCAGCAGGCCTCTTACGCCCTATTGACATCCCACCTCGCCCTTGGCATACGCTTTCTATGGACTTCATCACCGATCTACCTCCATGCTCCGGATACAATACGATTCTAGTAATCGTGGACTTATTCTCCAAGATGGCGCATTTCATTCCGCTCAAAGGCTTGCCAACAGCAGCAACTCTGGCCCGAGAATTTCTCGAAAACATCGTCCGACTGCACGGTTTTCCTTCGGTTCTAATTTCGGATCGAGGTAGTCAATTTATTTCTCATTTTTGGCGAAGTTGCTGTCGGTCGGCTCAAATTGATGTGAGACTATCGACCAGTCACCACCCTCAGACCGACGGACAAACCGAGAGGACCAATCAAACTCTGGAACAGTATTTACGCTGCATGCTGCAACAAACTGAAAAAACTTGGAAAGATATCCTTTGGATAGCCGAGTATGCCTACAATAACTCTGTCCATTCGGGAACTGGGAAAACCCCGTTTTTTCTTTTGTACGGCAGTCACCCTCGAACCTCGGAGTTGGATCCCCTCCAAGATCTTGAAACACCAGCAGTAGACTACCTGCATTCTACAATCACCCAAGCCTTTAAGGAAGCTGTTTCTCACCTTCAAAGGGCTAAAGAACAATACAAGAAAGGAGCAGATCAGCATCGGAAGGAAGCCCCTCACTATCAAGTAGGGGATCAAGTCTGGTTATCCACCAAATATCTATCTCTAAAAGGGCCACGCACATTCAACCCAAGATACCTTGGTCCCTATTCCATCACTACCATAGTAAACCCAGTAGCGATCAAGTTGGACTTGCCCCCGCACATGAAGATACATCCGGTCTTCCACGTCTCTCTATTAAAACCCGTGCAACCTCAAACCCGACTAACCAAATCTCCAAAACCTATCCTAGTGGATGGAGAACTCGAGTTTGAAGTCAAAAGCATTCTGGACTCCAAGATCTCCAAATCTAAACTATTCTACCTAATTGACTGGAAAGGCTACGGCCCCCAAGAGAGATCCTGGGAACCTGCTGAATATGTCCACGCTCCTCGCCTAATCAAAAGATTTCACCGAACATTTCCTGACAAGCCAAAACCCCCGGAGAAGCCCGGTTTGGGAGGGGCCTTGAGGGGGGGTACTGTCATGATCTCTGCTTCCAAAAGGTCAGGGTTTTCCCAACTCCCTTGGAAGCAGATCCATAACCCAGGTTCCGAGTGCCAACCAGTCCCAATTGGGACCTTTTGGACCCAGTCCTGGCGCCAGTGGCACCAGGCTCATAAATATGCCCAGTCCCAGCGCTGGAAGCGCCGGGCTCATAATGCTTGGGTGGACTTACCTTCACCTTCAGCAGACCATGCTGCTTACTTGCCTGCCAGTTGAGCCTCTGATCCTCTTCTGTTTGGAACTACTTTTCCTGTTGGGTGGGGCTGGAGCCACTCCCTAGATTCAGAACACTGGAACTGTTCTGGAAGGCAGGAACTCTTTTCTTACCAGGAACTCTTTTCTTACTTAGGCGTGGCTGTGGAAGGAGACACCTAAGCACTACAGGAGGCTATTTAAACCACACCCGGTGGATGAATCTTGCTTTGCGTTATTCTGCAACCTCTGCAGCAGAACGCTCATCGTGTCTTCCTCATCCGGTCCTGGGCCTAAGGAAAAAGGCTTACCATCCTGAATCCAGTCTTCAGCAACACCTATAAAGACAAGAAAGAACAGGTTAGCATTCCGGCATCTGAAAGGCAAAGGCTTACCATCCTGAATCCAGTCTTCAGCAACACCTATAAAGACAAGAAAGAACAGGTTAGCATTCCGGCATCTGAAAGGCAAAGGCTTACCTACTCTTCGTACGCTCCGGAGGCCTTCGGCGCTGCATCCCGCATCTGAAAGACAAAACAAGGTGCGTTTAAAGACATTGGGGAACTTTAATACTCACGTGCCATTACTCCTTTCCACATCTAATCCAGTGGGTATTCCGGCACCCTGCAGCCGCTCCGAACTCGTACCTGCAAAATAAAAAGAGAGTTAGAGCGCATAGTGAAGCAGGCAACAAGCGCTTACTTACGTGCTTCCAGGCGCTTCTGTTCATCACACGGGCTCCATCTTCAACTCACTTCAGCCCGTCATCCGCCATCGCCGGAACCCTGCAAAACAAGAGACATCATTACTAAAGACTTTAAAGACATTTGAATGACTCGAAACTTACCGTTCGTGCAGTAAACGACGGACAGCAGTCCTCTGAAGTCAAGAGGCCTGCGCTACCTATCCAGTGAAGAAACCGGTTACAGCACCCTGCCCCGAGGCAGATGGAGAGCTCGGCATTCACTTACCTAAGGTGAGAGCGTTAACCTTTGGGGGTCTACAGGAGAGGAGAAGAGGAAAGAGATAGGGACACCCCAATAACCCCAGTTCATTAACCCCATATTTTCTATCTGCAGACATCTTACTCTACACGTCAGGCATACAGTGCACAGAGGTCCAGCCCAAAGAGCCAACCGGGTGCTACACATCACCTTTGAAGATACGGTAGTCGCCCAGTCAAGACCGGCGCCTCTGCGAGAATCAGGTGAGCGTTACAATCAGCTGGCCAAAACCAGAGCCATCCAAGGGGACCTCCTCAAGATCGAGTCCCTGTTGGGGGAGATCCAGGTCACTGCTGTCACTAGGTCCCAGACAAATGCTCACAATAATCTCTCAACTGCCCAGTGGAGTAAGGAGATCCCAGATGCTGATTTAATCACGGCACAAAAAGGGATCCGATTATTTGGAAATGATATCAACACATTGAGGACCCTGAGAACTTTCTGCTGACGGACACCGATTACATTGAGAAAGAGGATCTCAGAGTTTTGATGAAGTGTCTCAAAATGTTCCGAATCCAAGACGCTTTGTTGGTAAGGAAATCCATCTCTGGCTGTGACCAGTCAGTGGTACCTACCTCATTCCGAAGCCTTATGCTTAGTCACCACCATGACATGGCCATAGCCGGTCATCGGGTGTTTCACACTACTCTAGAAATCTTGCGGGAGGTTGCATACTGGCCACACATGGGGCAGGACCTCGACCAATATTTGAAGGGGCGTCTTGTGTGTGCACAATTTCAGCCAACTTTAATCACACACCGAGCTCCCCTCCAGAAGAGGGGGATGACACTGCCTTGGTCAGATTTACAAGTAGATTTCATCGGGCCTGTGATTCGCTCCTCTAAGGGGAACAAGTACATGTTAACAATAACATGCTTGTTTACCAAATAGGTCGAATGTCTCCCGGCCCCAAATTGCAAGGCAGAAACAGCAGCTGCCCTGATGATCAACCACATCTTCTCGCATTTTGGCCTACCCCTAAGGATTGAGTCAGACCTCAATCTGCTTCACCATCGAAGTGATGACAAAAATGAGAGAGATACTTGGAGTAAAAAGGAAACTTCACATTGCATACCGGCAGTCCTCTAGTGGGAGAGTTGAGAGGTACATTAAAACTGTTGCGAGCATTGTAAAAAAGTCGGGACATCTGATCACCACTTGTCCTAATAGCCATCAGATCTACACCTTCTTCTGGTACCAAGATGTCTCCATTTGAGCTAATGACTGGACGAAGGATGGTGCTGCCTCAGCATCTGCTCTACAGAACACAAGAGCAGACACTGATAAACGCCTCCACAACTCGTGTGTATGTTGAGAATCTGAGAAAACACCTTCAACATGCGTTTGCGTACGCTCAGCGGAATCTGGAAAAATCAGCAGAGGGATTAAGAGTCAATATGACTTAAAAAGAACTCAAAAGGAATAGGGTCTACTTGTACAATTTCCAAAGGAACCAGACCAAGGAGCAGACATTTCTACCCAGCTGGCGCAGACCTTTTGAAATTGTAGATATAATCTCACTTGTCGCCTATAGAATCTGCATCCCCAATGGATAGCTGGCAGAAGAGAAATTGGTCCATATTAATCATCTAAAGAGTTGTCACCCTAGGCACACTTTGCAGCGGATTGAGGAGCCAAGAGAAAGTCAAATAGAGGAGACATCTGGAGTGTAAGAACAAGAAAATTAAGAACCAGAAGGGAACAGGCAGGTTTATAGGTATAATTATTTAACAGGGAGTATTTTTCTTCATTGTCAGTACGCAAATTCTAGTAACATCAATAGTTATCTGTGTCTTGTGAATGATTATTTGTCTTTATCGGCTAAGTACTGTAATTATCGCAATACATCTGTGTCCCACTGCTGTCAACCTTCCGGGTAGGCAGTCAGTGGGAAAATGTAGTAACCGGTTTTTACTTATTCACTAGATTTGTTCTGGATCCGCCCATTCAGAAACCAAGGAGGACCTTCCTGGAAAGGAAAGATCAAAGAAACATTTGGGTGTGTCGCTCCACACCACAAAGAAAGACCTAAGGGGAAGATGTGGGTGTCGCTCCACACTCCAACAAGAGACAACGGAAGGATCGTGGCATACCTCTCCCTGATGGAAGAAGGACTCCACCTGATGAACCCCACTATGCCCATCTGATGAACCCCACTTTGCCCTACTCTCCCTCGACAAGAATTCTCAGAGGAGTCGGGGGGATTTGTGGGATACATTGACCCACTCATCAGAATTCCCATCCATAACCAAGCTGCACTTCAGCAGTTAACAGCAGAATGGCTGCGCTGGATCCTTTGAGCACCACTGCCCTGCATCAAAACTGTGTTTTGCAGCTACGAAATGATGGCTGCACTGTCTTGCCAAGCGCCTAATGGGCAAGTTGGAACAGGGAGCACACCGAAAAAGGCTGCCAGTGTGTTTTCTTGTGTGCACAAAAGAAGTGAAGTGAAAAGCAGCTTTGCTCTGCTGTTTGCTAAAAAATTCCCATTGAGAAGGGACTATTTTACATTGAAAAGGATACTGCCCTGACGCTCTTGTCATCTGTTTAACATCACACTGCTTTTATCAGTGAGACCCTGCCATGCCCATCCATATTCAGATTGTGCTCCAGCAGAAGAGAGCATTATCCCTGAATGACAGGCTGTGTCAGATCAGATCTGGGAAATCAACAGAAGCACGGGAAAACGCTTGAATTTTGTGCTACAAAATGTCAAAAATAAACCCTTCAAAACAAACCCTAGCTCTCTGCGCATAGGTCAATTTCAGTGGACCTTTGCCTTGAACATACTGCTGTGTAAGAGAAACAAGGGCTGCAAAACAATATTGGGAATTCAGATGGAAGAGATAAAAAACGAATTTGATAGGGACATCCCAGCATACTTCACCACGAGTCAAAATATGCTTTTACAAATAAGAAAAATACCTGTTTTAAAAGTGCAATGTCAAATAATGCCCTGTCCTGGCCTAGCAATGTAAAGGGGATTTTGCTGGGAAACATATATGGGATGTTTTATTTCAACAGGCTTGCTTCTGATTCAGAACAAAAGAAAATAAAATAAAGAAATAAATGTATTGGCTGGTCTGGGAAATCTGCCCAAACAGGTTTCTGTCATGGGTCAAGGGACAGTTGGGTGTTGACAACAGGAGTGCCCTACCCCCAAGAGAAGCCACAGTAGATTCTGGGACACCTCATGTTAATTATGCCCTTTGAAACTTTGAATGGACCAGGAGGCAAAATATCACATGCTCGTCAGACTTCTGTCTGTGCCCCAGGTTGACACAATAGATTCTGGGACGCCTATGTGCGAAACCCCATGTAACACCTCCCCGCATCTTCTACTGGGGAGCTTCAAAGCCAACTCCAGAGCAGCATTGTAAGCTTTGCCCTTAATTGGTAGACAATGCTGGCCATTTGCTGAAAAGACTATTTTATTAATAAACTTGTAAGACTTTTATCTCTGCAACAGGATTTCCCAGAAATGTAAAAGTTTAACAGTTTAAATGTAATTTCTGTGGCTTTTAATCAAGACGTGGTAGCCTTCTCTGGCATATTGTGGACAGAAATGGCAAAGAATTGGATATTCTGAGGAAAGTGTATATGATGCCACCTTGAAATTCAATATTCACATGCCTTATGATAATATATACACATGTATAAAGTTATAGAATTTAAGATAAAGTAATTTCATTGAAAATGACTAAAAACTATTAGATGGATGAAACAAAGTCCTACAAACGGGAGGGTTGGACTGCCAAGATATTTGTGAAATATATAATCTGCCCATGTAATGTGTAAAAATGCCACAACTGTATAAATGTATGATTTATTTTAAGATTGAGTTTTGGCAAAAAGGACTGTGGGATGGTCTCATAAAACACAACCCCCTAAACTGAGTCACCTGGAGGAGGCGACCAACTTAGGCTACCAATCCGGTTATTGGGGGTAGGTCTAGCTTAGTTCTGCCCAACAATAAACCTGGTGATGTTACACACTTTTATATAAGGGGTGGTGGTCACAGGGACAGGACACTCTCTCCTGAATTTCCAGCACCTGCGTATCCAGACCTTCCAGATCCACCTATGGAAGATTCCAGACTCTACTGCCCAGCCAAAGCATAGCTGTCCCTATCCCAGCAAGGCCAAAGCATAGCTGACCCTATCCCAGCAAGGCCATTGTTCCAGATACCCCAGAAAAATCCAGACAACAAGGGGGAAAAGCTGTGGTACCCTTTTGGGGAGCATCCTGTGACCAGACCAGCTTTTTGCCCACTACCTGTATGCCCGCTGTACCCTTGCCATCCAGTGACCAGACATGCCCAGTTGTCTTTTGCCTCTTTTTTGTGAGGGAAGGTCAGATTTTGATTCTGTTTGCTGCCTCATATCCCTGACTCCCAGCTGCTTCTTCCTATCCACTCAGAATTGAATTGATTGAGGTTTGAGGGAACATTGCAGGGGGAAACCTAACTCGGGTGCTATCTATCATAATTCAAAAAGTGGTCCTATTCATTTGTGCTTTGGATATGTTATTGTAGAAGTTTACCCACATGTATTTCAGTGGTTTTCATTGTAATTATCACCTCATTGGTGATTGCTGCCCAATATAAAAATTGTGTCATTTCCTTTGAATTTAAAGTAAATAAATATTGTGTTCCCACCAACCGGCCTGGTTCATGGTCCATTGACCCGGGGTATTTGTAAAAGGGGTTGTGAGACGGGTTGGGTGCCAGCTCAATTCGAATTAGTTGAAAATAAAGAAAAAGTATTCCAATTGAGCGCTACATCCTAAGCTAAGGGCAAGAGCCCTTATCCAGTGTGTGACTCCCGATTGGAATCCTTCACAGAGAGTATATACATTGTGCTTTGCAGTAGGATAGCAGTAATTATCTGGGTGCACCACTAGCATATTATGTTGTTAGTTAAAGAAAGATGAGTCTCAGCTGTTGCATATCTGCATTAGCATCCAGAGTCCAGTATCTTGGTCACAATATCAAAGCCACCTGTCTAAAGATAAAATCAATGTGATTTTGCATGTGCCTAGGCCTCAAAACCAAAAGCAAATGAGAGGATTTCTCAGAATGGACAGTTACTGCTGCAAGTGAGTATTTGGCTCAATTATTAATCCACTACTGACCCTCACCCTTGATTCCATTCCCAAAACCTTACCTTTCTCATCTAAAGCAGAAGAGGCTTTTGTCAAAATCATGCAAGACTCCAGCTTTGGGTCTGCACGATTATCTTGTTTTGTGATGAACAAAAAGGTTTGTTCAGGGTGTGTTAACTCAAAAGCATGGTGACAAGCAATGCCCTATTGCGTATTACAGTGTCACACTAGATCATGTTTCTCTATTGTTACTCTCACATTTGTGTGCTTGGAAGCTACTGCCTTATTAGTTGAGAAAGCTGCTTCTTTGGTTCAGGGACATCCACTTATCGTTGCAGTGCTACATGCTGTTTCAGAGTTGCTTCTGAAGGGCAAGACCCAGCACATTTCAAATTCCCAATTGACAAGGTATGAAAAACTGCTTTTTTGCTTCAAACTCCATCAGATGGGCAGCCACTTGATTGTTTAGTAGCAATTGAAAACATCATGATCACTAGAATTGGTTTAAACGTTGTGCCTCTGCATGACACTGAGAGGATTCTGTTTGTGGCTGGATCTTATTTACATAATGACCTTGGGAAGTGTCTTCATAGGTTACACATTAAGTAAAATGCATGAGGTACTCCTTAATGTTTATTCTGCCCAGGTTGCTGAAGTGGTAGCACTCACCCATGCTTTATGGTAGCCAGGATTAAATTGCTACAATTTATACCGATTCCTGGTACACCCAAGGTGGGTTTCCTGATTTTAGGGTACTCTGTACTTAATGTGATTCTGTACAAACTTTTGTTCCACTCTGCTTTAGCCATAGTAAGTCACATTTCTGATATGTCTTTCACCCTAATTGTGGCAGGCAGTGACCTAGCTTCAGACAGAACTGCAGCCATAGAAGGCCCCAAGGATCAATACAATGTCATTGTCTGTGTTTCATTGGAACAATCACTGATTGAAACTCTTTCCAGTCTGGCTGTGCTGTAGCACCTTGCACCGAAGTCTGAAATGGGGCTATGGTCCAAAAGACCCTCAATTCAAGTTCAGCAGTGTGGGAAAACATTGGTGGTATTTTTATTACTGCCACTTTTTTGGAATTAACAGAATTACCACTATATTTTATGCACTCCCTAAACTACAAGTATGACCTTAAAGTGGATGATTTACTTCCAGCATCATGCTGGAGGGAAATCGGCCTCTTTAATGTAAGATATTGGTGGAATCACAGTGGTGGAATTAGTATGCACAGTAATTCTGTCAGAATCCCCACGGAGCCCTATGAACTCCAAAAAAGGGATTAAAAGTGCCCTACAATCACTTGTAATCCCAGGGTAATCACACAGGACCAGGTGGCAGTAACAATAAACAAGTTTGTCAGTAATTGTTTGGACTTACCGCTGAATTACCAACAAACTTGCGATGAGGCCCAATTGTAAATTCAATTCGGATTCCCCGTGGCACTCTCTGGGGTGGCCGCCTAATTGAGCCTAGACTATTTCTTCCTTATATCGCCCAACTGCACATTCTGTAGCACACTCTGGGAAAAGAAGCAATGATGTCTGTTATAAATCATGAGTTATATGTCCATCATTGCCCACAGTAGTCCAGAAGTATTACAACATCTTCCCCGTTTGCTTAGTACACAATTTGGGAAATGCAATAAAGACTTTGCCGTCTGCACATCCAGTCTCAGAGAGCCCCTATGTAAATGTGCAGATTCCACTTAGCTTCCAAAAAGTCCCAGTTTTAAATTCTATCTCAGAGTTTTTGACTTGTTAACAGGGTGGTGGAGGCCTACCCATGCAGGAAAGCAAACACTATCACTATGGCTAAGAATACCTAGTCTTGGTCTTCCTGCTATTTGTGACAGTGGTAGAAGCTTGCACATTACAGGTCAGGTGGCTGGAGATGTCCGCAGGGCCTTACATTTCTGGCAGCATGTTCATTATGCTTACAATCCCCATTCAAGTGGAGCAGGTTAACGATATAATGGTGAAATCAAAATCTGTTTGTCCAAGGCGTGTAAAGATAATGGCCTCAGCCAGCCTCAGACATTGACCTTAGTACTGCTACACATGCAAAATATTCCCAACAAGAGACATTGGGCCTCATTACAAGTTTGCTGGTCCGGTAACAACGGTACCGGTAAGCTTACTGATTCTGTTGTTACAGTACCGGCAAACTATGAGTTCTGCTCATGGGTGCCTTCCCGCCCGCCAGGACTGACCTGGCAGGCGTACCGGCACCCGCAAGCAGAGCATGTCCGATGCACCAGCACCATTCTAAATGGTGCCGGCGCATCCGACCTCCCCATTCCCATTGAGCCCTCTGGGGCTCAAGTGGGAATGGGGAGCATTTTTGCCAGCGCCCGCGAATGGGCAATTACAGGGTCTGGCAGGGCTGTAATGTCCCGGTAATTGCCCTTTTGCGGGTGCCAGAAAAAATCACAAGTTTGGTGGCAGCCTGCCGGTTTTACCGGTAAGGCTACCGCCAAACTTGTAATGAGGCCCATTGGCTGTCACCGCATGAGATATTGACAAGACGGCATATGCATTTGGTTATGACCCCTCCTTTGACAGTTTGACAACACAATGTTCGGATTTGCAGTTGGAAGATGCAAATATTTTCTAATCTTGTAAGTCCCTTGTGAAGGCTATCCAATCTCTCCAGTCATGGGTCACGGAAGCATTGCAAGAGCCAGCTGCCGGGCCCTGCCATTCCCTTCAACCAGATGACTAGGTGTACTTGCATGTTCATCAGAGGAAGTCTGCACTGAATCCTCATCGTGGTGGGCTATTACAAGTCCTCCTCACCACCCGGACGACCACAAAGCATCAGGGACATCTGACATGGGTGTATACTTCCAACTGCTGGTGAGTCCCATCTCAGCAGAAGCACCTGGAACAACTACAATGACGTACATGCCAGATTATCCAGCTGATACTATAGAGGGGACATCAGCCAATGCCTCTGCACCTTCATTTGTGCATGTACACAGTGATCCTGAGGTGAAAGCCACACCTTCTGCATCTTTTCAGGATCACAATGATGTTCCAGAGGAGGCTCTGCAGGTAGCTCCAGCAAGTGGTGCATTCCCACCACCATGCTGTTCTAAACACAAGAATGCAGCTTCTGCCTGTGTCTGCTTTCCAAGGATTCAATCTCTACATACAGAGAACATTGTCTCCATCCATGCAAAGGATGGTGTCAAGATTAAGCTGTGCTTTAAAATGTTGTTTGGGTAGCCCTTTTGCAGAGTTTATTTAGTATTATAATGCCTCTAAATTGTGAGGAGAATGAAGTAGACATCCAGAGGAGTTAGAAAGTTATTATCTGCTAGCTGGCATATTGGTTTCCTATGTGTACTGTGCATCTGTATTATTTCTGTTTGTGATTGATCTTCTTGTCCTGATTTGCATGTACAGTCATGTGGGACTTTGCCAGACTCTGCTGACTCTTTAATCCATCTGCCAACCAACCATAGTGACAAATGATGTTATATCCTTGACAATTGTTTTTCTTACGTTTAGCCCTAAATTCTGCATGTCAGCTTTTTGAGTTTCCATAGTAAATGGGATATTGCTGATTTTTGGTGTGTTGTTGGGATTGTACTGTTTATACTTATTGGTTAGATGTGTGTTGAAATATCTGTAGAAGAAACATGCAAATGTGTTGAAGGTTCATGAAAAGTTAGTTTTGCTGAAAACTACAGAACGGATTCTTGGTCAGTACATTGGTTTGTCTGCACTGTTCACTCAAAATCTTTAAACGTGCGAGATAAGTAGTCTCAAAGAGGGGGAATCTAGAAGAACAAAATCATTAGGATGAAAGGAGGAGTCATGTGAATGTTAGGTTGAAAAGGAAAAAGAAAACAATTTAAATTCGGTGCTGACTTAAGACGAAAATGCCTTACAAATTCTTTCACCAGCCTTGTGTAGTTAGTGGGCTTCTTGAAATTCATAAATGCGTGGTAACGAGACGAAATTCTGTTGTTTCACAGAAAATATCAAATATATCTATACATTTGCTAATGGCAGAACAAACCTTTGTTTATGTAGATCTTGCACACAAAGATACTTTCAAGCCTGGTGTGACTTGACCTAGCTGGTCTGATAAGGGACTGCAGGTTTAATTGGGTTGAAAGTGCACAGTACATTTGTGCTGGTATCAGACAGGAGGGTAAAGAGTGTTTTCGGGAGAGGTACGGGTTTGGCCGCTTTCATATACGAATGCTAATGCAGTAATTGGAAAGCGTGAAAGACCTCCTTAATGATGTCATGAATTATTTTGTAGCACTCATAGGCCCTCATTAGGAGAATGGCGGTCTGGGAAGTACGCTACCGGTAAGCATGCCGGTATCATACTTCCTGGACGCCATACTACGGGCTCTGCTCGTGGGAACCGTTTCACCCGCCAGGTTTTTCCTGGCGGGTGTAACGGCACCCGCGAGCAGAGCACGTCGGATGAACCGGCATATGCAGAGTTGTGCAGGTGCATCCAACGTCCCCATCCCCATTCAGCCCTATGGGGCAGAATGGGGATGAGGAGGCCCTTGATTCCGGCACCCGAAAATTGGCAAGTACCGGGTCCGCCTAACTCGCCATGACCCGGTTCTTGCCCATTCACGGGTGTCTGAACAAATGCAACTTCCGGCGGCAGCCGTGACGTTTTTAATGGTACGGCTACCGCCAGAGTTGTAATGAGGCCCATAGGCTGCAATAAAGTAGAAGTTCTATATTAAAGGATGCCCGGGAATAGGACATGAAGGATTGAGTCTTCTCTGATATTCTGTGTAGGTGTTCATTCCTGTGTCTTCTTCACAGTTGCCGATATTAAAAATCCATCAACTAACCTAAACTAAATTGGAGTCTGAGGGCCTGATTCACAGAGGCATTTTATAATGCTGTGATCCCATTGAAAAATACTCTGTGAATCGGGTCCTGTGTCTAATTATTTCTTCATCACCATGAGCATGTCAGTGTAAGGCATTCACAGAGATGGCCCAAATGCAATGTTAGTGATCTGTGGATTTTCCCCAAGGTACTGTTTGAGTTTTGACTCTAACTTTGAGATCCACCAATAGCCTTATAAATACCATGTACATTTCGACCATATTTCATGGTTTAACTGGTTAAGCATATGTATTTTTTTTCTGTAGGTTTGGGGGATAGCAATGATTATTGTGACATATCACATGAAATGTTTTTAGTTAGTAATGAACTTTCCAAAATCTTTGGCTAATAGTTTAAGGGGTCGATTCATGGAATTAATGTGCGCCGAAAATTCCCGCGCAGAGGTGCCAAAACGTGCGATTCGCAGTAAAAGTGCAAAAATCGCAGTGCAAGTGCGAAAATCGCAGGGAAACCAGCGCACATCGATTCATGGAAGTCCGTGCGCGAGAAAAACATTGGATGTGCGCTGAAAATGTGCGCCACGCACGCCGGCGCACAGGTCATCCAACAGCGTGCGCCACGGCCACTGCGAAATCGCACATAGCGTGGCGCACAGCACAAAAGTAGGTGGAACATGGGGCGTAACATTCGGAATGGAGAACAACGTGTGAAAATATGGGCGTCACGGGGGAAGTACAGGAGGCAAGTTCGCGGAACGCCCACACGCTCGCCTACAACCCGTATTCATGGAATCGAATAGGGCAAACCAGCGCACGGTCAAAGACACACACAGGGCCAAACAAGTACGCCACAAGAAAGCAGGCGGTAGCATCCCTGCTCCTGAAAAAAATGTGCGATAACAAAAAACACCCATATACAGCCATGATGAATGGTCCATACAGGACAAATGAGGTGCAAAGGGGTACCGACAAACACGGACACCCGCTGTGTGAAAAATAGCGTGTGCGTGTGTTCCTGAGTGCGCAGGAAGTTCCACACGCGATTGGCCTGGGTACGTGTACTACGGGGTGCGCGGGAAGTCCCACACATGATTGGCCTGGGTACGTGTACTTCGGGGTGCGCGGGAAGTTCCACATGCGATTGGCCTGGGTACGTGTACTTCGGGATGCGTGGGAAGTCCCACACGCGATTATCCTGGGTACGTGTACTACAGGGTGTGCGGGAAGTTCCACACGCGATTAGCCTGGGTACGTGTGTTTCGGGGTGCGCGGGAAGTTCCACACACGATTGGCCTGGGTACGTGTACTTCGGGGTGCGTGGGAAGTTCCACACGCGATTGGCCTGGGTACATGTACTTCGGGATGTGCGGGAAGTTCCACACGCGATTGGCCTGGGTACGTGTACTTCGGGGTGCGCGGGAAGTCCCACACGCGATGAGCCTGGGTACGTGTACTACAGGGTGCGCGGGAAGTTCCACACGCGATTGGCCTGGGTACGTGTGTTTCGGGGTGCGCGAGAAGTTCCACATGCGATTGGCCTGGGTACGTGTACTTCGGGGTGCGCGGGAAGTTCCACACGCGATTGGCCTGGGTACGTGTACTTTGGGATGCGCCGGAAGTTCCAAACGCGATTGGCCTGGGTACGTGTACTTTGGGGTGCGCGGGAAGTCCCACACGCGATTAGCCTGGGTACATGTACTACGGGGTGCGCGGGAAGTTCTACACACGATTAGCCTGGGTACGTGTACTTCGGGATGCGCAGGAAGTACCACACACGATTGGCCTGGGTACGTGTACTTCGGGTGCACGGGAAGTTCCACACGCGATTGGCCTGGGTACGTGTATTCCGAGGTGCGTGGGAAGATTCACACGTGATTTCAGCAGGGTACGTGTATTTCGGTGGTGCCGGGGAATGCTACACGTGATTTGGCCGTGTGGGTCCTCCCAGGTGTTCCCTCTACACCCTCCACGGCCCCTGCAGGCAGCCCACACCACAGGGGACTACCCTGCACCCCTGCTCATGTCCCACAGGCAACCCATCCACCATGGCCATGCCCCCCAGCCAACCCACATGTCACCTTGCACTACTGATCACAAACACATGTCTCCCAGCACCCCCACCCCCCAGCATCCAGGGGCACCCTCCAACAGGCCCCCACTCAAGTCAAACACCACCCCCACCCCCCATCATCCAGGGACACCCTCCAGGGACACCCTCCACCAGGCCCCCACTCATGTCTACCACCACCACCACCCCCCAGCCACCAGGGGCCGCCTCCACCAGGCCCCCACACATGTCCCCCTGCACCCCACCCCCCAGCATCCAGGGGCACCCTCCACCAGGCCCCCACTCATGTCTCCCACCACCCCCACCCTGCAGCAGTGCAGGGGCACCCTCCACCAGGCCCCCACTCATGTATACCACCACCCCCACCCCCCAAAATCCGGGGGCACCCTCCACCAGGCCCCCGCTCATGTCCCCTATCAACCCCACCCCCCAGCATCCAGGGGCAGCCTCCACCAGGACCCCACTCATGTCTACCATCACCCCCACCCCCCAGCCACCAGGGGCACCCTCCACCATGCCCCCACTCATGTCTACCATCACCCCCACCCTCCAGCAGTGCAGGGGCACCATCCACCAGGCCCCCACTCATGTCTACCATCACCCCCACCCCCCAGCAGTGCAGGGGCACCCTCCACCAGGCCCCCACTCATGTCTCCCACCCCCCTGACCCCCCAGCATCCAGGGGCAGCCTCCACCAGGCCCCCACTCATGCCCCCCACCACCCCCACCCCCCAGCATCCAGGGGCACCATCCACCAGGCCCCCACTCATGTCTACCATCACCCCCACCCCCCAGCAGTGCAGGGGCACCCTCCACCAGGCCCCCACTCATGTCTCCCACCACCCCCACCCCCCAGCAGTGCATGGGCAGCCTCCACCAGGCCCCCACTCATGTCCCCCAGCCAACATGTCACCACAATGTAGATCCCTGGCCCTTATGGTCAGCCTCCAAATGCCAAACACCCACCCAAGTATTGCATCCACCCACTTAGAAATGGCAAAAACATGATAGAACCCCAATTGCAAGTTTGTAAATGAACACATGTCCCTCACATACATCCAATGGGTGTCAGTGAATGTCAAAACCCATATCATGATATGCATGAAACCAATGAGATGATACTACACTTTGAACTTTGAAGAACAAATATGTATTAAAAGCAACATAAATTGAATAAAAAATAAACAAACAATAATAGAAATTAAAAAAAAAACAGCAGGTCCGTGAAATAATGCAAAACCACAAATCATAATGCAAAAGAAAGGTGTCCAAAGTCACAGTCCACAAAAGTAAATCCAATGGAAAATTAAAATCGAAAACCATTGCTCCATGGGGAAATCATAAAAAAAATTGAAAATCCAAAAGTCAACTATATACAGATAAACAATCCAGGGTCCATGATCCCAACCGAAGAAATGAAACCTATCTAACAACACTACCTAAAAAAAAAAACTATATACAAAAATGTGGCCCATTGTCCAAAAGGTCCAAAAAAAATGCTAAACCAAAGGAAACCTAACACTAACTACAGAACTATTTACAAGGGCAGTGGGCTAGTCCGACGGCTCACTTCGGGATGTTCCGGGCCAGGGCATCATCGAACTCCTGCTCAATGTCCCGGAGGCGGTCTTCCTCCATGGCCCCGAGGGTCCGCATGCCCGTCCACATGTTCACCCCAAACTCCCTGCGGATTGTCTCGAGGCACTCGGCCCGACTCAGGGCCCTCCGCATGGAGATCTCCGCCCTGACCATCGTGAGCCATGCCTCTTCCGCCCGCTGCCGCTCCGCATCCATGGCGTGGCCCAACCGCTGCCACACGGAAGACACTTCCCATCCTGGTTCCTCCTGCCCTTCGGCCGATGCCTGCCCCTCCGATGTGGAAGGCCCCGAGCCATCATGGCTCCCACCACGTTGCTGCTGCTGCTGCGCCTCTGCCCGTGCACTGCCTCCTGCTGCCTGCACATCCTCCGCTGGCTGGGGTGCAGTCGTTGATGTGGCCACCCCTGCTGGACGTCTGACTCCCGACTGTGGCAGGGATGCCTCCTCCACCAGCCTGGCCGCACCATCAGAGGCAGCTCCACAGGGCACCCAGGTGACTGATGGGTGGGAAGATGGCACGGAGGACGACTGGCACATAGGGGGTTCAGTTGAGGAGGGGGTCGTAGCAAGCCCCATCAAACGGAGGAATCCAGCCTGTGTGACCTGTCCCAGTAGGCCGACGCGGTCAACGAGCCATTTGAGACTGCATGTCACCTCGCATGGCCCGTTGATGCAACGCCACACCAGTCAGGACAGGCTCAACCCAGACCCGGATAGCCACGTCCGCAGGCAGAGGAAGGCCAGTTGTCGTGAGCTCATCCCCTGCCTGAAAACGGGTCTGGATGTAGGCATCCCTGCTGGTGCAAGATGATGCAGTGACAGGATCAGGGACAGGATTGCACACAGGCACCTCCGCGGCGACCGGTGCTGCCTCCTGTCCCTAGTCCTGCACTGCACCACTAGCACCAGTGGAATCCCCACCTCCAGACCCCGTCTCTGTTGCTTGCACGGCCTCCTCCTCCACCAAACCCCCCACCAACCTGGATGACTCCGTGCCATCTTCCTCCGTTGGGCCCTTTGGGGTCCCAGCTGCCCCTTCTGCTGCCGAGGAGTCCAACTCCGACCTCTGCCTCTTGGACCTCCCCCCGGCATCTGCGGCCTGGGACGCGACACCAGACTCCTCACTCCCCCACAAGATCACAACCTGGGAGGGGAGCCGGGCCTTGCGTCTCCGGCTGGCGGTGCGATCCCCGCCGCTGTGCTCCACAGCACCTTCTCCGCCCTCTTCATCAGTTGACGCTGCAGACAGGGAGAAATAAAACACAGGCATCAGGGCACTGTAGAATGGACACATATACACATGACAGTTGCACATGAGTGGCATTGGCAAACCTCAGACATGGCATCACAATCGGCAACACACATGTCATTTCAACTTGCACACATGAGCCATACCACAGCCACATCGCAACTGCCAGCACCATCCATACACATACAACAGCATGAGCAGGCAAAGGTGAGCCAGACATCACATGCAACACAGGGAGTGCACTACACATGCACGCACACCACCACACTTGCATGCATGTGTACACCTCAGCCAACTGTCGCAGTGTTCCGATGGGCATCCATGTCACATCTGCCAATCAGGCTTCCACATCCCGCTGTCACATGCATCCATGTTGCATCACTGTTGCACCCTTGTCAAATACACACACATGCACATGTACACAGTGCTGATACATGCAGCTGAAAACAACATACATGCGTGACATCACGAACATGCCCACTTACATACACATTCATACAAACATGTGTGCCCACACAACTGCATTTGGCATGCAAGCCTACACACACAAGCACCATCCATGTCTCACACATGACAGCCCTCGCATGTGTTAGCCTCACGGTCCTGTACAACCCCACCCATACTCGGCCCCATACAAACAGATGTGCAACCGGCACACCACTGGCACATCACCACATGCACAGTTTACAATCATGATGCATGTACACTTACCGCTCGACTGCAGACAGGTCTGCCTCTCAAGGACCTGGACGTGGAGCGCTGGGGATATGCGTTCCAGGACCCTCATCTGATCTTCCGACAAGTGGCCCTGGCGCCCCTTAGCATCTGCTGCCTTCAAGAGGCGCCGGGCCTTGTTCAGGGTCCTGGACCTGAAGTCCTCCCAGCGCTTCTTAACATGTTGGAAGTCGCGGACTGCCACCCCCTCCGCGTTGATGGCAGTCACAATGTCCGTCCAGATCTGAGTCCGTCCTTCCTTGTCGGTGCGTACAATTCCGTAGAGGGCATCATACTGCCCCATGACTTGCTCCACCAGGACACCAACTTCCCTGGCACTGAAGCTGGTGCCCCTCTGCCTCTCTGGCCGGGGGTTGTCAGTGGTGCCAGATGTTGCAGTGCCCGACATGACAACCCCAGAGGCAGGAGTGGGTGGGCAACTGGGTCCTGGGGCTGGGCTGTGGAGCGATGGAATCCCAGTCGGGAGTCTTTGGTTCCAGCAGGGGTGGTCACAGGAACAGCACCCCTGGCTGATGTGCAGGCAGCAAATGGCAGGGCACGTGGGCAGCAGGCAGTCAGGCAGCAGCAGATGGCAGGTGGGAGCGTGCTCGGGGCTCTGGGGGGCAGTCATTCGGCCTTCTGGGCAGGAGCGTGGTCTTCCGCGTGCTTACGCATGGCCAGCTTGATACAGAGTGATTTTGCACATGAAAATCCTGCACGTCTGCGTGTAAATCGAGGAAAGGCCCTTAGCGCGTATGCACGTCAGCACGCATATGCGATTTCATTGGACCAAAGGCCCTTAGCGCGTAAGCGCGTCTGTGACGTGACGCGCGCGCGGGTGTTTCCCTCATAACACGTGATGACAGAGCACACGTGGATTTCCTCCAATCGCGTGTGAAACTTCCTGCGCACCCCAGAAATACACGTACCCAGGCCAATCCTTCCGATTACACGTGATGACACTCGGACGTGCAATTTTAGCACGTGTGCTCTGTCATCACGTGTTATGAGGGAAACACCCGCGCGCGCGTCACGTCACAGACGCGCTTATGCGCTAATGGAGCAATGGTTTTCGATTTTAATTTTCCATTGGATTTACTTTTGTGGACTGTGACTTTGGACACCTTTCCTTTGCATTATGATTTATGGTTTTGCATCATTTCACGGCCCTGCTGTTTTTTTTTTTTTTAATTTCTATTATTGTTTGTTTATTTTTTATTCAATTTATGTTGCTTTTAATACATATTTTTTCTTCAAAGTTCAATGTGTAGTATCATCTCATTGGTTTCATGCGTATCATGATATGGGTTTTGACATTCACTGACACCCATTGGGTGTACGTGAGGGACATGTGTTCATTTACAAACTTGCAATTGGGGTTCTATCATGTTTTTGCCATTTCTAAGTGGGTGGATGCAATACTCAGGTGGGTGTTTGGCATTTGGAGGCTGACCATAAGGGCCAGGGATCTACATTGTGGTGACATGTTGGCTGGGGGACATGAGTGGGGGCCTGGTGGAGGCTGCCCCTGCACTGCTGGGGAGCGGGGGTGGTGGTAGACATGAGTTGGGGCCTGGTGGAGGGTGCCCCTGCACTGCTAGGGGGTGGGGGTGATGGTAGACATGAGTGGGGGTCTGGTGGAGGGTGCCCCTGGTGGCTGGGGGGTGGGGGTGGTGGGAGACATGAGTGGGGGCCTGGTGGAGGCTGCCCCTGGTGGCTGGGGGGTGGGGGTGGTGGTAAACATGAGTGGGGGCCTGGTGGAGGGTGTCCCTGCACTGTTGGGGGGTCGGGGTGATGGTAGACATGAGTGGGGGCCTGGTGGAGGGTGCCCCTGGTGGCTGGGGGGTGGTGGGAGACATGAGTGGGGGCCTGGTGGAGGCTGCCCCTGCACTGCTGGGGGGTGGGTGTGGTGGGAGACATGAGTGGGGGCCTGGTGGAGGGTGCCCCTGGTGGCTGGGGGGTGGGGGTGCAGGGAGACATGAGTTGGACATGAGTGGGGGCCTGGTGGAGGCTGCCCCTGCACTGCTGGGGGGTGGGGGTGATGTGAGACATGAGTGGGGGCCTGATGGAGGCTGCCCCTGGTGGCTGGGGGGTGGGGGTGGTGGGAGATATGAGTGGGGGCCTGGTGGAGGCTGCCCCTGGATGCTGGGGGGTGGGGGTGATGGGAGACATGAGTTGGGGCCTGGTGGAGGCTGCCACTGCACAGCTGGGGGGTGAGGGTGATGGGAGACATGAGTGGGGGCCTGGTGGAGGCTGCCCCTGGTGGCTGGGAGGTGGGGGTGGTGGTAGACATGAGTGGGGGCCTGGTGGAGGGTGCCACTGGTGGCTGGGAGGTGGGGGTGGTGGGAGACATGAGTGGGGGCCTGGTGGAGGCTGCCCCTGGTGGCTGGGGGGTGGGGTGGTGGTAAACATGAGTGGGGGCCTGGTGGAGGGTGCCCCTGCACTGTTGGGGGGTGGGGGTAATGGTAGACATGAGTGGGGGCCTGATCGAGGGTGCCCCTGGTGGCTGGGGGGTGGGGGTGGTGGGAGACATGAGTGGGGGCCTGGTGGAGGCTGCCCCTGCACTGCTGGGGGGTGGGTGTGGTGGGAGACATGAGTGGGGGCCTGGTGGAGGGTGCCCCTGGTGGCTGGGGGGTGGGGGTGCAGGGAGACATGAGTTGGACATGAGTGGGGGCCTGGTGGAGGCTGCCCCTGCACTGCTATGGGGGTGGGGGTGATGTGAGACATGAGTGGGGGCCTGGTGGAGGCTGCCCCTGGTGGCTGGGGGGTGGGGGTGGTGGGAGATATGAGTGGGGGCTTGGTGGAGGCTGCCCCTGGATGCTGGGGGGTGGGGGTGATGGGAGACATGAGTTGGGGCCTGGTGGAGGCTGCCACTGCACTGCTGGGGGGTGAGGGCGATGGGAGACATGAGTGGGGGCCTGGTGGAGGCTGCCCCTGGTGGCTGGGAGGTGGGGGTGGTGGTAGACATGAGTGGGGGCCTGGTGGAGGGTGCCCCTGGTGGCTGGGAGGTGGGGGTGGTGGGAGACATGAGTGGGGGCCTGGTGGAGGCTGCCCCTGGTGGCTGGGGGGTGGGGTGGTGGTAAACATGAGTGGGGGCATGGTGGAGGGTGCCTCTGCACTGTTGGGGGGTGGGGGTAATGGTAGACATGAGTGGGGGCCTGATGGAGGGTGCCCCTGGTGGCTGGGGGGTGGGGGTGGTGGGAGACATGAGTGGGGGCCTGGTGGAGGCTGCCCCTGCACTGCTGGGGGGTGGGTGTGGTGGGAGACATGAGTGGGGGCCTGGTGGAGGGTGCCCCTGGTGGCTGGGGGGTGGGGTGGTGGTAGACATGAGTGGGGGCTTGGTGGAGGGTGCCCCTGGTGGCTGGGGGGTGGGGGTGATGGTAGACATGAGTGGGGGCCTGGTGGAGGGTGCCCCTGGTGGCTGGGGGGTGGGGGTGGTGGGAGACATGAGTGGGGGCCTGGTGGAGGCTGCCCCTGCACTGCTGGGGGGTGGGGGTGGTGGGAGACATGAGTGGGGGCCTGGTTGAGGGTGCCCCTGGTGGCTAGGGGGTGGGGGTGGTGGGGGCCTGGTGGAGGCTGCCCCTGCACTGCTGGGGGGTGGGGGTGATGGTAGACATGAGTGGGGGCCTGGTGGAGGGTGACCCTGGTGGCTGGGGGGTGGAGGTGGTGGGAGACATGAGTGGGGGCCTGGTGGAGGGTGCCCCTGCACTGCTGGGGGGTGGGGGTGGTGGGAGACATGAGTGGGGGCCTGGTGGAGGGTGCCCCTGGTGGCTGGGGGGTGGGGGTGGTGGTAGACATGAGTGGGGGCCTGGTGGAGGCTGCCCCTGCACTGCTGGGGGGTGGGGGTGGTGGTAGACATGAGTGGGGGCCTGGTGGAGGGTGCCCCTGGATGCTGGGGGTTGGGGGTGCAGGGGGACATGAGTGGGGGCCTGGTGGAGGCTGCCCCTGCACTGCTGGGGGGTGGGGATGCAGGGGACATGAGTGAGGGCCTGGTGGAGACTGCCCCTGCACTGCTGGGGGGGTGGAGGTGGTGGGAGACATGAGTGGGGGCCTGGTGGAGGCTGCCCCTGCACTGCTGGGGGGTGGGGGTGATGGTAGACATGAGTGGGGGCCTGGTGGAGGGTGCCCCTGCACTGCTGGGGGGTGGTGGCAGACATGAGTGGGGGCCTGGTGGAGGCGGCCCCTGCACTGCTGGGGGGTGGGGGTGGTGGGAGACATGAGTGGGGGCCTGGTGAAGGATGCCCCTGGTGGCTGGGGGGTGGGGGTGGTGGGAGACATACATGAGTGGGGGCCTGGTGGAGGGTGCCCCTGGGGGTGGGGGTGGTGGTAGACATGAGTGGGGGCCTGGTGGAGGCTGCCCCTGCACTGCTGGGGGGTGGGGGTGGTGGTAGACATGAGTGGGGGCATGGTGGGGGGTGCCCCTGGATGCTGGGGGGTGGGGGTGCAGGGGGACATGAGTGGGGGCCTGGTGGAGGCTGCCTCTGCACTGCTGGGGGGTGGGGGTGCAGGGGGACATGAGTGGGGGCCTGGTGGCGGCTGCCCCTGCACTGCTGGGGGGTGGAGGTGGTGGGAGACATGAGTGGGGGCCTGGTGGAGGCTGCCCCTGCACTGCTGGGGGGTGGGGGTGATGGTAGACATGAGTGGGGGCCTGGTGGAGGGTGCCCCTGGTGGCTGGGGGGTGGTGGTGGTGGGAGACATGAGTGGGGGCCTGGTGGAGGCTGCCCCTGCACTGCTGGGGGGTGGGGGTGGTGGGAGACATGAGTGGGGGCCTGGTGGAGGGTGCCCCTGGTGGCTGGGGGGTGGGGGTTGTGGGAGACATGAGTGGGGGCCTGGTGGAGGCTGCCCCTGCACTGCTCGGGGGTGGGGGTGATGGTAGACATGAGTGGGGGCCTGGTGGAGGGTGCCCCTGGTGGCTGAGGGGTGGGGGTGGTGGGAGACATGAGTGGGGGCCTGGTGGAGGCTGCCCCTGCACTGCTGGGGGGTGGGGGTGCAGGGAGACATGAGTTGGACATGAGTGGGGGCCTGGTGGAGGGTGCCCCTGCACTGCTGGGGTGTGGGGGTGATAGGGGACATGAGTGGGAGCCTGGTGGAGGCTGCCCCTGGTGGCTGGGGGGTGGTGGTAGACATGAGTGGGGGCCTGTTGGACGGTGCCCCTGGTGGCTGGGGGTGGGGGTTCAGGGAGACATGAGTTGGACATGAGTGGGGGCCTGGTGGAGGCTGCCCCTGCACTGCTGGGGGGTGGGGGTGATGGTAGACATGAGTGGGGGCCTGGTGGAGGCTGCCCCTGCACTGCTGGGGGGTGGGGGTGATGGGAGACATGAGTGGGGGCCTGGTGGAGGCTGCCCCTGGTGGCTGGGGGGTGGGGGTGGTGGGAGATATGAGTGGGGGCCCGGTGGAGGCTGCCCCTGGATGCTGGGGGGTGGGGGTGATGGGAGACATGAGTTGGGGCCTGGTGGAGGCTGCCACTGCACTGCTGGGGGGTGAGGGTGATGGGAGACATGAGTGGGGGCCTGGTGGAGGCTGCCCCTGGTGGCTGGGGGGTGGGGGTGGTGGGGGACATGAGTGGGGGCCTGGTGGAGGCTGCCCCTGGATGCTGGGGGGTGAGGGTGATGGGAGACATGAGTTGGGGCCTGGTGGAGGCTGCCACTGCACTGCTGGGGGGTGAGGGTGTTGGGAGACATGAGTGGGGGCCTGGTGGAGGCTGCCCCTGGTGGCTGGGGGGTGGGGGTGGTGGTAAACATGAGTGGGGGCCAGGTGGAGGGTGTCCCTGCACTGTTGGGGGGTGGGGGTGATGGTAGACATGAGTGGGGCCTGGTGGAGGGTGCCCCTGGTGGCTGGGGGGTGGGGGTGGTGGGAGACATGAGTGGGGGCCTGGTGGAGGCTGCCCCTGCACTGCTGGGGGGTGGGTGTGGTGGGAGACATGAGTGGGGGTCTGGTGGAGGGTGCCCCTGGTGGCTGGGGGGTGGGGGTGCAGGGAGACATGAGTTGGACATGAGTGGGGGCCTAGTGGAGGCTGCCCCTGCACTGCTGGGGGGTGGGGGTGATGGTAGACATGAGTGGTGGCCTGGTGGAGGGTGCCCCTGGTGGCTCGGGGGTGGGGGTGGTGGGAGACATGAGTGGGGGCCTGGTGGAGGGTGCCCCTGCTGGCTGGGGGTGGGGGTGGTGGGAGACATGAGTGGGGGCCTGGTGGAGGGTGCCCCTGCACTGCTGGGGGGTGGGGTTGGTGGGAGACATGAGTGGGGGCCTGGTGGAGGGTGCCCCTGGTGGCTGGGGGGTGGGGGTGGTGGTAGACATGAGTGATGAGTGGGGGCCTGGTGGAGGGTGCCCCTGGTGGCTGGGGGGTGGGGGTGGTGGGAGACATGAGTGGGGGCCTGGTGGAGGCTGCCCCTGGTGGCTGGGGGGTGAGGGTGGTGGTAAACATGAGTGGGGGCCTGGTGGAGGGTGCCCCTGCACTGTTGGGGGGTGGGGGTGATGGTAGACATGAGTGGGGGCCTGGTGGAGGGTGCCCCTGGTGGCTGGGGGGTGGGGGTGGTGGGAGACATGAGTGGGGGCCTGGTGGAGGCTGCCCCTGCACTGCTGGGGGGTGGGTGTGGTGGGAGACATGAGTGGGGGCCTGGTGGAGGGTGCCCCTGGTGGCTGGGGGGTGGGGTGGTGGTAGACATGAGTGGGGGCCTGGTGGAGGGTGCCCCTGGTGGCTGGGGGGTGGGGGTGATGGTAGACATGAGTGGGGGCCTGGTGGAGGGTGCCCCTGGTGGCTGGGGGGTGGGGGTGTTGGACGACATGACTGGGGGCCTGGTGGAGGCTGCCCCTGCACTGCTGGGGGGTGGGGGTGGTGGGAGACATGAGTGGGGGCCTGGTGGAGGGTGCCCCTGGTGGCTAGGGGGTGGGGGTGGTGGGGGCCTGGTGGAGGCTGCCCCTGCACTGCTGGGGGGTGGGGGTGATGGTAGACATGAGTGGGGGCCTGGTGGAGGGTGCCCCTGGTGGCTGGGGGTGGGGGTGGTGGGAGACATGAGTGGGGGCCTGGTGGAGGGTGCCCCTGCATTGCTGGGGGGTGGGGGTGGTGGGAGACATGAGTGGGGGCCTGGTGGAGGGTCCCCCTGGTGGCTGGGGGGTGGTGGTAGACATGAGTGGGGGCCTGGTGGAGGCTGCCCCTGCACTGCTGGGGGGTGGGGGTGGTGGTAGACATGAGTGGGGGCCTGGTGGAGGGTGCCCCTGGATGCTGGGGGTTGGGGGTGCAGGGGGACATGAGTGGGGGCCTGGTGGAGGCTGCCCCTGCACTGCTGGGGGGTGGGTGTAGTGGGAGACATGAGTGGGGGCCTGGTGGAGGGTGCCCCTGGTGGCTGGGGGTGGGGTGGTGGTAGACATGAGTGGGGGCTTGGTGGAGGGTGCCCCTGGTGGCTGGGGGGTGGGGGTGATGGTAGACATGAGTGGGGGCCTGGTGGAGGGTGCCCCTGGTGGCTGGGGGGTGGGGGAGGTGGGAGACATGAGTGGGGGCCTGGTGGAGGCTGCCCCTGCACTGCTGGGGGGTGGGGGTGGTGGGAGACATGAGTGGGGGCCTGGTTGAGGGTGCCCCTGGTGGCTAGGGGGTGGGGGTGGTGGGGGCCTGGTGGAGGCTGCCCCTGCACTGCTGGGGGGTGGGGGTGATGGTAGACATGAGTGGGGGCCTGGTGGAGGGTGCCCCTGGTGGCTGGGGGTGGAGGTGGTGGGAGACATGAGTGGGGGCCTGGTGGAGGGTGCCCCTGCACTGCTGGGGGGTGGGGGTGGTGGGAGACATGAGTGGGGGCCTGGTGGAGGGTGCCCCTGGTGGCTGGGGGGTGGGGGTGGTGGTAGACATGAGTGGGGGCCTGGTGGAGGCTGCCCCTGCACTGCTGGGGGGTGGGGGTGGTGGTAGACATGAGTGGGGGCCTGGTGGAGGGTGCCCCTGGATGCTGGGGGTTGGGGGTGCAGGGGGACATGAGTGGGGGCCTGGTGGAGGCTGCCACTGCACTGCTGGGGGGTGGGGGTGCAGGGGACATGAGTGAGGGCCTGGTGGAGGCTGCCCCTGCACTGCTGGGGGGGTGGAGGTGGTGGGAGACATGAGTGGGGGCCTGGTGGAGGCTGCCCCTGCACTGCTGGGGGGTGGGGGTGATGGTAGACATGAGTGGGGGCCTGGTGGAGGGTGCCCCTGCACTGCTGGGGGGTGGGGGTGGTGGCAGACATGAGTGGGGGCCTGGTGGAGGCGGCCCCTGCACTGCTGGGGGGTGGGGGTGGTGGGAGACATGAGTGGGGGCCTGGTGGAGGGTGCCCCTGGTGGCTGGGGGGTGGGGGTGGTGGGAGACATACATGAGTGGGGGCCTGGTGGAGGGTGCCCCTGGGGGGTGGGGGTGGTGGTAGACATGAGTGGGGGCCTGGTGGAGGCTGCCCCTGCACTGCTGGGGGGTGGGGGTGGTGGTAGACATGAGTGGGGGCATGGTGGAGGGTGCCCCTGGATGCTGGGGGGTGGGGGTGCAGGGGGACATGAGTGGGGGCCTGGTGGAGGCTGCCTCTGCACTGCTGGGGGGTGGGGGTGCAGGGGGACATGAGTGGGGGCCTGGTGGAGGCTGCCCCTGCACTGCTGGGGGGTGGGGGTGATGGGAGACATGAGTGGGGGCCTGGTGGAGGCTGCCCCTGGTGGCTGGGGGGTGGGGGTGGTGGGAGATATGAGTGGGGGCCCGGTGGAGGCTGCCCCTGGATGCTGGGGGGTGGGGGTGATGGTAGACATGAGTGGGGGCCTGGTGGAGGCTGCCCCTGCACTGCTGGGGGGTGGGGGTGATGGTAGACATGAGTGGGGGCCTGGTGGAGGCTGCCCCTGCACTGCTGGGGGGTGGGGGTGATGGGAGACATGAGTGGGGGCCTGGTGGAGGCTGCTCCTGGTGGCTGGGGGGTGGGGGTGGTGGGAGATATGAGTGGGGGCCCGGTGGAGGCTGCCCCTGGATGCTGGGGGGTGGGGGTGATGGGAGACATGAGTTGGGGCCTGGTGGAGGCTGCCACTGCACTGCTGGGGGGTGAGGGTGATGGGAGACATGAGTGGGGGCCTGGTGGAGGCTGCCCCTGGTGGCTGGGGGGTGGGGGCGGTGGGGGACATGAGTGGGGGCCTGGTGGAGGCTGCCCCTGGATGCTGGGGGGTGGGGGTGATGGGAGACATGAGTTGGGGCCTGGTGGAGGCTGCCACTGCACTGCTGGGGGGTGAGGGTGATGGGAGACATGAGTGGGGGCCTGGTGGAGGCTGCCCCTGGTGGCTGGGGGGTGGGGGTGGTGGTAAACATGAGTGGGGGCCAGGTGGAGGGTGTCCCTGCACTGTTGGGGGGTGGGGGTGATGGTAGACATGAGTGGGGGCCTGGTGGAGGGTGCCCCTGGTGGCTGGGGGGTGGGGGTGGTGGGAGACATGAGTGGGGGCCTGGTGGAGGCTGCCCCTGCACTGCTGGGGGGTGGGTGTGGTGGGAGACATGAGTTGGGGCCTGGTGGAGGGTCCCCCTGGTGGCTGGGGGGTGGGGGTGCAGGGAGACATGAGTTGGACATGAGTGGGGGCCTAGTGGAGGCTGCCCCTGCACTGCTGGGGGGTGGGGGTGATGGTAGACATGAGTGGTGGCCTGGTGGAGGGTGCCCCTGGTGGCTCGGGGGTGGGGGTGGTGGGAGACATGAGTGGGGCCTGGTGGAGGGTGCCCCTGCTGGCTGGGGGTGGGGGTGGTGGGAGACATGAGTGGGGGCCTGGTGGAGGGTGCCCCTGCACTGCTGGGGGTGGGGTTGGTGGGAGACATGAGTGGGGGCCTGGTGGAGGGTGCCCCTGGTGGCTGGGGGGTGGGGGTGGTGGTAGACATGAGTGGGGGCCTGGTGGAGGGTGCCCCTGGTGGCTGGGGGGTGGGGTGGTGGGAGACATGAGTGGGGGCCTGGTGGAGGCTGCCCCTGGTGGCTGGGGGGTGAGGGTGGTGGTAAACATGAGTGGGGGCCTGGTGGAGGGTGCCCCTGCACTGTTGGGGGGTGGGGGTGATGGTAGACATGAGTGGGGGCCTGGTGGAGGGTGCCCCTGGTGGCTGGGGGGTGGGGGTGGTGGGAGACATGAGTGGGGGCCTGGTGGAGGCTGCCCCTGCACTGCTGGGGGGTGGGTGTGGTGGGAGACATGAGTGGGGGCCTGGTGGAGGGTGCCCCTGGTGGCTGGGGGGTGGGGTGGTGGTAGACATGAGTGGGGGCCTGGTGGAGGGTGCCCCTGGTGGCTGGGGGGTGGGGGTGATGGTAGACATGAGTGGGGGCCTAGTGGAGGGTGCCCCTGGTGGCTGGGGGGTGGGGGTGTTGGACGACATGACTGGGGGCCTGGTGGAGGCTGCCCCTGCACTGCTGGGGGGTGGGGGTGGTGGGAGACATGAGTGGGGGCCTGGTGGAGGGTGCCCCTGGTGGCTAGGGGGTGGGGGTGGTGGGGGCCTGGTGGAGGCTGCCCCTGCACTGCTGGGGTGTGGGGGTGATGGTAGACATGAGTGGGGGCCTGGTGGAGGGTGCCCCTGGTGGCTGGGGGTGGGGGTGGTGGGAGACATGAGTGGGGGCCTGGTGGAGGGTGCCCCTGCATTGCTGGGGGGTGGGGGTGGTGGGAGACATGAGTGGGGGCCTGGTGGAGGGTCCCCCTGGTGGCTGGGGGGTGGTGGTAGACATGAGTGGGGGCCTGGTGGAGGCTGCCCCTGCACTGCTGGGGGGTGGGGGTGGTGGTAGACATGAGTGGGGGCCTGGTGGAGGGTGCCCCTGGATGCTGGGGGTTGGGGGTGCAGGGGGACATGAGTGGGGGC
This sequence comes from Ambystoma mexicanum, assembly GCF_040938575.1. NCBI lineage: Eukaryota > Metazoa > Chordata > Amphibia > Caudata > Ambystomatidae > Ambystoma > Ambystoma mexicanum. The sequence goes on from NC_090933.1 coordinate 860,888,067, forward strand.
CTGGTGGAGGCTGCCCCTGCACTGCTGGGGGGTGGGTGTAGTGGGAGACAAGAGTGGGGGCCTGGTGGAGGGTGCCCCTGGTGGCAGGGGGTGGGGTGGTGGTAGACATGAGTGGGGGCTTGGTGGAGGGTGCCCCTGGTGGCTGGGGGGTGGGGGTGATGGTAGACATGAGTGGGGGCCTGGTGGAGGGTGCCCCTGGTGGCTGGGGGGTGGGGGAGGTGGGAGACATGAGTGGGGGCCTGGTGGAGGCTGCCCCTGCACTGCTGGGGGGTGGGGGTGGTGGGAGACATGAGTGGGGGCCTGGTTGAGGGTGCCCCTGGTGGCTAGGGGGTGGGGGTGGTGGGGGCCTGGTGGAGGCTGCCCCTGCACTGCTGGGGGGTGGGGGTGATGGTAGACATGAGTGGGGGCCTGGTGGAGGGTGCCCCTGGTGGCTGGGGGTGGAGGTGGTGGGTGACATGAGTGGGGGCCTGGTGGAGGGTGCCCCTGCACTGCTGGGGGGTGGGGGTGGTGGGAGACATGAGTGGGGGCCTGGTGGAGGGTGCCCCTGGTGGCTGGGGGGTGGGGGTGGTGGTAGACATGAGTGGGGGCCTGGTGGAGGCTGCCCCTGCACTGCTGGGGGGTGGGGGTGGTGGTAGACATGAGTGGGGGCCTGGTGGAGGGTGCCCCTGGATGCTGGGGGTTGGGGGTGCAGGGGGACATGAGTGGGGGCCTGGTGGAGGCTGCCACTGCACTGCTGGGGGGTGGGGGTGCAGGGGACATGAGTGAGGGCCTGGTGGAGGCTGCCCCTGCACTGCTGGGGGGGTGGAGGTGGTGGGAGACATGAGTGGGGGCCTGGTGGAGGCTGCCCCTGCACTGCTGGGGGGTGGGGGTGATGGTAGACATGAGTGGGGGCCTGGTGGAGGGTGCCCCTGCACTGCTGGGGGGTGGGGGTGGTGGCAGACATGAGTGGGGGCCTGGTGGAGGCGGCCCCTGCACTGCTGGGGGGTGGGGGTGGTGGGAGACATGAGTGGGGGCCTGGTGGAGGGTGCCCCTGGTGGCTGGGGGGTGGGGGTGGTGGGAGACATACATGAGTGGGGGCCTGGTGGAGGGTGCCCCTGGGGGGTGGGGGTGGTGGTAGACATGAGTGGGGGCCTGGTGGAGGCTGCCCCTGCACTGCTGGGGGGTGGGGGTGGTGGTAGACATGAGTGGGGGCATGGTGGAGGGTGCCCCTGGATGCTGGGGGGTGGGGGTGCAGGGGGACATGAGTGGGGGCCTGGTGGAGGCTGCCTCTGCACTGCTGGGGGGTGGGGGTGCAGGGGGACATGAGTGGGGGCCTGGTGGAGGCTGCCCCTGCACTGCTGGGGGGTGGAGGTGGTGGGAGACATGAGTGGGGGCCTGGTGGAGGCTGCCCCTGCACTGCTGGGGGGTGGGGGTGATGGTAGACATGAGTGGGGACCTGGTGGAGGGTGCCCCTGGTTGCTGGGGGGTGGGGGTGGTGGGAGACATGAGTGGGGGCCTGGTGGAGGCTGCCCCTGCACAGCTGGGGGGTGGGGGTGGTGGAAGACATGAGTGGGGGCCTGGTGGAGGGTGCCCCTGGTGGCTGGGGGGTGGGGGTGGTGGGAGACATGAGTGGGGGCCTGGTGGAGGCTGCCCCTGCACTGCTGGGGGGTGGGGGTGATGGTAGACATGAGTGGGGGCCTGGTGGAGGGTGCCCCTGGTGGCTGAGGGGTGGGGGTGGTGGGAGACATGAGTGGGGGCCTGGTGGAGGATGCCCCTGCACTGCTGCGGGGTGGGGGTGCAGGGAGACATGAGTTGGACATGAGTGGGGGCCTGGTGGAGGGTGCCCCTGCACTGCTGGGGTGTGGGGGTGATAGAGGACATGAGTGGGAGCCTGGTGGAGGCTGCCCCTGGTGGCTGGGGGGTGGTGGTAGACATGAGTGGGGGCCTGGTGGACGGTGCTCCTGGTGGCTGGGGGTGGGGGTTCAGGGAGACATGAGTTGGACATGAGTGGGGGCCTGGTGGGGGCTGCCCCTGCACTGCTGGGGTGTGGGGGTGATGGTAGACATGAGTGGGGGCCTGGTGGAGGCTGCCCCTGCACTGCTGGGGGGTGGGGGTGATGGGAGACATGAGTGGGGGCCTGGTGGAGGCTGCCCCTGGTGGCTGGGGGGTGGGGGTGGTGGGAGATATGAGTGGGGGCCTGGTGGAGGCTGCCCCTGGATGCTGGGGGGTGGGGGTGATGGGAGACATGAGTGGGGGCCTGGTGGAGGCTGCCCCTGGTGGCTGGGGGGTGGGGGTGGTGGGGGACATGAGTGGGGGCCTGGTGGAGGCTGCCCCTGGTGGCTGGGGGGTGGGGGTGGTGGTAAACATGAGTGGGGGCCTGGTGGAGGGTGTCCCTGCACTGTTGGGGGGTGGGGGGGATGGTAGACATGAGTGGGGGCCTGGTGGAGGGTGCCCCTGGTGGCTGGGGGGTGGGGGTGGTGGGAGACATGAGTGGGGGCCTGGTGGAGGCTGCCCCTGCACTGCTGGGGGGTGGGTGTGATGGGAGACATGAGTGGGGGCCTGGTGGAGGGTGCCCCTGGTGGCTGGGGGGTGGGGGTGCAGGGAGACATGAGTTGGACATGAGTGGGGGCCTAGTGGAGGCTGCCCCTGCACTGCTGGGGGGTGGGGGTGATGGTAGACATGAGTGGGGGCCTGGTGGAGGGTGCCCCTGGTGGCTCGGGGGTGGGGGTGGTGCGAGACATGAGTGGGGGCCTGGTGGAGGGTGCCCCTGGTGGCTGGGGGGTGGGGGTGGTGGTAGACATGAGTGGGGAACTGGTGGAGGGTGCCCCTGGTGGCTGGGGGGTGGGGGTGGTGGGAGACATGAGTGGGGGCCTGGTGGAGGCTGCCCCTGGTGGCTGGGGGGTGGGGGTGGTGGTAAACATGAGTGGGGGCCTGGTGGAGGGTGCCCCTGCACTGTTGGGGGGTGGGGGTGATGGTAGACATGAGTGGGGGCCTGGTGGAGGGTGCCCCTGGTGGCTGGGGGGTGGGGGTGGTGGGAGACATGAGTGGGGGCCTGGTGGAGGCTGCCCCTGCACTGCTGGGGGGTGGGTGTGGTGGGAGACATGAGTGGGGGCCTGGTGGAGGGTGCCCCTGGTGGCTGGGGGGTGGGGTGGTGGTAGACATGAGTGGGGGCCTGGTGGAGGGTGCCCCTGGTGGCTGGGGGGTGGGGGTGATGGTAGACATGAGTGAGGGCCTGGTGGAGGGTGCCCCTGGTGGCTGGGGGGTGGGGGTGGTGGGAGACATGAGTGGGGGCCTGGTGGAGGCTGCCCCTGCACTGCTGGGGGGTGGGGGTGGTGGGAGACATGAGTGGGGGCCTGGTGGAGGGTGCCCCTGGTGGCTAGGGGGTGGGGGTGGTGGGGGCCTGGTGGAGGCTGCCCCTGCACTGCTGGGGGGTGGGGGTGATGGTAGACATGAGTGGGGGCCTGGTGGAGGGTGCTCCTGGTGGCTGGGGGGTGGGGGTGGTGGGAGACATGACTGGGGGCCTGGTGGAGGGTGCCCCTGCACTGCTGGGGGGTGGGGGTGCTGGGTTGACATGATTGGGGGCCTGGTGGAGGGTGCCCCTGGTGGCTGGCGGGTGGTGGTAGACATGAGTGGGGGCCTGGTGGAGGCTGCCCCTGCACTGCTGGGGGGTGGGGGTGGTGGTAGACATGAGTGGGGGCCTGGTGGAGGGTGCCCCTGGATGCTGGGGGTTGGGGGTGCAGGGGGACATGAGTGGGGGCCTGGTGGAGGCTGCCCCTGCACTGCTGGGGGGTGGGGGTGCAGGGGACATGAGTGAGGGCCTGGTGGAGGCTGCCCCTGCACTGCTGGGGGGTGGAGGTGGTGGGAGACATGAGTGGGGGCCTGGTGGAGGCTGCCCCTGCACTGCTGGGGGGTGGGGGTGATGGTAGACATGAGTGGGGGCCTGGTGGAGGGTGCCCCTGCACTGCTGGGGGGTGGGGGTGGTGGCAGACATGAGTGGGGGCCTGGTGGAGGCGGCCCCTGCACTGCTGGGGGGTGGGGGTGGTGGGAGACATGAGTGGGGGCCTGGTGGAGGGTGCCCCTCGTGGCTGGGGGGTGGGGGTGGTGGTAGACATGAGTGGGGGCCTGGTGGAGGCTGCCCCTGCACTGCTGGGGGGTGGAGGTGGTGGGAGACATGAGTGGGGGCCGGGTGGAGGCTGCCCCTGCACTGCTGGGGGGTGGGGGTGATGGTAGACATGAGTGGGGGCCTGGTGGAGGGTGCCCCTGGTGGCTGGGGGGTGGGGGAGGTGGGAGACATGAGTGGGGGCCTGGTGGAGGCTGCCCCTGCACTGCTGGGGGGTGGGGGTGATGGTAGACATGAGTGGGGGCCTGGTGGAGGGTGCCCCTGGTGGCTGGGGGGTGGGGGTGGTGGGGGACATGAGTGGGGGCCTGGTGGAGGCTGCCCCTGGATGCTGGGGGGTGAGGGTGATGGGAGACATGAGTTGGGGCCTGGTGGAGGCTGCCACTGCACTGCTGGGGGGTGAGGGTGATGGGAGACATGAGTGGGGGCCTGGTGGAGGCTGCCCCTGGTGGCTGGGGGGTGGGGGTGGTGGTAAACATGAGTGGGGGCCTGGTGGAGGGTGTCCCTGCACTGTTGGGGGGTGGGGTTGATGGTAGACATGAGTGGGGGCCTGGTGGAGGGTGCCCCTGGTGGCTGGGGGGTGGGGGTGATGGTAGACATGAGTGGGGGCCTGGTGGAGGGTGCCCCTGGTGGCTGGGGGGTGGGGGTGGTGGGAGACATGAGTGGGGGCCTGGTGGAGGCTGCCCCTGCACTGCTGGGGGGTGGGGGTGGTGGGAGACATGAGTGGGGGCCTGGTGGAGGGTGCCCCTGGTGGCTAGGGGTGGGGGTGGTGGGGGCCTGGTGGAGGCTGCCCCTGCACTGCTGGGGGGTGGGGGTGATGGTAGACATGAGTGGGGGCCTGGTGGAGGGTGCCCCTGGTGGCTGGGGGGTGGGGGTGGTGGGAGACATTAGTGGGGGCCTGGTGGAGGGTGCCCCTGCACTGCTGGGGGGTGGGGGTGCTGGGTTGACATGAGTGGGGGCCTGGTGGAGGGTGCCCCTGGTGGCTGGGGGGTGGTGGTAGACATGAGTGGGGGCCTGGTGGAGGCTGCCCCTGCACTGCTGGGGGGTGGGGGTGGTGGTAGACATGAGTGGGGGCCTGGTGGAGGGTGCCCCTGGATGCTGGGGGTTGGGGGTGCAGGGGGACATGAGTGGGGGCCTGGTGGAGGCTGCCCCTGCACTGCTGGGGGGTGGGGGTGCAGGGGACATGAGTGAGGGCCTGGTGGAGGCTGCCCCTGCACTGCTGGGGGGGTGGAGGTGGTGGGAGACATGAGTGGGGGCCTGGTGGAGGCTGCCCCTGCACTGCTGGGGGGTGGGGGTGCAGGGGACATGAGTGAGGGCCTGGTGGAGGCTGCCCCTGCACTGCTGGGGGGTGGAGGTGGTGGGAGACATGAGTGGGGGCCTGGTGGAGGCTGCCCCTGCACTGCTGGGGGGTGGGGGTGATGGTAGACATGAGTGGGGGCCTGGTGGAGGGTGCCCCTGCACTGCTGGGGGGTGGGGGTGGTGGCAGACATGAGTGGGGGCCTGGTGGAGGCGGCCCCTGCACTGCTGGGGGGTGGGGGTGGTGGGAGACATGAGTGGGGGCCTGGTGGAGGGTGCCCCTCGTGGCTGGGGGGTGGGGGTGGTGGTAGACATGAGTGGGGGCCTGGTGGAGGCTGCCCCTGCACTGCTGGGGGGTGGAGGTGGTGGGAGACATGAGTGGGGGCCGGGTGGAGGCTGCCCCTGCACTGCTGGGGGGTGGGGGTGATGGTAGACATGAGTGGGGGCCTGGTGGAGGGTGCCCCTGGTGGCTGGGGGGTGGGGGAGGTGGGAGACATGAGTGGGGGCCTGGTGGAGGCTGCCCCTGCACTGCTGGGGGGTGGGGGTGATGGTAGACATGAGTGGGGGCCTGGTGGAGGGTGCCCCTGGTGGCTGGGGGGTGGGGGTGGTGGGGGACATGAGTGGGGGCCTGGTGGAGGCTGCCCCTGGATGCTGGGGGGTGAGGGTGATGGGAGACATGAGTTGGGGCCTGGTGGAGGCTGCCACTGCACTGCTGGGGGGTGAGGGTGATGGGAGACATGAGTGGGGGCCTGGTGGAGGCTGCCCCTGGTGGCTGGGGGGTGGGGGTGGTGGTAAACATGAGTGGGGGCCTGGTGGAGGGTGTCCCTGCACTGTTGGGGGGTGGGGTTGATGGTAGACATGAGTGGGGGCCTGGTGGAGGGTGCCCCTGGTGGCTGGGGGGTGGGGGTGATGGTAGACATGAGTGGGGGCCTGGTGGAGGGTGCCCCTGGTGGCTGGGGGGTGGGGGTGGTGGGAGACATGAGTGGGGGCCTGGTGGAGGCTGCCCCTGCACTGCTGGGGGGTGGGGGTGGTGGGAGACATGAGTGGGGGCCTGGTGGAGGGTGCCCCTGGTGGCTAGGGGTGGGGGTGGTGGGGGCCTGGTGGAGGCTGCCCCTGCACTGCTGGGGGGTGGGGGTGATGGTAGACATGAGTGGGGGCCTGGTGGAGGGTGCCCCTGGTGGCTGGGGGGTGGGGGTGGTGGGAGACATTAGTGGGGGCCTGGTGGAGGGTGCCCCTGCACTGCTGGGGGGTGGGGGTGCTGGGTTGACATGAGTGGGGGCCTGGTGGAGGGTGCCCCTGGTGGCTGGGGGGTGGTGGTAGACATGAGTGGGGGCCTGGTGGAGGCTGCCCCTGCACTGCTGGGGGGTGGGGGTGGTGGTAGACATGAGTGGGGGCCTGGTGGAGGGTGCCCCTGGATGCTGGGGGTTGGGGGTGCAGGGGGACATGAGTGGGGGCCTGGTGGAGGCTGCCCCTGCACTGCTGGGGGGTGGGGGTGCAGGGGACATGAGTGAGGGCCTGGTGGAGGCTGCCCCTGCACTGCTGGGGGGGTGGAGGTGGTGGGAGACATGAGTGGGGGCCTGGTGGAGGCTGCCCCTGCACTGCTGGGGGGTGGGGGTGATGGTAGACATGAGTGGGGGCCTGGTGGAGGGTGCCCCTGCACTGCTGGGGGGTGGGGGTGGTGGCAGACATGAGTGGGGGCCTGGTGGAGGCGGCCCCTGCACTGCTGGGGGGTGGGGGTGGTGGGAGACATGAGTGGGGGCCTGGTGGAGGGTGCCCCTGGTGGCTGGGGGGTGGGGGTGGTGGTAGACATGAGTGGGGGCCTGGTGGAGGCTGCCCCTGCACTGCTGGGGGGTGGGGGTGGTGGTAGACATGAGTGGGGGCATGGTGGAGGGTGCCCCTGGATGCTGGGGGTGGGGGTGCAGGGGGACATGAGTGGGGGCCTGGTGGAGGCTGCCCCTGCACTGCTGGGGGGTGGGGGTGCAGGGGGACATGAGTGGGGGCCTGGTGGAGGCTGCCCCTGCACTGCTGGGGGGTGGAGGTGGTGGGAGACATGAGTGGGGGCCGGTTGGAGGCTGCCCCTGCATTGCTGGGGGGTGGGGGTGATGGTAGACATGAGTGGGGGCCTGGTGGAGGGTGCCCCTTGGTGCTGGGGGGTGGGGGTGGTGGGAGACATGAGTGGGGGCCTGGTGGAGGCTGCCCCTGCACTGCTGGGGGGTGGGGGTGATGGTAGACATGAGTGGGGGCCTGGTGGAGGGTGCCCCGGGTGGCTGGGGGGTGGGGGTGGTGGGGGACATGAGTGGGGGGCTGGTGGAGGCTGCCCCTGGATGCTGGGGGGTGGGGGTGATGGGAGACATGAGTTGGGGCCTGGTGGAGGCTGCCACTGCACTGCTGGGGGGTGAGGGTGATGGGAGACATGAGTGGGGGCCTGGTGGAGGCTGCCCCTGGTGGCTGGGGGGTGGGGGTGGTGGTAAACATGAGTGGGGGCCTGGTGGAGGGTGTCCCTGCACTGTTGGGGGGTGGGGGTGATGGTAGACATGAGTGGGGGCCTGGTGGAGGCTGCCCCTGCACTGCTGGGGGGTGGGTGTGGTGGGAGACATGAGTGGGGGCCTGGTGGAGGGTGCTCCTGGTGGCTGGGGGGTGGGGGTGCAGGGAGACATGAGTTGGACATGAGTGGGGGCCTAGTGGAGGCTGCCACTGCACTGCTGGGGGGTGGGGGTGTTGGTAGACATGAGTGGGGGCCTGGTGGAGGGTGCCCCTGGTGGCTCGGGGGTGGGGGTGGTGGGAGACATGAGTGGGGGCCTGGTGGAGGGTGCCCCTGCTGGCTGGGGGTGGGGGTGGTGGGAGACATGAGTGGGGGCCTGGTGGAGGGTGCCCCTGCACTGCTGGGGGGTGGGGGTGGTGGGAGACATGAGTGGGGGCCTGGTGGAGGGTGCCCCTGGTGGCTGGGGGGTGGGGGTGGTGGTAGACATGAGTGGGGGCCTGGTGGAGGGTGCCCCTGGTGGCTGGGGGGTGGGGGTGGTGGGGGACATGAGTGGGGGCCTGGTGGAGGCTGCCCCTGGTGGCTGGGGGGTGGTGCTAAACATGAGTGGGGGCCTGGTGGAGGGTGCCCCTGCACTGTTGGGGGGTGGGGGTGATGGTAGACATGAGTGGGGGCCTGGTGGAGGGTGCCCCTGGTGGCTGGGGGGTGGGGGTGGTGGGAGACATGAGTGGGGGCCTGGTGGAGGCTGCCCCTGCACTGCTGGGGGGTGGGTGTGGTGGGAGACATGAGTGGGGGCCTGGTGGAGGGTGCCCCTGGTGGCTGGGGGGTGGGGTGGTGGTAGACATGAGTGGGGGCCTGGTGGAGGGTGCCCCTGGTGGCTGGGGGGTGGGGGTGATGGTAGACATGAGTGGGGGCCTGGTGGAGGGTGCCCCTGGTGGCTGGGGGGTGGGGGTGGTGGGAGACATATGTGGGGGCCTGATGGAGGCTGCCCCTGCACTGCTGGGGGGTGGGGGTGGTGGGAGACATGAGTGGGGGCCTGGTGGAGGGTGCCCCTGGTGGCTAGGGGGTGGGGGTGGTGGGGGCCTGGTGGAGGCTGCCCCTGCACTGCTGGGGGGTGGGGTGATGGTAGACATGAGTGGGGGCCTGGTGGAGGGTGCCCCTGGTGGCTGGGGGGTGGGGGTGGTGGGAGACATGAATGGGGGCCTGGTGGAGGGTGCCCCTGCACTGCCGGGGGGTGGGGGTGGTGGGAGACATGAGTGGGGGCCTAGTGGAGGGTGCCCCTGGTGGCTGGGGGGGTGGTGGTAGACATGAGTGGGGGCCTGGTGGAGGCTGCCCCTGCACTGCTGGGGGGGGGGTGGTGGTAGACATGAGTGGGGGCCTGGTGGAGGGTGCCCCTGGATGCTGGGGGTTGGGGGTGCAGGGGGACATGAGTGGGGGCCTGGTGGAGGCTGCCCCTGCACTGCTGGGGGGTGGGGGTGCAGGGGACATGAGTGAGGGCCTGGTGGAGGCTGCCCCTGCACTGCTGGGGGGTGGAGGTGGTGGGAGACATGAGTGGGGGCCTGGTGGAGGCTGCCCCTGCACTGCTGGGGGGTGGGGGTGATGGTAGACATGAGTGGGGGCCTGGTGGAGGGTGCCCCTGCACTGCTGGAGGGTGGGGCTGGGTGCAGACATGAGTGGGGGCCTGGTGGAGGCGGCCCCTGCACTGCTGGGGGGTGGGGGTGGTGGGAGACATGAGTGGGGGCCTGGTGGAGGGTGCCCCTGGTGGCTGGGGGGTGGGGGTGGTGGTAGACATGAGTGGGGGCCTGGTGGAGGCTGCCCATGCACTGCTGGGGGGTGGGGGTGGTGGTAGACATGAGTGGGGGCATGGTGGAGGGTGCCCCTGGATGCTGGGGGGTGGGGGTGCAGGGGGACATGAGAGGGGGCCTGGTGGAGGCTGCCCCTGCACTGCTGGGGGGTGGGGGTGCAGGGGGACATGAGTGGGGGCCTGGTGGAGGCTGCCCCTGCACTGCTGGGGGGTGGAGGTGGTGGGAGACATGAGTGGGGGCCGGGTGGAGGCTGCCCCTGCACTGCTGGGGGGTGGGGGTGATGGTAGACATGAGTGGGGGCCTGGTGGAGGGTGCCCCTGGTGGCTGGGGGCTGGGGGTGGTGGGAGACATGAGTGGGGGCCTGGTGGAGGCTGCCCCTCACTGCTGGGGGGTGGGGGTGGTGGGAGACATGAGTGGGGGCCTGGTGGAGGGTGCCCCTGGTGGCTGGGGGTGGGGGTGGTGGGAGACATGAGTGGGGGCCTGGTGGAGGCTGCCCCTGCACTGCTGGGGGGTGGGGGTGATGGTAGACATGAGTGGGGGCCTGGTGGAGGGTGCCCCTGGTGGCTGGGGGGTGGGGGTGGTGGGGGACATGAGTGGGGGCCTGGTGGAGGCTGCCCCTGGATGCTGGGGGGTGAGGGTGATGGGAGACATGAGTTGGGGCCTGGTGGAGGCTGCCCCTGCACTGCTGGGGGGTGGGGGTGGTGGTAGACATGAGTGGGGGCCTGGTGGAGGCTGCCCCTGCACTGCTGGGGGGTGGGGGTGGTGGGAGACATGAGTGGGGGCCTGGTGGAGGGTGCCCCTGGTGGCTAGGGGGTGGGGGTGGTGGGGGCCTGGTGGAGGCTGCCCCTGCACTGCTGGGGGGTGGGGGTGGTGGTAGACATGAGTGGGGGCCTGGTGGAGGCTGCCCCTGCACTGCTGGGGGGTGGGGGTGGTGGTAGACATGAGTGGGGGCCTGGTGGAGGCTGCCCCTGCACTGCTGGGGGGTGGGGGTGATGGTAGACATGAGTGGGGGCCTGGTGGAGGGTGCCCCTGGTGGCTGGGGGGTGGGGGTGGTGGGAGACATGAGTGGGGGCCTGGTGGAGGCTGCCCCTGCACTGCTGGGGGGTGGGGGTGGTGGGAGACATGAGTGGGGGCCTGGTGGAGGGTGCCCCTGGTGGCTAGGGGGTGGGGGTGGTGGGGGCCTGGTGGAGGCTGCCCCTGCACTGCTGGGGGGTGGGGGTGATGGTAGACATGAGTGGGGGCCTGGTGGAGGGTGCCCCTGGTGGCTGGGGGGTGGGGGTGGTGGGAGACATTAGTGGGGGCCTGGTGGAGGGTGCCCCTGCACTGCTGGGGGGTGGGGGTGCTGGGTTGACATGAGTGGGGGCCTGGTGGAGGGTGCCCCTGGTGGCTGGGGGGTGGTGGTAGACATGAGTGGGGGCCTGGTGTAGGCTGCCCCTGCACTGCTGGGGGGTGGGGGTGGTGGTAGACATGAGTGGGGGCCTGGTGGAGGGTGCCCCTGGATGCTGGGGGTTGGGGGTGCAGGGGGACATGAGTGGGGGCCTGGTGGAGGCTGCCCCTGCACTGCTGGGGGGTGGGGGTGCAGGGGACATGAGTGAGGGCCTGGTGGAGGCTGCCCCTGCACTGCTGGGGGGTGGAGGTGGTGGGAGACATGAGTGGGGGCCTGGTGGAGGCTGCCCCTGGTGGCTGGGGGGTGGGGGTGGTGGTAAACATGAGTGGGGGCCTGGTGGAGGGTGTCCCTGCACTGTTGGGGGGTGGGGGTGATGGTAGACATGAGTGGGGGCCTGGTGGAGGGTGCCCCTGGTGGCTGGGGGGTGGGGGTGATGGTAGACATGAGTGGGGGCCTGGTGGAGGGTGCCCCTGGTGGCTGGGGGGTGGGGGTGGTGGGAGACATGAGTGGGGGCCTGGTGGAGGCTGCCCCTGCACTGCTGGGGGGTGGGGGTGGTGGGAGACATGAGTGGGGGCCTGGTGGAGGGTGCCCCTGGTGGCTAGGGGGTGGGGGTGGTGGGGGCCTGGTGGAGGCTGCCCCTGCACTGCTGGTGGGTGGGGGTGATGGTAGACATGAGTGGGGGCCTGGTGGAGGGTGCCCCTGGTGGCTGGGGGGTGGGGGTGGTGGGAGACATTAGTGGGGGCCTGGTGGAGGGTGCCCCTGCACTGCTGGGGGGTGGGGGTGCTGGGTTGACATGAGTGGGGGCCTGGTGGAGGGTGCCCCTGATGGCTGGGGGGTGGTGGTAGACATGAGTGGGGGCCTGGTGGAGGCTGCCCCTGCACTGCTGGGGGGTGGGGGTGGTGGTAGACATGAGTGGGGGCCTGGTGGAGGGTGCCCCTGGATGCTGGGGGTTGGGGGTGCAGGGGGACATGAGTGGGGGCCTGGTGGAGGCTGCCCCTGCACTGCTGGGGGTGGGGGTGCAGGGGACATGAGTGAGGGCCTGGTGGAGGCTGCCCCTGCACTGCTGGGGGGTGGAGGTGGTGGGAGACATGAGTGGGGGCCTGGTGGAGGCTGCCCCTGCACTGCTGGGGGGTGGGGGTGATGGTAGACATGAGTGGGGGCCTGGTGGAGGGTGCCCCTGCACTGCTGGGGGGTGGGGGTGGTGGCAGACATGAGTGGGGGCCTGGTGGAGGTGGCCCCTGCACTGCTGGGGGGTGGGGGTAGTGGGAGACATGAGTGAGGGCCTGGTGGAGGGTGCCCCTGTTGGCTGGGGGGTGGGGGTGGTGGTAGACATGAGTGGGGGCCTGGTGGAGGCTGCCCCTGCACTGCTGGGGGGTGGGGGTGGTGGTAGACATGAGTGGGGGCATGGTGGAGGGTGCCCCTGGATGCTGGGGGTGGGGGTGCAGGGGGACATGAGTGGGGGCCTGGTGGAGGGTGCCCCTGCACTGCTGGGGGGTGGGGGTGCAGGGGGACATGAGTGGGGGCCTGGTGGAGGCTGCCCCTGCACTGCTGGGGGGTGGAGGTGGTGGGAGACATGAGTGGGGGCCGGTTGGAGGCTGCCCCTGCACTGCTGGGGGGTGGGGGTGATGGTAGACATGAGTGGGGGCCTGGTGGAGGGTGCCCCTTGGTGCTGGGGGGTGGGGGTGGTGGAAGACATGAGTGGGGGCCTGGTGGAGGCTGCCCCTGCACTGCTGGGGGGTGGGGGTGATGGTAGACATGAGTGGGGGCCTGGTGGAGGGTGCCCCGGGTGGCTGGGGGGTGGGGGTTGTGGACGACATGAGTGGGGGGCTGGTGGAGGCTGCCCCTGGATGCTGGGGGGTGGAGGTGATGGGAGACATGAGTTGGGGCCTGGTGGAGGCTGCCACTGCACTGCTGGGGGGTGAGGGTGATGGGAGACATGAGTGGGGGCCTGGTGGAGGCTGCCCCTGGTGGCTGGGGGGTGGGGGTGGTGGTAAACATGAGTGGGGGCCTGGTGGAGGGTGTCCCTGCACTGTTGGGGGGTGGGGGTGATGGTAGACATGAGTGGGGGCCTGGTGGAGGCTGCCCCTGCACTGCTGGGGGGTGGGTGTGGTGGGAGACATGAGTGGGGGCCTGGTGGAGGGTGCCCCTGGTGGCTGGGCGGTGGGGGTGCAGGGAGACATGAGTTGGACATGAGTGGGGGCCTAGTGGAGGCTGCCCCTGCACTGCTGGGGGGTGGGGGTGTTGGTAGACATGAGTGGGGGCCTGGTGGAGGGTGCCCCTGGTGGCTCGGGGGTGGGGGTGGTGGGAGACATGAGTGGGGGCCTGGTGGAGGGTGCCCCTGCACTGCTGGGGGGTGGTGGGAGACATGAGTGGGGGCCTGGTGGAGGGTGCCCCTGGTGGCTGGGGGGTGGGGGTGGTGGTAGACATGAGTGGGGGCCTGGTGGAGGGTGCCCCTGGTGGCTGGGGGGTGGGGGTGGTGGGGGACATGAGTGGGGGCCTGGTGGAGGCTGCCCCTGGTGGCTGGGGGGTGGTGGTAAACATGAGTGGGGGCCTGGTGGAGGGGGCCCCTGCACTGTTGGGGGGTGGGGGTGATGGTAGACATGAGTGGGGGCCTGGTGGAGGGTGCCCCTGGTGGCTGGGGGGTGGGGGTGGTGGGGAGACATGAGTGGGGGCCTGGTGGAGGCTGCCCCTGCACTGCTGGGGGGTGGGTGTGGTGGGAGACATGAGTGGGGGCCTGGTGGAGGGTGCCCCTGGTGGCTGGGGGGTGGGGTGGTGGTAGACATGAGTGGGGGCCTGGTGGAGGGTGCCCCTGGTGGCTGGGGGGTGGGGGTGATGGTAGACATGAGTGGGGGCCTGGTGGAGGGTGCCCCTGGTGGCTGGGGGGTGGGGGTGGTGGGAGACATATGTGGGGGCCTGATGGAGGCTGCCCCTGCACTGCTGGGGGGTGGGGGTGGTGGGAGACATGAGTGGGGGCCTGGTGGAGGGTGCCCCTGGTGGCTAGGGGGTGGGGGTGGTGGGGGCCTGGTGGAGGCTGCCCCTGCACTGCTGGGGGGTGGGGTGATGGTAGACATGAGGTGGGGGGCCTGGTGGAGGGTGCCCCTGGTGGCTGGGGGGTGGGGGTGGTGGGAGACATGAATGGGGGCCTGGTGGAGGGTGCCCCTGCACTGCTGGGGGGTGGGGGTGGTGGGAGACATGAGTGGGGGCCTGGTGGAGGGTGCCCCTGGTGGCTGGGGGGGTGGTGGTAGACATGAGTGGGGGCCTGGTGGAGGCTGCCCCTGCACTGCTGGGGGGGGTGGTGGTAGACATGAGTGGGGGCCTGGTGGAGGCTGCCCCTGCACTGCTGGGGGGTGGGGGTGCAGGGGACATGAGTGAGGGCCTGGTGGAGGCTGCCCCTGCACTGCTGGGGGTGGAGGTGGTGGGAGACATGAGTGGGGGCCTGGTGGAGGCTGCCCCTGCACTGCTGGGGGGTGGGGGTGATGGTTGACATGAGTGGGGGCCTGGTGGAGGGTGCCCCTGCACTGCTGGAGGGTGGGGCTGGGTGCAGACATGAGTGGGGGCCTGGTGGAGGGGGCCCCTGCACTGCTGGGGGGTGGGGGTGGTGGGAGACATGAGTGGGGGCCTGGTGGAGGGTGCCCCTGGTGGCTGGGGGGTGGGGGTGGTGGTAGACATGAGTGGGGGCCTGGTGGAGGCTGCCCCTGCACTGCTGGGGGGTGGGGGTGGTGGTAGACATGAGTGGGGGCATGGTGGAGGGTGCCCCTGGATGCTGGGGGGTGGGGGGTGCAGGGGGACATGAGAGGGGGCCTGGTGGAGGCTGCCCCTGCACTGCTGGGGGGTGGGGGTGCAGGGGGACATGAGTGGGGGCCTGGTGGAGGCTGCCCCTGCACTGCTGGGGGGTGGAGGTGGTGGGAGACATGAGTGGGGGCCGGGTGGAGGCTGCCCCTGCACTGCTGGGGGGTGGGGGTGATGGTAGACATGAGTGGGGGCCTGGTGGAGGGTGCCCCTGGTGGCTGGGGGCTGGGGGTGGTGGAGACATGAGTGGGGGCCTGGTGGAGGCTGCCCCTCACTGCTGGGGGGTGGGGGTGGTGGGAGACATGAGTGGGGGCCTGGTGGAGGGTGCCCCTGGTGGCTGGGGGTGGGGGTGGTGGGAGACATGAGTGGGGGCCTGGTGGAGGCTGCCCCTGCACTGCTGGGGGGTGGGGGTGATGGTAGACATGAGTGGGGGCCTGGTGGAGGGTGCCCCTGGTGGCTGAGGGGTGGGGGTGGTGGGAGACATGAGTGGGGGCCTGGTGGAGGCTGCCCCTGCACTGCTGGGGGGTGGGGGTGCAGGGAGACATGAGTTGGACATGAGTGGGGGCCTGGTGGAGGGTGCCCCTGCACTGTTGGGGTGTGGGGGTGATAGGGGACATGAGTGGGAGCCTGGTGGAGGCTGCCCCTGGTGGCTGGGGGGTGGTGGTAGACATGAGTGGGGGCCTGGTGGACGGTGCCCCTGGTGGCTGGGGGTGGGGGTTAAGGGAGACATGAGTTGGACATGAGTGGGGGGCTGGTGGAGGCTGCCCCTGCACTGCTGGGGGGTGGGGGTGATGGTAGACATGAGTGGGGGCCTGGTGAAGGCTGCCCCTGCACTGCTGGGGGGTGAGGGTGATGGGAGACATGAGTGGGGGCCTGGTGGAGGCTGCCCCTGGTGGCTGGGGGGTGGGGGTGGTGGGAGACATGAGTGGGGGCCTGGTGGAGGCTGCCCCTGGATGCTGGGGGGTGGGGGTGATGGGAGACATGAGTTGGGGCCTGGTGGAGACTGCCACTGCACTGCTGGGGGGTGAGGGTGATGGGAGACATGAGTGGGGGCCTGGTGGAGGCTGCCCCTGGTGGCTGGGGGGTGGGGGTGGTGGGGGGACATGAATGGGGGCCTGGTGGAGGCTGCCCCTGGATGCTGGGGGGTGGGGGTGATGGGAGACATGCGTGGGGGCCTGGTGGAGGCTGCCCCTGCACTGCTGGGGGGTGGGGGTGATAGGGGACATGAGTGGGGGCCTGGTGGAGGCTGCCCCTGCACTGCTGGGGGGTGGGGGTGATAGGGGACATGAGTGGGGGCCTGGTGGAGGCTGCCCCTGCACTGCTCGGGGGTGGGGTTGGTGGTAGACATGAGTGGGGGCCTGGTGGAGGGTGCCCCTGCACTGCTGGGGGGTGGGGGTGCAGGGAGACATGAGCTGGACATGAGTGGGGGCCTGGTGGAGGGTGCCCCTGGTGGCTGGGGGGTGGGGGTGGTGGGAGACATGAGTGGGGGCCTGGTGGAGGCTGCCCCTGCACTGCTGGGGGTGGGGGTGATGGGAGACATGAGTGGGGGCCTGGTGGAGGCTGCCCCTGCACTGCTGGGGTGTGGGGGTGGTAGGAGACATGGGTGGGGGCCTGGTGGAGGCTGGACCCAGCACTGCTGGGGGGTGGGGGTGCAGTGAGACATGAGTTGGACATGAGTGGGGGCCTGGTGGAGGCTGCCCCTGGTGGCTGGGTGGTGGGGGTGGTGGGAGACATGAGTGGGGGCTTGGTGGAGGGTGCCCCTGGTGGCTGGGGGGTGGAGGTGGTGGGAGACATGAATGGGGGCCTGGTGGAGGCTGCCCCTGCACTGCTGGGGGGTGGGGGTGCAGGGAGACATGAGTTGGACATGAGTGGGGGCCTGGTGGAGGCTGCCCCTGGTGGCTGGGGGGTGGGGGTGGTGGGAGACATGAGTGGGGGCCTGGTGGAGGGTGCCCCTGGTGGCTGGGGGGTGGGGGTGGTGGGAGACATGAGTGGAGGCCTGGTGGAGGCTGCCCCTGCACTGCTGGGGGGTGGGGGTGATGGTAGACATGAGTGGGGGCCTGGTGGAGGGTGCCCCTGGTGGCTGGGGGTTGGGGGTGGTGGGAGACATGAGTGGGGGCCTGGTGGAGGCTGTCCCTGCACTGCTAGAGGGTGGGGGTGGTGGGAGACATGAGTGGGGGCCTGGTGGAGGCTGTCCCTGCACTGCTGGAGGGTGGGGGTGGTGGGAGACATGGGTGGGGGCCTGGTGGAGGGTGCCCCTGGTGGCTAGGGGGTGGGGGTGGTGGGGGCCTGGTGGAGGCTGCCCCTGCAATGCTGGGGGGTGGGGGTGATGGTAGACATGAGTGAGGGCCTGGTGAAGGGTGCCCCTGGTGGCTGGGGGGTGGGCGTGGTGGGAGACATGAGTGGGGGCCTGGTGGAGGCTGCCCCTGCACAACTGGGGGGTGGGGGTGCAGGGAGACATGAGTTAGACATGAGTGGGGGCCTGGTGGCGGGTGCCCCTGCACTGCTGGGGGGTGGGGGTGATGGTAGACATGAGTGGGGGCCTGGTGGAGGGTGCCCCTGGTGGCTGGGGGTGGTGGGAGACATGAGTGGGGGCCTGGTGGAGGCCGCCCCTGGTGGCTGGGGGGTGGGGGTGGTGGGAGACATGAGTTGGGGCCTGGTGGAGGCTGCCCCTGCACTGCTGGGGGGTGGGGGTGATGGTAGACATGAGTGGGGGCCTGGTGGAGGGTGCCCCTGGTGGCTGGGGGTGGTGGGAGACATGAGTGGGGGCCTGGTGGAGGCCGCCCCTGCACTGCTGGGGTGTGGGGGTGATGGGAGACATGAGTGGGTGCCTGGTGGAGGGTGCCCCTGGTGGCTGGAGGGTGGGGGTGCAGGGAGACATGAGTTGGACATGAGTGGGGGCCTGGTGGAGGGTGCCCCTGCACTGCTGGGGGGTGGGGGTGATAGGGGACCTGAGTGGGGGCCTGGTGTAGGCTGCCCCTGGCGGCTGGGGGGTGGGGGTGGTGGGAGACATGAGTGGGGGCCTAGTGGAGGGTGCCCCTGCACTGCTGGGGGGTGGGGTGATAGGGGACATGAGTGGGGGCCTGGTGGAGGCTGCCCCTGATGGCTGGGGGGTGGGGGTGGTGGTAGACATGAGCGGGGCCTGGTGGAGGGTGCCCCTGGTGGCTGGGGGGTGGGGGTGCAGGGAGACATGAGTTGGACATGAGTGGGCCCTGGTGGAGGCTGCCCCTGCACTGCTGGGGGGGTGGAGGTGATGGTAGACATGAGTGGGGGCCTGGTGGAGGGTGCCCCTGGTGGCTGGGGGGTGGGGGTGGTGGGAGACATGAGTGGGGCCTGGTGGAGGGTGCCCCTGGTGGCTGGGGGTGGGGGTGGTGGGAGACATGAGTGTGGGCCTGGTAGAGGCTGCCCCTGCACTGCTGGGGGGTGGGGGTGGTGGGAGACATGAGTGGGTGCCTGGTGGAGGGTGCCCCTGGTGGCAGGGGGGTGTGGTTGGTGGGAGACATTATTGGGGGCCTGGTGGAGGCTGCCCCTGCACTGCTGGGGGGTCGGGGTGATGGTAGACATGAGTGGGGGCCTGGTGGAGGGTGCCCCTGGTGGCTGGGGTGTGGGGGTGGTGGGAGACATGAGTGGGGGCATGGTGGATGGTGCCCCTGGTGGCTGGGGGGTGGTGGGAGACATGAGTGGGGGCCTGGTGGAGGCTGCCCCTGCACTGCTGGGGGGTGGGGGTGATGGGAGACATGAGTGGGTGCCTGGTGGAGGGTGCCCCTGGTGGCTAGGGGGTGGGGGTGCAGGGAGACATGAGTTGGACATGAGTGGGCCCTGGTGGAGGCTGCCCCTGCACTGCTGGGGGGTGGGGGTGATGGTAGACATGAGTGGGGGCCTGGTGGAGGGTGCCCCTGGTGGCTGGGGGGTGGGGGTGGTGGAAGACATGAGTGGGGGCCTGGTGGAGGGTGCCCCTGGGGGGTGGGGGTGGTGGGAGACATGAGTGGGAGCCTGGTAGAGGCTGCCCCTGCACTGCTGGGGGGTGGGGGTGCAGGGAGACATGAGCTGGACATGAGTGGGGGCCTGGTGGAGGGTGCCCCTGGTGGCTGGGGGGTGGGGGTGGTGGGAGACATGAGTGGGGGCCTGGTGGAGGCTGCCCCTGCACTGCTGGGGGGTGGGGGTGATGGGAGACATGAGTGGGGGCCTGGTGGAGGCTGCCCCTGCACTGCTGGGGTGTGGGGGTGGTGGGAGACATGAGTGGGGGCCTGGTGGAGGCTGGACCCAGCACTGCTGGGGGGTGGGGGTGCAGTGAGACATGAGTTGGACATGAGTGGGGGCCTGGTGGAGGCTGCCCCTGGTGGCTGGGGGGTGGGGGTGGTGGGAGACATGAGTGGGGGCCTGGTGGAGGGTGCCCCTGGTGGCTGGGGGGTGGAGGTGGTGGGAGACATGAATGGGGCCCTGGTGGAGGCTGCCCCTGCACTGCTGGGGGGTGGGGGTGCAGGGAGACATGAGTTGGACATGAGTGGGGGCCTGGTGGAGGCTGCCCCTGGTGGCTGGGGGGTGGGGGTGGTGGGAGACATGAGTGGGGGCCTGGTGGAGGGTGCCCCTGGTGGCTGGGGGGTGGGGGTGGTGGGAGACATGAGTGGGGGCCTGGTGGAGGCTGCCCCTGCACTGCTGGGGGGTGGGGTGATGGTAGACATGAGTGGGGGCCTGGTGGAGGGTGCCCCTGGTGGCTGGGGGGTGGGGGTGGTGGGATACATGAGTGGGGGCCTGGTGGAGGCTGTCCCTGCACTGCTGGAGGGTGGGGGTGGTGGGAGACATGAGTGGGGGCCTGGTGGAGGGTGCCCCTGGTGGCTAGGGGGTGGGGGTGGTGGGGGCCTGGTGGAGGCTGCCCCTGCACTGCTGGGGGGTGGGGGTGATTGTAGACATGAGTGAGGGCCTGGTGGAGGCTGCCCCTGCACAACTGGGGGGTGGGGGTGCAGGGAGACATGAGTTGGACATGAGTGGGGGCCTGGTGGAGGGTGCCCCTGCACTGCTGGGGGGGTGGGGGAGATGGTAGACATGAGTGGGGGCCTGGTGGAGGGTGCCCGTGGTGGCTGGGGGGTGGGGGTGGTGGGAGACATGAGTGGGGGCCTGGTGGAGGGTGCCCCTGGTGGCTGGGGGGTGGTGGGAGACATGCGTGGGGGCCTGGTGGAGGCTGCCCCTGCACTGCTGGGGGGTGGGGGTGGTGGGAGACATGAGTGGGTGCCTGGTGGAGGCTGCCCCTGCACTGCTGGGGGGTCGGGGTGATGGTAGACATGAGTGGGGGCCTGGTGGAGGGTGCCCCTGGTGGCTGGGGGGTGGGGGTGGTGGGAGACATGAGTGGGTGCATGGTGGAGGATGCCCCTGGTGGCTGGGGGGTGGTTGGAGACATGAGTGGGGGCCTGGTGGAGGCTGCCCCTGCACTGCTGGGGGGTGGGGGTGATGGTAGACATGAGTGGGGGCCTGGTGGAGGGTGCCCCTGGTGGCTGGGGGGTGGGGGTGGTGGGAGACATGAGTGGGGGCCTGGTGGAGGCCACCCTTGCACTGCTGGGGTGTGGGGGTGATGGGAGACATGAGTGGGTGCCTGGTGGAGGGTGCCCCTGGTGGCTGGAGGGTGGGGGTGCAGGGAGACATGAGTTGGACATGAGTGGGGGCCTGGTGGAGGGTGCCCCTGCACTGCTGGGGGGTGGGGGTGATAGGGGACCTGAGTGGGGGCCTGGTGTAGGCTGCCCCTGGTGGCTGGGGGGTGGGGGTGGTGGGAGACATGAGTGGGGGCCTAGTGGAGGGTGCCCCTGCACTGCTGGGGGGTGGGGGTGATAGGGGACATGAGTGGGGGCCTGGTGGAGGCTGCCCCTGGTGGCTGGGGGGTGGGGGTGGTGGTAGACATGAGCGGGGTCTGGTGGAGGGTGCCCCTGGTGGCTGGGGGGTGGGGGTGCAGGGAGACATGAGTTGGACATGAGTGGGGGCCTGGTGGAGGCTGCCCTGGATGCTGGGGGGTGGGGTGATGGGAGACATGAGTGGGGGCCTGTTGGAGGCTGCCCCTGCACTGCTGGGGGGTGGGGGTGATGGTAGACATGAGTGGGGGCCTGGTGGAGGGTGCCCCTGGTGGCTGGGGGGTGGGGGTGGTGGGAGACATGAGTGGGGCCTGGTGGAGGGTGCCCCTGGTGGCTGGGGGGTGGGGGTGGTGGGAGACATGAGTGGGGGCCTGTTAGAGGCTGCCCCTGCACTGCTGGGGGGTGGGGGTGGTGGGAGACATTGAGTGGGTGCCTGGTGGAGGGTGCCCCTGATGGCAGGGGGGTGTGGGTGGTGGGAGACATGAATGGGGGCCTGGTGGAGGCTGCCCCTGCACTGCTGGGGGGTCGGGGTGATGGTAGACATGAGTGGGGGCCTGGTGGAGGGTGCCCCTGGTGGCTGGGGGGTGGGGGTGGTGGGAGACATGAGTGGGGGCATGGTGGAGGGTGCCCCTGGTGGCTGGGGGGGTGGGGGTGGTGGGAGACATGAGTGGGGGCCTGGTGGAGGCTGCCCCTGCACTGCTGGGGGATGGGGGTGATGGGAGACATGAGTGGGTGCCTGGTGGAGGGTGTCCCTGGTGGCTGGGGGTAGGGGGCGCAGGGAGACATGAGTTGGACATGAGTGGGGGCCTGGTGTAGGGTGCCCCTGCACTGCTGGGGGGTGGGGGTGATAGGGGACCTGAGTGCGGGCCTGGTGTAGGCTGCCCCTGGTGGCTGGGGGGTGGGGGTGGTGGGACACATGAGTGGGGGCCTAGTGGAGGGTGCCCCTGCACTGCTGGGGGGTGGGGGTGATAGGGGACATGAGTGGGGGCCTGGTGGAGGCTGCCCCTGGTGGCTGGGGGGTGGGGGTGGTGGAAGACATGAGCGGGGCCTGGTGGAGGGTGCCCCTGGTGGCTGGGGGGTGGGGGTGCAGGGAGACATGAGTTGGACATGAGTGGGCCCTGGTGGAGGCTGCCCCTGCACTGCTGGGGGGTGGGGGTGATGGTAGACATGAGTGGGGGCCTGGTGGAGGGTGCCCCTGGTGGCTGGGGGGTGGGGGTGGTGGGAGACATGAGTGGGGGTCTGGTGGAGGGTGCCCCTGGTGGCTGGGGGGTGGGGGTGGTGGGAGACATGAGTGGGGGCCTGGTAGAGGCTGCCCCTGCACTGCTGGCGGGTGGGGGTGGTGGGAGACATGAGTGGGTGCCTGGTGGAGGGTGCCTCTGGTGGCTGGAGGGTGGGGGTGGTGGGAGACATGAATGGGGGCCTGGTGGAGGCTGCCCCTGCACTGCTGGGGGGTCGGGGTGATGATAGACATGAGTGGGGGCCTGGTGGAGGGTGCCCCTGGCGGCTTGGGAGTGGGGGTGGTGGGAGACATGAGTGGGGGCATGGTGGAGGGTGCCCCTGGTGGCTGGGGGGTGGGGGTGGTGGGAGACATGAGTGGGGGCCTGGTGGAGGCTGCCCCTGCACTGCTGGGGGGTGGGGGTGATGGGAGACATGAGTGGGTGCCTGGTGGAGGGTGCCCCTGGTGGCTGGGGGGTGGGGGCGCAGGGAGACATGAGTTGGACATGAGTGGGGGCCTGGTGTAGGGTGCCCCTGCACTGCTGGGGGTGGGGGTGATAGGGGACCTGAGTGCGGGCCTGGTGTAGGCTGCCCCTGGTGGCTGGGGGGTGGGGGTGGTGGTAGACATGAGTGGGGGCCTGGTGGAGGGTGCCCCTGGTGGCTAGGGGGTGGCAGGGCAGGGAGACATGAGTTGGACATGAGTGGGGGCCTGGTGGAGGCTGCCCCTGCATTGCTGGGGGGTGTGGGTGATGGTAGACATGAGTGGGGGCCTGGTGGAGGGTGCCCCTGGTGGCTGGGGGGTAGGGGTGGTGGGAGACATGAGTGGGGGCCTGGTGGAGGCTGCCCCTGCACTGCTGGGGAGTGGGGGTGCAGGGAGACATGAGTTGGACATGAGTGGGGGCCTGGTGGAGGGTGCCCCTGGTGGCTGGGGGGTGGGGGTGGTGGGAGACATGAGTGGGGGCCTGGTGGAGGGTGCCCCTGGTGGCTGGGGGGTGGGGATGGTGGTAGACATGAGTGGGGGCTGCCCCTGCACTGCTGGGGGGTGGGGGTGATGGTAGACATGAGTGGGGGCCTGGTGGAGGGTGCCCCTGGTGGCTGGGGGGTGGGGGTGGTGGGAGACATGAGTGGGGGCCTGGTGGAGGCTGCCCCTGCACTGCTGGGGGGTGGGGGTGATGGGAGACATGAGTGGGTGCCTGGTGGAGGGTGCCCCTGGTGGCTGGAGGGTGGGGGTGCAGGGGGACATGAGTTGGACATGAGTGGGGGCCTGGTGGAGGGTGCCCCTGCACTGCTGGGGGTGGGGGTGATAGGGGACATGAGTGGGGGCCTGGTGGAGGCTGCCCCTGGTGGCTGGGGGGTGGGGGTGGTGGTAGACATGAGCGGGGTCTGGTGGAGGGTGCCCCTGGTGGCTGGGGGGTGGGGGTGCAGGGAGACATGAGTTGGACATGAGTGGGCCCTGGTGGAGGCTGCCCCTGCACTGCTGGGGGGTGGGGGTGATGGTAGACATGAGTGGGGGCCTGGTGGAGGGTGCCCCTGGTGGCTGGGGGGTGGGGGTGGTGGGAGACATGAGTGGGGGCCTGGTGGAGGGTGCCCCTGGTGGCTGGGGGGTGGGGGTGGTAGGAGACATGAGTGGGGGCCTGGTAGAGGCTGCCCCTGCACTGCTGGGGGGTGAGGGTGGTGGGAGACATGAGTGGGTGCCTGGTGGAGGGTGCCCCTGGTGGCAGGGGGGTGTGGGTGGTGGGAGACATGAATGGGGGCCTGGTGGAGGCTGCCCCTGCACTGCTGGGGGGTCGGGGTGATGGTAGACATGAGTTGGGGCCTGGTGGAGGGTGCCCCTGGTGGCTGGGGTGTGGGGGTGGTGGGAGACATGAGTGGGGGCATGGTGGAGGGTGCCCCTGGTGGCTGGGGGGTGGGGGTGGTGGGAGACATGAGTGGGGGCCTGGTGTAGGCTGCCCCTGGTGGCTGGGGGGTGGGGGTGGTGGTAGACATGAGTGGGGGCCTGGTGGAGGGTGCCCCTGGTGGCTAGGGGGTGGCGGTGCAGGGAGACATGAGTTGGACATGAGTGGGGGCCTGGTGGAGGCTGCCCCTGCACTGCTGGGGGGTGTGGGTGATGGTAGACATGAGTGGGGGCCTGGTGGAGGGTGCCCCTGGTGGCTGGGGGGTGGGGTGGTGGGAGACATGAGTGGGGGCCTGGTGGAGGCTGCCCCTGCACTGCTGGGGAGTGGGGGTGCAGGGAGACATGAGTTGGACATGAGTGGGGGCCTGGTGGAGGGTGCCCCTGGTGGCTGGGGGGTGGGGGTGGTGGGAGACATGAGTGGGGGCCTGCTGGAGGGTGCTCCTGGTGGCTGGGGGTGGGGATGGTGGTAGACATGAGTGGGGGCATGGTGGAGGCTGCCCCTGCACTGCTGGGGGGTGGGGGTGATGGTAGACATGAGTGGGGGCCTGGTGGAGGGTGCCCCTGGTGGCTGGGGGGTGGGGGTGGTGGGAGACATGAGTGGGGGCCTGGTGGAGGCTGCCCCTGCACTGCTGGGGGGTGGGGGTGATGGTAGACATGAGTGGGGGCCTGGTGGAGGGTGCCCCTGGTGGTTGGGGGGTGGGGTGGTGGGAGACATGAGTGGGGGCCTGGTGGAGGCTGCCCCTGCACTGCTGGGGAGTGGGGGTGCAGGGAGACATGAGTTGGACATGAGTGGGGGCCTGGTGGAGGGTGCCCCTGCACTGCTGGGGGTCGGGGTGATGGTAGACATGAGTGGGGGCCTGGTGGAGGGTGCCCCTGGTGGCTGGGGGGTGGGGATGGTGGTAGACATGAGTGGGGGCATGGTGGAGGGTGCCCCTGGTGGCTGGGGGGTGGGGGTGGTGGGAGACATGAGTGGGGGCCTGGTGGAGGCTGCCCCTGCACTGCTTGGGGGTGGGGGTGATGGTAGACATGAGTGGGGGCCTGGTGGAGGGTGCCCCTAGTGGCTGGGGGGTGGGGGTGGTGGGAGACATGAGTGGGGGCCTGGTGGAGGCTGCCCCTGCACTGCTGGGGAGTGGGGGTGCAGGGAGACATGAGTTGGACATGAGTGGAGGCCTGGTGGAGGGTGCCCCTGCACTGCTGGGGGGTCAGGGTGATGGTAGACATGAGTGAGGGCCTGGTGGAGGGTGCCCCTGGTGGCTGGGGGTGGTGGGAGACATGAGTGGGGGCATGGTGGAGGGTGCCCCTGGTGGCTGGGGCGTGGGGGTGGTGGGAGACATGAGTGGGGGCCTGGTGGAGGCTGCCCCTGCACTGCTGGGGGGTGGGGGTGATGGGAGACATGAGTGGGTGCCTGGTGGAGGGTGCCCCTGGTGGCTGGGGGGTGGGGGCACAGGGAGACATGAGTTGGACATGGGTGGGGGCCTGGTGGAGGGTTCCCCTGCACTGCTGGGGGCTGGGTGTGATAGGGGACCTGAGTGCGGGCCTGGTGTAGGCTGCCCCTGGTGGCTGAGGGGTGGGGGTGGTGGGAGACATGAGTGGGGGCATAATGGAGGGTGCCCCTGCACTGCTGGGGGGTGGGGGTGATAGGGGACATGAGTGGGGGCCTGGTGGAGGCTGCCCCTGGTGGTTGGGGGGTGGGGGTGGTGGTAGACATGAGCGGGGCCTGGTGGAGGGTGCCCCTGGTGGCTGGGGAGTGGGGGTGCAGGGAGACATGAGTTGGACATGAGTGGGCCCTGGTGGAGGCTACCCTGCACTGTTGGGGGGTGGGGGTGATGGTAGACATGAGTGGGGGCCTGGTGGAGGGTGCCCCTGGTGGCTGGGGGGTGGGGGTGGTGGGAGACATGAGTGGGGGCCTGGTGGAGGGTGCCCCTGGTGGCTGGGGGGTGGGGGTGGTGGGAGACATGAGTGGGGGCCTGGTAGAGGCTGCCCCTGCACTGCTGGGGGGTGGGGGTGGTGGGAGACATGAGTGGGTGCCTGGTGGAGGGTGCCCCTGGTGGCTGGGGGGTGGGGGTGGTGGGAAACATGAATGGGGGCCTGCTGGAGGCTGCCCCTGCACTGCTGGGGGGTCGGGGTGATGGTAGACATGAGTGGGGGCCTGGTGGAGGGTGCCCCTGGTGGCTGGGGTGTGGGGGTGGTGGGAGACATGAGTGGGGGCATGGTGGAGGGTGCCCCTGGTGGCTGGGGGGTGGGGGTGGTGGGAGACATGAGTGGGGGCCTGGTGGAGGCTGCCCCTGCACTGCTGTGGGGTGGGGGTGATGGGAGACATGATTGGGTGCCTGGTGGAGGGTGCCCCTGGTGGCTGGGGCGTGGGGGCGCAGGGAGACATGAGTTGGACATGAGTGGGGGCCTGGTGGAGGGTGCCCCTGCACTGCTGGGGGGTGGGGGTGATAGGGGACCTGAGTGCGGGCCTGGTGTAGGCTGCCCCTGGTGGCTGGGGGGTGGGGGTGGTTGTAGACATGAGTGGGGGCCTGGTGGAGGGTGCCCCTGGTGGCTAGGGGGTGGCGGTGCAGGGAGACATGAGTTGGACATGAGTGGGGGCCTGGTGGAGGCTGCCCCTGCACTGCTGGGGGGTGTGGGTGATGGTAGACATGAGTGGGGGCCTGGTGGAGGGTGCCCCTGGTGGCTGGGGGGTCGGGATAGTGGGAGACATGAGTGGGGGCCTGGTGGAGGCTGCCCCTGCACTGCTGGGGAGTGGGGGTGCAGGGAGACATGAGTTGGACATGAGTGGGGGCCTGGTGGAGGGTGCCCCTGGTGGCCTGGGGGTGGGGGTGATGGGAGACATGAGTGGGGGCCTGGTGGAGGGTGCCCCTGGTGGCTGGGGGGTGGGGATGGTGGTAGACATGAGTGGGGGCATGGTGGAGGCTGCCCCTGCACTGCTGGGGGGTGGGGGTGATGGTAGACATGAGTGGGGGCCTGGTGGAGGGTGCCCCTGGTGGCTGGGGGGTGGGGGTGGTGGGAGACATGAGTGGGAGCCTGGTGGAGGCTGCCCCTGCACTGCTGGGGGGTGGGGGTGATGGTAGACATGAGTGGGGGCCTGGTGGAGGGTGCCCCTGGTGGCTGGGGGGTGAGGGTGGTGGGAGACATGATTGGGGGCCTGGTGGAGGCTGCCCCTGCACTGCTGGGGAGTGGGGGTGCAGGGAGACATGAGTTGGACATGAGTGGGGGCCTGGTGGAGGGTGCCCCTGCACTGCCGGGGGTCGGGGTGATGGTAGACATGAGTGGGGGCCTGGTGGAGGGTGCCCCTGGTGGCTGGGGGGTGGGGATGGTGGTAGACATGAGTGGGGGCATGGTGGAGGGTGCCCCTGGTAGCTGGGGGGTGGGGGTGGTGGGAGACATGAGTGGGGGCCTGGTGGAGGCTGCCCCTGAACTGCTGGGGGGTGGGGGTGATGGTAGACATGAGTGGGGGCCTGGTGGAGGGTGCCCCTAGTGGCTGGGGGGTGGGGGTGGTGGGAGACATGAGTGGGGGCCTGGTGGAGGCTGCCCCTGCACTGCTGGGGAGTGGGGGTGCAGGGAGACATGAGTTGGACATGAGTGGAGGCCTGGTGGAGGGTGCCCCTGCACTGCTTGGGGGTCGGGGTGATGGTAGACATGAGTGAGGGCCTGGTGGAGGGTGCCCCTGGTGGCTGGGGGGTGGGGGTGGTGGGAGACATGAGTGGGGGCATGGTGGAGGGTGCCCCTGGTGGCTGGGGGGTGGGGGTGGTGGGAGACATGAGTGGGGGCCTGGTGGAGGCTGCCCCTGCACTGCTGGGGGGTGGCGGTGATGGTAGACATGAGTGGGGGCCTGGTGGAGGGTTCCTCTAGTGGCTGGGGGGTGGGGGTGGTGGGAGACATGAGTGGGGGCCTGGTGGAGGCCGCCCCTGCACTGCTGGGATGTGGGCGTGATGGGAGACATGAGTGGGTGCCTAATGGAGGGTGCCCCTGGTGGCTGGGGGGTGGGGGCGCAGGGAGACATGAGTTGGACATGAGTGGAGGCCTGGTGGAGGCTGCCCCTGCACTGCTGGGGGGTGGGGGTGATGGGAGACATGAGTGGGGGCCTGGTGGAGGGTGCCCCTGGTGGCTGGGGGGTGGGGGTGGTGGGAGACATGAGTGGGGGCCTGGTGGAGGGTGCCCCTGGTGGCTGGGGGGTGGGGGTGGTGGGAGACATGAGTGGGGGCCTGGTGGAGGCTGCCCCTGCACTGCTGGGGGCTCGGGGTGATGGTAGACATGAGTGGGGGCCTGGTGGAGGGTGCCCCTGGTGGCTGGGGGGTGGGGGTGGTGGGAGACATGAGTGGGGGCCTGGTGGAGGCTGCCCCTGCACTGCTGGGGGGTGGGGGTGGTGGGAGACATGAGTGGGGGCCTGGTGGAGGGTGCCCCTGGTGGCTGGGGGGTGGGGGTGGTGGGAGACATGAGTGGGGGCCTGGTGGAGGCTGCCCCTGCACTGCTGGGGGCTCGGGGTGATGGTAGACATGAGTGGGGGCCTGGTGGAGGGTGCCCCTGGTGGCTGGGGGTGGGGGTGGTGGGAGACATGAGTGGGGGCCTGGTGGAGGCTGCCCCTGCACTGCTGGGGAGTGGGGGTGCAGGGAGACATGAGTTGAACATGAGTGGGGGCCTGGTGGAGGGTGCCCTTGCACTGCTGGGGGGTGGGGGTGATAGGGGACATGAGTGGGAGTCTGGTGGAGGCTGCCCCTGGTGGCTGGGGGGTGGGAGTGGTGGTAGACATGAGTGGGGGCCTGGTGGAGGGTGCCCCTGGTGGCTGGCGGGTGGGGGTAGTGGGAGACATGAGTGTGGGCCTGGTGGAGGCTGCCCCTGCACTGCTGGGGGGTGGGGGTGGTGGGAGACATGAGTGGGGGCCTGGTGGAGGGCGCCCCTGGTGGCTGGGGGGTGGGGGTGGTGGGAGACATGAGTGTGGGCCTGGCGGAGGCTGCCCCTGCACTGCTGTGGGCTGGGGGTGATGGTAGACATGAGTGGGTGCCTGGTGGAGGGTGCCCCTGGTGGCTGGGGGGTGGGGGTGGTGGGAGACATGAGTGGGGGCCTGGTGGAGGCTGCCCCTGCACTGCTGAGGGGTGGGGTTGCAGGGAGACATGAGTTGGACATGAGTGGGGGCCTGGTGGAGGGTGCCCCTGCACTGCTGGGGGGTGGGGGTGATAGGGGACATGAGTGGGAGCCTGGTGGAGGCTGCCCCTGGTGGCTGGGGGGTGGGGGTGGTGGTAGACATGAGTGGGGGCCTGGTGGATGGTGCCCCTGGTGGCTGGGGGGTGGGGGTGGTGGGAGACATGAGTGGGGGCCTGGTGGAGGCTGCCCCTGCACTGCTGGGGGGTGGCGGTGATGGTAGACATGAGTGGGGGCCTGGTGGAGGGTGCCTCTAGTGGCTGGGGGGTGGGGGTGGTGGGAGACATGAGTGGGGGCCTGGTGGAGCCCGCCCCTGCACTGCTGGGATGTGGGCGTGATGGGAGACATGAGTGGGTGCCTAATGGAGGGTGCCCCTGGTGGCTGGGGGGTGGGGGCGCAGGGAGACATGAGTTGGACATGAGTGGAGGCCTGGTGGAGGCTGCCCCTGCACTGCTGCGGGGTGGGGGTGATGGTAGACATGAGTGGGGGCCTGGTGGAGGGTGCCCCTGGTGGCTGGGGGGTGGGGGTGGTGGGAGACATGAGTGGGGGCCTGGTGGAGGCTGCCCCTGCACTGCTGGGGGGTGGGGGTGGTGGGAGACATGAGTGGGGGCCTGGTGGAGGGTGCCCCTGGTGGCTGGGGGGTGGGGGTGGTGGGAGACATGAGTGGGGGCCTGGTGGAGGCTGCCCCTGCACTGCTGGGGGCTGGGGGTGATGGTAGACATGAGTGGGGGCCTGGTGGAGGGTGCCCCTGGTGACTAGGGGGTGGGGGTGGTGGGAGACATGAGTGGGGGCCTGGTGGAGGCTGCCCCTGCACTGCTGGGGAGTGGGGGTGCAGGGAGACATGAGTTGAACATGAGTGGGGGCCTGGTGGAGGGTGCCCCTGCACTGCTGGGGGGTGGGGGTGATAGGGGACATGAGTGGGAGTCTGGTGGAGGCTGCCCCTGGTGGCTGGGGGGTGGGAGTGGTGGTAGACATGAGTGGGGGCCTGGTGGAGGGTGCCCCTGGTGGCTGGCGGGTGGGGGTAGTGGGAGACATGAGTGGGGGCCTGGTGGAGGCTGCCCCTGCACTGCTGGGGGGTGGGGGTGGTGGGAGACATGAGTGGGGGCCTGGTGGAGGGTGCCCCTGGTGGCTGGGGGGTGGGGGTGGTGGGAGACATGAGTGTGGGCCTGGCGGAGGATGCCCCTGCACTGCTGGGGGCTGGGGGTGATGGTAGACATGAGTGGGTGCCTGGTGGAGGGTGCCCCTGGTGGCTGGGGGGTGGGGGTGGTGGGAGACATGAGTGGGGGCCTAGTGGAGGCTGCCCCTGCACTGCTGAGGGGTGGGGTTGCAGGGAGACATGAGTTGGACATGAGTGGGGGCCTGGTGGAGGGTGCCCCTGCACTGCTGGGGGGTGGGGGTGATAGGGGACATGAGTGGGAGCCTGGTGGAGGCTGCCCCTGGTGGCTGGGGGGTGGGGGTGGTGGTAGACATGAGTGGGGGCCTGGTGGATGGTGCCCCTGGTGGCTGGGGGGTGGGGGTGCAGGGAGACATGAGTTGGACATGAGTGGGGGCCTGGTGGAGGCTGCCCCTGGATGCTGTGGGGTGGGGTGATGGGAGACATGAGTGGGGGCCTGGTGGAGGCTGCCCCTGCACTGCTGGGGGGTGGGGGTGATAGGGGACATGAGTGGGGGCCTAGTCGAGGCTGCCCCTGGACTGCTGGGGGTGGGGGTGATAGGGGACATGAGTGGGGGCCTGGTGGAGGCTGCCCCTGCACTGCTGGGGGGTGGGGTGGTGGTAGACATGAGTGGGGGCCGGGTGGAGGGTGCCCCTGCACTGCTGGGGGGTGGGGGTGCAGGGAGACATGAGTTGGACATGAGTGGGGGCCTGGTGGAGGCTGCTCCTGGTGGCTGGGGGGTGGGAGTGGTGGGAGACATGTGTGTGGGCCTGGTGGAGGCTGACCCTGCACTGCACTGCTGGGGGGTGGGGGTGATGGGAGACATGAGTGGGGGCCTGGTGGAGGCTGCCCCTGCACTGCTGAGGGGTGGGGGTGGTGGGAGACATGAGTGGGGGCCTGGTGGAGGCTGCCCCTGCACTGCTGGGGGGTGGGGGTGCATGGAGACATGAGTTGGACATGAGTGGGGGCCTGGTGGAGGCTGCCCCTGGTGGCTGGGGGGTAGGGGTGGTGGGAGACATGAGGGGGGGCCTGGTGGAGGCTGCCCCTGGTGGCTGGGGGTGCAGGGGGACATGCGTTGGTGGGCAGTAGTGCAAGGTGACATGTGGGTTGGCTGGGGGGCATGGCCATGGTGGATGAGGTGCCTGCGGGACATGTGCAGGGTAGGCCCCTGTGGTGTCGGCCACCTGCAGGGGCCATGGAGGGTGTAGAGGGAACACCTGGGAGGACCCACACGTGCAATTCACGTGTGGTGCTCCCCGCGCACCCCTGGAATACACGTACCCTGATGGAATCGCGTGTGATACTTCCTGCGCACCCCTGAAATACACGTACCCTGCTGCTTTTGCGTGTGATACTTCCCGCGCACCCCTGGAATACACGTACCCTGCTGCTTTTGCGTGTGATACTTCCCGCGCACCCCTGGAATACACGTACCCTGATGGAATCGCGTGTGATACTTCCTGCGCTCCCCTGAAATACACGTACCCTGCTGCTTTTGCGTGTGATATTTCCTGCGCACTCCTGGAATACACGTACCCTGATGGAATCACATGTGATACTTCCCACGCACCCCTGAAATACACGTACCCTGCTGCTTTTGCGTGTGAATCTTCCCGCGCACCCCTGAAATACACGTACCCTGCTGCTTTTGCGTGTGACACTTCCCGCGCACCACTGGAATACACGTACCCTGCTGTTTTTCCGTGTGATACTTCCCGCGCACCCCTGGAATACACATACCCTGCTGTTTTTGCGTGTGATACTTCCCGCGCACCCCTGGAATACACGTGCACTGATGGAATCGCGTGTGTTACTTCCCACGCACCCCTGATGTACACGTACCCAGGACAG
Organism: Ambystoma mexicanum; assembly: GCF_040938575.1. Taxonomy (NCBI): domain Eukaryota; kingdom Metazoa; phylum Chordata; class Amphibia; order Caudata; family Ambystomatidae; genus Ambystoma; species Ambystoma mexicanum. The sequence continues at coordinate 860,920,008 of NC_090933.1, forward strand.
TCGCGTGTGGGACTTCCCGCGAACCACTGAAATACACGTTCCCCGCTTGGCGTTTGCTGTTTGCCAGCCCTGTGAACTGGTCCAGGGTTAGCGCAGCCCTTTGCGATGATTTGGGGACTTTGAAGGCTCTTCCTTGCGCGAGGGCGTTCTTGGGGGCGTAACTGGCGCTGCTGCAGGGTCGCTGCGCCACTCTGCGCCACGGCTGGTTTCGGAGGCTAAAATCCATGAATTCGCTGTGCGATGAAAAGGATTTTTTCGCACGCGGCTGGCGCAGTGTATCGCACGGGGACACTGTGCGCCAGCCACGTGCTCCATTTTTGTGCAAATTTCTATGAATTACCCTGTCAATCTCTTGCTAACATGAGAATACTTGCAATTTTCTTTTTCCCTCACAATTTTTCCTACAACAATATTGTTGATGCCACTTTTTCTATGGTGATTTCTTTTAATGTAATATGGCATTAACAGCCTTACTATTTCTATGAGTTTTGCACTGTAGAAAAAAAATTTTAATGTACAATTCCAGGTCTAGTAATGCTATGTTAAGACAGTTGTACATAAGAAATAGTTGGGTGTGAATATTGTTGCTGTGTTGTTTTTATCAATTGTATACAGTGAAAAAGTCATTCTTGCGTTCTGCCTAACATCATATAATCTGTTTAAATCATCCACAATTTTAGATATTTGTATGATAGAGCAATATTATCATGACAAGGATAGCATGTGTATTTCTAGGGATGGGCTGTTTTGCCAAAGGCTATCCCTTATGTGTATGTGGTTTCACTGATATCAAATGAGGATGCAGTGATTATGGCCAAAAAAAGAAGATGTGTGGGAAATCAGGTGAACACCTGGTTTAGGTTTGGAGATGTGGTTTAGGTTTTTATTTAGTCACTGACATCCTTGGAGGACTCGGTGGTTGAATGCTTGGATCATTGCCGGTTTTAGTATGGAGTATGGTTATGGCACCAGTTGTTCACTGATGTCATTGGAAGATGTGTAAGGATATTCTCCTGCTTTTTAGGTAACCAGTTTTGGTTATGATACCGGTTTGTATGCTGAAGTAAAATGAGGATTTGGAATGTATGTGTAAGGACGTTGACGTTGAAGGAAAAAGTGTAAGCAGTGACGTCAATGGAGTTTGGAATGATTGTCACACGCGCAAGATGAGAGTGATTATGGTTTGGTTGGGAATGTCCGCCTGCCAAGCTGTGTGTTTTGATTTTTAAAGGTGTATCATGACTGGTAGAGTTTGGAGTTCCAAGTCATGATTTCAATAGCATAGTTTCCTTAGTGTGTATTCAGATTAACTGTACAACCCTTTGTGGCTTCTGTGATGCAATTATCTCTTTTGACTCTTTTCCATCTGCCATTGGGAGCGTGGGTTGCTAACTATTTTAGTGTTTTGATGGGTGTCAATGGTGCCTGGCCAGCATATTGAAATTGTTTGTGAGTAGATTATGCACTGTGTTTGTCGCGTCTGCACATTTTTGGCTGAGTTGTTGTGTGTGGGGTGTGTATGGGAGAGTGTTGAGGTCTCCTCCATTTTATTTAGTGTCATCTTAGTGAATCGGAGTTTGATGACACCTTTCTGAGTTAGTACAGTCCCTTGATGGTACAGTAGGGGAAGCGCACTAGCCCATAGAGGGGCAGGTTTGTGCTCTAGTGTGGCAGCTTAGATGTTCATTTGTGGCAAGAATGGATGGAAGGTGTTTAGTTTTTTTTTTTACAGGAGGAGGAGAAATGTAGTTTGTTAGCCCATAGAGGGGCAGGTTTGTGCCCTAGGGTTGCAGCCTAGATGCTAATTTGTGGCAGGAATGGACGGGAGGAGTTATGACATTTTTATATGTGGTTTATTATTGATGGTAGTGTATTGGTTGTGATGCTGCCCTCTGTAACAAGTCAGTTACACTTGGTTGGGTGTCTCTGTCTCATGTTGAGGAACCACCTTTGGTCCTCAAGAAGTGTGAGGATTGTTTGAACGGTGTTTGCAAACCCTGAGTCTGACTGTGAGGTTTCCTCAGTTCTTTTGGTAACGGGGGAAGGTGAGCTGTATCTGATCCCTGTTCCTGTGTGTATGTCTTGGTGAGTGGTGATGTCAGTATGGAATGTGAGGCTGTGTGTCTGAGTAGAATGTTGTGTGAGTGGGGTTCCTACCTAGGAGTTGATTAAGATGTAGCCTGGGTGGTGGGAACTAGTGGGCACTCCACAAGTATCTCTCTTGATGATTACCTGATGATACCTGATTGACATGATGTGGTTCTTAAGCAATAACCTGTGACCTACACTACAGAGCCGGCATGTCATTATGAAGACCACATCATAATACAGAGCATAACCCATAGATTTTAAGATCTTCTCACCACACTCCCCTTTTCTTTGTGTGGTTATTGGAATATGCCTTTTTACTTGAAAATCAGCCAGAGTTTCGTTCAGTACTCCTGACATAGCCCCACTGCAATGTGGTGGAAGTGTGTTCGTGTATGACACATGATTGAAATGTTGGTTGCCCTTTGGTGCATTGGACTGGAATTAAGGGACGAGGAAAGGAAGTGTTAGTGGGGATAGACAAAGAGGCTGATGTGAAACCTAAGGATTTCATGGGCACAGCCTGGAAGTAAAGAGTTGTGTACTCTAGTATGTTTCTATGTGGTTGTGACACTGATACTTGCATCTATGTTAATTCAGAGCAGAGAAAATAAGAGCTGTTAGCTGCCAGTGCTTGTACACCAGGAGAGTCAATGGACTGGGAAATGCGATAGTGCTAAAGATGTTGCAGGTGGCACAGTGGACTCTAAGTAGTTTTGCAGTAATTAATGTGATGGTGGTGCTAGCAGGCATAAGGCTACAGTGTGCATGGGGATCTGTGTGTGTCTGCCATTGCACAACATTCATTATAAAATGGAGCCTAGGACAGCAAGAACCCACCACCTCAATTCGTACCAACAGTAAAGGACCTCTGCATTCAGCCCAAATGCAGGCTGGAAGCCTACCAGTTTGGCTTTGCCTTTAGACTCCAGACAACAAGACTGTTCAAGAGCTTCCATAACTAACCTACTCAACATTTATGCTACACACACAGATCCGCATGCAGTAATTCCACTGGAATTATTGTTAAACTAATTTACTGTTACCACCACTTGGTCCTACGAATTTACAGCAGGATTCTGAGTGGTGTAATGGTGGCATTAGTCCCCATTTTTTGAGTCAATAGTACTCCATGGGGATTTATCATGAGCAGTAATTGTGCCGCAGTAAATCTGACTCTTAAGGGACTCATTACTGGTTTGTTCGGTATGTCAGAGGAATCATTGCCAAACACTTTGCCATTAACAACACTAAGTCATCCAAATGTACTGCAAGGTTATGAGTTGATTAATGGTGGTGTCAGTCCGAATTTTTTGAGTCAATAGTGCTCCATGGGAATTTCATCAAATTTACCATGAGTAGTCATTGTACCACAGTACATTTGATGATTTGTGGCTTTGAAGTGAAGGAATAACATCCAGTTTTCTACTGGAGGCAAATCCTCTACTTAAAGTGTAAACCTATAATTTAGCCATGTGGTGGTAATTTCATTACTGCCAGAAAAGTGGTCAAATGCTTACTGCAGTGCCAAACTCATAATAAGGCCCACTCTAGCTCTCTTGCCATCAGGGTGATGAGAGACAAGCATTTCACTCATCTTTTACACATGGACTGTGGCAGTGGTTGCTCATCAGAGAGCTCAATCAGTTGTGATAAGTCAGACTAAGGATGCGGACAAGAGGCCATGTCACAACTTGAAATGTATTGAAAAAAAGAGAAGATGGCAGATTCTTTTCCCACCTCTAAAGGCAATATTTGCCCTATCTAAAAAGAAAAGAATGTGCCAGGAAAGAATCATCAGTAGGTCTTACAAACCTAACACAGTCCTCTTTCCCAAAGACTAATGTAACCTTAGTTCTGACCGCACCACTAACAAAAGGGATTAACATGAAGTGGTCCCAAATGGGTTTGCAGAGGGATTTGTTCCCAACCTATGAAATGGTTGCTGGCTTCTGACTGCCACCCAAATGTTTCTTTTGATGCTCCCAGGCCTTGTGGCTGGTTACACAGTTTAAGATTCAAGAACAAATGTCTCTTTATTCTTCCTTGTCTTCTAGTATAACAATCTCTGACTTTAGCAATCGAGCCATGATCACTCTGCCATGGAATATGGTTTCTTCCACCTGAGCTTGGGATTGTGTACTTCTCACACCGCCCTGGAATATAGATTCTCTCACTTGACCTTGGGATCACGTATTTCTCTCCCCACTTCGGGTTACCTCTTCTCCCACTGTTGTTTCTCTCCCCCTACCTTGGGGTGCAGACACTCTCACCCCACCATCGGGTATTGTATCTCTTAACCAGTCTTGGAGTCTTTTGTCTTTCACTGTGTCTAGGGGTACCTGGTCTCTCACCCTGTCTTGGTATATGGCCGGGTCTCCCCTACCTCCTCCCTGTAGCAACAGCATACCTTGTCTGTCGTAGCAGCAATCTTCGGGGGAGCTTGTCTCCTTGGCCGGCACTAAGCTGTAGTTTGGTTTTTTCTTGGTTTGCCACATCTGTTCATCAATTTGGCTCCATCTGCATGATGCTCACTGGTTCATTGGCATTGTGGACTGTACTTGCTGGTCAACCACTTCTGGCATGGTTGGGACTTCTCAGCTTGCTCAGTTGAGCTTAGCTAGATCCAGACCATCTCAGAGAGAGCAGCTTTCCGGGAACTCTTCTGCTCTACCTCGTAATATGCCTTCTGTGTAGGGCAACTTTCTGTGTCCGCTTTCCATGAGGTCGTCTCTTCTTGCATCACAATCTGCAAGATTTCCATTTCCTTCTCTTCTGTTGTCGCTCGTACAATGTCTTTATGGTTCAGGCTGAAACGAGATTGGACAATCCTTTGATTCTGTGATTCATGAAGTGAGGGTCTTATAAAAGAGTCAGAAAACACACCAGCCATTTCTAAAGGATCCTACATGCAATTTTCCTGGTCTATCCCCATATAGACAACAAACACATGAAGCTCTTCACATATGGTGGATGAATAAAATTCTTTTCTTGGGATTCCTTGTCCAACCATTAAGACATGTACTCAAAAGACTCCAGGACACAATTCTGTACAAGGTGAGGTGACTCAAGTCCCCATAATCTGGAACATAGGTCTGACACCAAGCGGGAGTCACCTCCAGTGGGATCCTGCTTGCCCTGTCCCCTATGAGTTGTCAAGCTTAGCATACTAACCTCCCCAGTAACAAAGAGGATGGCTCCCCCTTGGATAGAAGGGATTAATTTCCTGTATTTGTCACATACCCATTCTGTTGCAGATGGGTTGCAGATCTTAAAACCATCTCATTACCCTGGTTTTGGTGTCTTTTCACAAATACATCAATGTCTAATGGGACTGGTCAGTAATGAGACAGATTTTTCTACCAGTAAAGTAGTACTTTAGACTGGTGATAGCCCACTCAATGGCTAGGACTTCCAGCACTAAAGTTGCATAACTCTGTTCACGGGCAAAGTGTTTCCGGCTGGTATATAAGTCTGGGTGTTCATGGTCTTAGTGTAACTGGGATATGACCTCCCCAAAACCCATTTTGGAGGCATCAGTCTGAAGAATTAATACTTTGTTAAAATTTGGTATTTTAAGAACATGTTCTCTCTAACAGACCACTGAACACATGTGTACTGTGCAAAAACATGGAGGGAAAAAAGAGGAGTCACACTTGGGTATCATGTCAAGAACATTATAAAAACATCTGGAGAAATAAAAAGCTCCTAACAGATTTTTTTACAGAAGTAGAAAAAAATAAAACTTCAGGTGACAACAACACACAAAATATCCAAAAAATAGTTAAAACCGTAATTTTTCTTGTGATAGAGGTTGGTATTAAAGTGACTTCAAAAATGCAGACAGTTTACAATCACTGTCAGTTGTTTGGTTTGTTTAGGTCAGAGACATCCTGCAGTTACATCATCCAACTGTCTGATGATGAATATTTCCCATATTACAGATTAACAGACAGATTGGTCTGAGCAAACAAACAGGTGGCCCAAGAATCACTGCCAGGCACATTTGTGATGGTCTTAATCTACTAGTTCATACATTAAATATATGCACTTTAACATTATCAAAAATGTCAACACAACCATGTTTCAGCCATCTTCCATGGGATCCAAACAACTATTTGCGTCCCTTTATTTTGTCTTGGCCTTCATCAGGACAAAAATAATTCACATCAGAAACCAATACGCCCCTGTCATATCGTCAGTCACCTCGACATTGAAAGCGTCCAAAATGTTGACCTGAAATTAAATGCAGACATGACAAACTTACTTACATCCAATGGTGGTACAAACACACACTTCTGGAGATACAACAAATATAGAAAGTAATGAATAATGATAGCATAAGATTGCCACGATGGACATATGAAAGACTAAAGGTGGATTTATAAGGGCCAGATAAACCAGGCACTCAGGAAAGGTGTCATTTTATACATCTTAAAATTCCTTAATACGCTGGTGATTAATCAAAACACAGGCTTGGACTTCTTCATTGTGTATGTGTACTTTATTGGTGACAGGGTCCATTGTGTGCTTCAAAACAGACACCAGTGCATTACTACCCATATCCATCGTACAGAGTGAAACCATGTTACTCAGAAAATTTGGTTGATCAGATGCTGTCTCACATCACGTCCCTCCTGGCCATCGCCTCTTGCATGACCTGCATCCCCGTCACCTCCGTCCTCATCACCATCATTATCCTCATCAGGTGGTTACATTTGAACGTCAGGGGGCAGTGGCACATTCCGTCTGATACACATATTGTGCAGCATGACACATGCCATGTTGATCTTGGCCACCTTCTCATGGCCGTACTGGAGAGCGCCACCCGACCTGCTTATGCACCTAAACCGTGTCTTCAAAAGGCAAAATGTCTGCTCAATCACAACACGGGTACGGGTATGTGCACGATTGTAGTCCTCTTCGTGCTGGTTCTGTGGGTTCCGTACAGGGGTAAGGAGCCACCTCTTCAGGGGATAGCAGGCATCGCCTGTATGGGGGGAAGAATGGGGACCTGTTACTGTTCAGCTCTGGAGCAGCATGTACATGTCACACAAATCAACTTTGCATTCTGATTGAGATCCACGACTACCAGTATGCATGCAGACGATCTGTGTGACTGCAATGTGCAAAGGTGTGCTTGACCCTGCAAGTGGACATGCCCGATTCATGCCTCCGACAGCAATTGACATGTCCTGGCTGAGGCCAGGTCTTAGGTGTCCCTGAGTCCAGGCATATTTGGTACCACACTGCTAGTGTACTGCCATTCCGACATTGATGTTGCCATGCTGTGTAGCATCACTTCACTGATGCTATAGGTGTGTGGTTCAATGCTATGGCTAGGGGTGATCCCTTTGCATGCATTCAAGGGCACATTTCTGTATTGATGTTGTGCTGCGCTAATACTGTATTATCATCTTGACACCATGTTGCTGATTTGTGTATTATGTGGTGTGGCATGATGTGCAATGTGGATGTGGATGGATGTGTAATATTCATAGACCTGGATTGTTCTCTATGTTGTGTAGCTTATAATTGCATGTGGGTTCTTCTCAAGTACATTGTGGCCTTCCCTGATGGACATTGGCGTACATCTGTATGTCCATTTGTCCTACGGATGACAGGTTACACCCGGTTGGAGTACGTATATCCCCCCCCCCAATCACATCCAGTTGGAGTATGTATCCCCCCCAATCACACCCAGTTGGAGTATGTATCTCCCCCCCCCAATCACACCCAGTTGGAGTATGGATCTCTCCCCCCCAATCACACCTAGTTGGAGTATGTATCTCTCCCCCCCAATCACACTGCCATGTGCTTGACCTGCTACTCACCAAGTAGACACGAACGTTGTCTGGCTTGTCGCTTCATTTAGCGTGGTATGGTTGAGTTCCGCAGGACCATGGAATCATGGGTTGATCCGGGAAATCGGGCACAACAATGTGTGATTATCTTGTTAGCGTCACATACCATTTGGACATTGATGGAGTGGAATTGCTTCCTGTTTCAGTAGACTACTTCATTGTGATGTGGGACCACCAATTCCACATGGGTACAGTCGATGACCCCAATGCAACTTGGGATGCCTGCCAGTGAATAGAAGCCAACTTTGGTGTTTGCGATCTCCTGGGCAGTCCGTGGCATGAATATGTGTTCAAATGCATGCTTCAGGAGGGCATCGAATACCTGGTTCAGCGTGCATGAGAATACTGGTTGTGAGATGCCATGCATCTGCCCCACTGTATGCTGGTAGGTGCCTGTGGCCAGGAAGTGGAGCACAGTCACCACCTTAGGTAGAGGGGGGATGACAGTTCTGATGTCTATGAGGCTCACAATGTCGTTATGTATCATGTCCACGATGCTGGTGATGGTATCCCGGTCCAGACGGTACAGGGTGTGTATCTGCTCAGGGGTTGGGTTAAATGGACTGGCTCGGATCCTGGGGATTCGTGGCTGCCTCTGTGGTATGACTAGGTGCCCTGGTGGTGCTTGCTGCACCTGTCTTGCCCTCATCCTCCTCCTCCTCCTGCGTCTCCTCTGTGCTGCCTGTTGTTGTTGCTGCTGCACTGCAATCATGTCCTCCAGCCCATGTAATGCTGCTAGTATTGGAACCATCTTGGTGTGGGAAGGGGTGTGTGAAGGGGTGTGGTGTGCTCCTTTTGTGCTGCCACAGTCTCCTTTGCCTCCACCTGTGCTGATTGTGGGAACTCTGCTCAGTTCTATTAACGGGTGGTCCGCGATGCTGGTATTAGCGCCATGCCGGTAAGGGGTTTTTGGGGCTTTACCATGCCGCTATTTGCATGTCCGCATGGCTTGTGATGGTGTGCTATTAGCGGCATGGTGCTATTTACGGGATGAAGGGTCGCAAGCCCGCGAACTAGCCGCTATTAGTGGCACCATACTTAGCGGTGCCGCTAATAGCGGTAATCCGGGTCGTAATTGGCATGGGGATTTAACGATACCAGTATTCCCTTACGGGTAACGTTAATCCCTTACCGCACAACGTGTACTGAGGCCATAGTTCTCTAATCGCCTGGATAACACCCTGATTCTAGACTCTTTTGTAGCCTTTGCTCTGCAGAGTTCAGATCAGTTTGGTCTTTTTCTAGTGATTGTACACACCTATTATCCAGGTTTTCGGCATATTTTTCCTGTATTGCTCCAATATGGAGGTACAGATATGCTGCTATTCTGGCAATTTTGCTTTGCTCTTCTTTTACCTTAGGAGCCATATACAATTCACTCAGTGCCATGTGTAATGGACCCTGATCCGGCCATATGTCTAATCCTGTGGCAGTGGCTTGTTCTTTAATTTCCTGCAACCAAACATTCTGATTCTGATCTGTCCATTCACCCCTGACAAATAATTTGTGCAGTAGGTGTTCCCTTGCCATATTAATTTCTACTAGGGTCGCCATTCCGGAAATATTAATTTCCTTTCTGACTTACAGAAGTTATTTTATTTTTGCAAACAGACCAAATTCATTAGAGGGTTCCTATTGAAGGGTGTTAGGGCTTTTGCGGCCATTTTGATGATTCTTGCACCATCAGCACACAGGGATGTCACCAACCATCCCACCACCCTTCCCCCCTACCCCCACAACAGTCCAGAAACACCCTTCCCCCTCCCCCAACAGTCACTTATGTGTCTGGCACAATGTTGTTGTCCAGCTGCACACGTGGAAGGTTGACCCTGCAGTCCCTATTCCCCATTGCCACCACCAGCATTAGGAGGCTGGGTTGACGTGCGCCTGGTTGTGCACGTGGAGTGGCGGAGGGGGCTTGTCTGCCTTGAACTAGCGGATGATGATGTGGCTGTCTGTCCCGGTGGTGGTGGTGGGAACTGGCGGTCCATCGCGTCCGCTATCCGCGTGAGGACCTGCCTGAGTTGGCCAATCTCCCCACACAGCCTGTTGGTACAGGCTTCAATCGCCTCCCTTGAGTGCCTGGCAGTCTCTGTTATCTCCCCCCTGAGACGGGCAGCCTCTTCCACATGCTGCCCAACCAGCACAGTTATGTCCTCTTGGCGCTGCCTGATGCTGGCCAGGTCAAGGGCACTGTGGCGTTCTCGTGGTGTGGCTGCTGTGCCTTCCTCTGCAACCAGGACATCTGGTGAAGCCACTGGTGGGCTACTGGACCCTCCCATGTTGTTCTCGCCAGACTGGCCATGGACACTGGACCCAGGTGTTTGCTGTCGAGTTGCCTCTGGGGTTCCTGGGGGGGTTGGGGTGTGCATTTCTGTGGGGAACTCTATCGGGTCCTCCACATCTGAGAGCGGCGCTGTGGCTGCCGTCTCACCTGTGGAACTTGTGGCAGCAGAGGGTGGGCCCTCCGTGGCTGGAATCTGTGGTGGGGGGTTCACTTCTGAAGGTGGGGCAGTTGTTGCTGGTGTGGACAGTGGTATGGTAGCAGTGGCGCTCCGCCGATGTTTGGCACTCTGCATGGGAACTCTTCTCCCTTTGCCCCTTGATGTAGTGGGGGTGTCCCCTGTGTTCTTGTTTTTTTGGTTGCAGGGGGTGCCTGAGTTGTAGTGCCAGGTTCTTCACTGTCTGTATGTGAGCCTGTCAGGGACAAAGAGGGGGATGGCATTGGTGACGGTTCAATGTACTTCATGCAGAATACGTTAATCATGCTGTTGTGAGCATTGGGACTTCATTGGTAGGGATGCAGGTGATGTGTCTGTTGAGTGGGTCATCCATGCATGGTTGTGTGTGGCACTTGTCTCTGGTGATGCGTGCATGTGTGTGTGTTTCGGTTTGACACTGACATGGCTAGGGTTGTATGCATGTATGGATGTTTGCGCATCCATGAGGTGAATCTGGGCTCACATTTGGGGGGGACCTCAAAATTCACAGTGCATACTTTCATGTGTACACTCATCTCCATCTGATGTAGTTGCCACTCCATGCTCCATGCTCCCGACTCCCTCAATCGATTCAAAACCAATCGTGTTGGCGCAGGTCTCCTCCCACTCCTTTAATTTTATCGGCGAATCGGCTCCAACTCCTGTGGCCATGTTGCGGTTCGCAGACAGGATGGTTCGGACCCGGAGATGGAGATCATCCCACCGCTTTCTGTACTCCCGGACAGTGCGGGTGGTGGTGCCCACTGCACTCACTTTCAGGGCAACCTCTGCCCAGATTGCCTTCTTGCAGATCAGGGTCTCCTGCCACATGTTGTTCACAAATACCACGTCGGCATTCGCTGCAAGGGTCTCAGTGAGCATTGTTAGCTCCTTTTTGGTGAACTTCTCCACGCGCTGGCGGTCGGTTGTTTTTTTAATAGCATGAGGCATGGCGAGGGTATCCTTGTGGCTTTCGAATAGCAAAGTTCTCAAAACAGGTCCAGGGGGTAGATGATGGCAATGGATTGTGTTTTTAAAGATGGCCGCCGTGCTCCTTCCCGTTCCTGTGCGATGACGCTATTTCCGGTTCCGCTATTTAACGCTGACCGCTAATTGCGGTGACCGCTAATTGCGATGGCTGCTATTAGCGGTGACCGTGTTTGCATGTTGCGGGAGGTCGGAAGTGCTATCAGCGCTTTCATCGGTGCCGCTAAGGGTCTTTTTGGGGTCTTTAGCGGCATGGTGGTAGGGTCATTACCGGCATGGCGCTATGCTCATGTCCGCGTACTCGAATGGTACGCTATTATCGGCCTCTTGCCAAGGCGGACACGTTAATAGCGCCATGCTGGTAAATTACGATTTTTAGCGCACAACGTGTAATGAGGCCCTATATCTTGATACCAACATAAAAATTAGGCTAGATAATGTTGGCACCCTGTCCAAACCAATACTCAAAGAACGTGGTGTCAAACAAGGATGCCCTTTAGGAGCAATCTTGTTCAAATTCTTCAAATCTGATGTTGGACAAGCTTTGAGTAAAATCAGATCGTTTCCACCCATATTGAACGGGACTCCAATAAACTGGATCCTATACGCCGACGATATTGTTCTCTTAGATCTAACACGAATCAGCCTACAGCGAAAACTGCAAGCTCTACGAGAATGCACAAGCGAAAATGGCCTTGAAATTAACATCGCGTAGACTGAGATCTTAGAACTAAAGAATTTATGTGGCCGAAAAGAAACTAATGAGAAGTTTCAATGGAAAATTGGCAATGACAATCTTAGGAAAGTTAACCAAGCTAGATATCTTGGTGTTATGATAAGTGCACACAGGAATGATGATCCCATGACAAAAGAAATCCACTCTAAATGTAAAACTTCACTAACCAGGGTGTAAGTATCAATAACAAATATGGCAAATTCAGTATTAAACCGGTACTGGAATTTTATAAAAGTAAGGTGGTGCCATCTATAATTCATGGAGCTGAGACCTTGTTTGGATGTTCGTACAAAGTATGGGACTCGTCTGAATACATATTCTGGAAAAGAATATTACATCTACCGAACGGAACCCCGTTAGCTTGCATTAGGTTTGAGCTGGGTTTAACATCCATAACTGCAAAAGTCTTGTGGAAATCGTTGTCACTGTACAGGAAAGTGTACGGAATGGACAACATTCCACAATTCCAGATTTTGAACAAAACCTTCGACAAAAGTGATCAATCGATACAACAAGCCTAGCTGGATAGCTGCAACGATCTGATTGAAATTCTCAAAACTTCAAACGAAACGCTCTGTGGAATCCCGACAAGGTGAAAAGAAAACTATGGCAATGGGACTGGATACACACATTTCATCAAAGAAATATGCACAAGTGCATGAAGCTGGTACCACCTGAAGTAAAAGCTTACAATACTTTGTCTAAGTATCTGATTAAATTCCCGGATAGATCCCTAAGGGACTTCTTCCTGAGTTTCAAATCAAACCAACTTGAAACAAAAGAAATACTAAAAGAAAGGAAAATATGTGGTGTGAATGACATAAAGTGTAGACTATGTCAAAACACAGATGAAAACTTAAAACATCTAGTACTTTATTGTCCTGACCTTCGAGACATGAGACTAAATCTGTTTGGTGCTGAAATTGAAAAAAAATCGACTTGGGATGGTGAACAAGGGTGGGCCGCTATATTTGAAGGTGCAAACAAAAAAATATCCTTCCCCCTCATTAACTTCCTAAAAACGATATTGGGAAAACTGCAGAATGAGACCGTGTTCCATGGTCATTCTCTCACAACTGATAATGCGAGTATATCGTGACCTTGGGGGCATAGTTGGTATTGTATTAGAGAACTCAAAATCCAACTAAGAACTGCTAATCAAACTTGACTGTACTTAACCAAAAGAATGGAACGAAAGTAGGATGTTCATTAAAAGCAGATAGTCAGAAATCTTCCATGAAGTGTTCCTTGTCTTTTAGTCTTATGTTCTGGTTTTGCTTGTTTTCCTGTTTTTTAAAAGTTTGTAACAAACTAAATTTAAAAAAAATAATAAAATAAAAAAAAATCAGAAAATGAAACCAGACAGTACCTGGTAAAAATAAAAGGAGATCTGGATATCCTGCAGCAGGAGAAGGTAGAGCAGGATACCAAAGTACTGGCGCTGCAGAAAGAGTGCCAAGAAAGCTTGGACTCCCTACTACGGAGCCAACAAAAGCTGGAGCAGCAATTGAACTACAATAGAGTATGTGCAGAGCAGATAGTCACCCTGCAAAACCGCCTAGACCAAGAAAAAGAAGAAAATAATAAATTATTTCTCAAAGACCTTGACACCCAGACAGAATTTGATGAAGAGCGCCAGAAAGCTGGTGCACTCCAAAGACGGAGGGATGACCTGGCTGCACAGAGGGGTACTCTTACTCAGGAAAGGGACACCTTAGGCCAGGAGATCAGTTATCTAAAAGCAAAAATAGAAGAAAATCACCTGGCCCTTCAGGGACTGGGTGAACTCCAAAAAGACCACGGAAAACTGTTAGAGCACGCCAGGAGGGTGGAAGATGCTCTAGCCAGGAAGATGTGACCACAAAAGTGATGGGTGGAAGGTTTTGAATTAATCTGAACCACTGGCAATTGCTCTGGGCAACCTTCCACACCGCCGATTTTTAGCCCGTCTGCGCCATTGCAAAAGGGGTCCAGCAATGTGCAAATCAGTCAGCTGCCACCACCAATGGTAGCAGCCCAGCCCGAACTGCTAGGCCAGGTCCCCTCTGCACAGAAAACCAAGCAACCCCAGACATGTTTCGGCCTTGTTGGACCTCCTCAGTGAGGTGCAGCCTGGTTCCCTATGGCGCAGCGAGCAAGGGACCCACGTCTGGGCATACATTCTCTCACATGGAGAGACAAACTGTGTCCACAAAAGTGATGGGTGTAAGGTTTGGAATGAATCTGAACCACTGGCAATTGCTCTGGGCAACCTTCCACACCACCGCCTTTTAGCCTGTCTGCGCGATTGCAAAACGGGTCCAGCCATGTGCAAATCAGTCAGCTGCCGCCAACAATGGTAGCAGCCCAGCCCGAACTGCTAGGCCAGGTCCCCTCTGCACAGAAAACCAAGCAACCCCAGACATGTTTCGGCCTTGTTGGACCTCCTCAGTGAGGTGCAGCTTGGTTCCCTATGGCGCAGCGAGCAAGGGACCCACGTCTGGGCATACCCTCTCTCACATGGAGAGACAAACTGTGACCACAAAAGTGATGGGTGGAAGGTTTCGAATGAATCTGAACCACTGGCAATTGCTCTGGGCAACCTTCCACACCACAGTTTTTTAGCCCGTCTGCGCAATTGCAAAAGGGGTCCATCCATGTGCAAATCAGTCAGCTGCCGCCACCAATGGTGGCAGCCCAGCCCAAACTGCTAGGCCAGGTCCCCTCTGCACAGAAAACCAAGCATCCCCAGACATGTTTCGGCCTTGTTGGACCTCCTCAGTGAGGTGCAGCCTGGTTCCCTATGGCGCAGCGAGCAAGGGACCCACGTCTGGGCATACCCTCTCTAACATGGAGAGACAAACTGTGACCACAAAAGTGATGGGTGGAAGGTTTCGAATGAATCTGAACCACTGGCAAAAATATAATTTACCCAGAGACCAGATGGTAAAATTTAGCGGGGAACTCCATGAGAGTAGGCCCACTAAGGGCATCCTGAAAACCTCTGCCCAGCTAGGACAGTGGGGGGGGTACACTGCAAATCCTGGGAGCAAGGAGGAGCGCCACAGGACTCAAGAAACTAGGCCCCCACATTCCGCCAGCCATTCCCAAGCTCTCAGAATCCGTGAGAGCGTAGAAGACCAGAAAGGCACCTCTGGTAGCAGTGCCTCTGAGTCAGAGGATGAGTGGACCAGAACCAAAAAAGCCAACAAGGTCAAGAGGGCCTTGCTCAAGGATCCCCTAAAACAAATGAAGGCCATTAGGAGCGTCATCACGGCCGATCATAAGAAAGCAAAATATTCGGTTTGGGAGCACCTTGAGCTCTTTGAACAAATGATGGAGACTTTGCATTTGAAGGACAGCCAAAGCTGTATTCAATGGTGTCCAGTCAAATGGTCGACAGTGATTTGGTCGACAGACAATTGGTCGACTGAATTTGGTCGAATGCCAAATGGTCGAATTTTTTTTTTTTTTATATATATGTGTTTTGTGGGTTTTCGTGTGGGGAAAAAAAATAAAAAAGAAAAAAAAGGGGGTTGGGGGGGGGACCCCCCCAAAAAAAACCAAAAAATGGGTAAAAAAAAAAAAAAAATTCGACCATTTGGCATTCGACCAAATGGTGTTCAATATGTAAAGTGGACCTTCTCTCCTGAGTACTCCAGCTTCTTTGCGGGGCTGGAGGATCAGAATCATTCCAGATGGTCCACCTAGAGGGCGGCCATCATAAAACATTTTTCTGTGCACAGGAATCCTCAGGAGGCTCACAAGGCAGCCTATAACTTGCAATGTGGGGAAGATCAAGCCCCACAAGAATTTTTTCAAGAGTTGAAACGTGCCTTTGTGCAGACCACTAGAAGGGTGCGCACTGACAGCAAAGAGTTTGTAACTAATTTCTTCCACGCTCTTTCTAAGTACATCATGACCCAGCTAGTGAGGGACTTTCACGAGAAAAGATCACTAGACTGGGTCATTGAACAAGCCACGCGCATTTATGAGGTGCAAAAGCCAGTGGAAAACAAAAATAGTCCCAAAAGCCCCAAAACAACCAACACCCCTGCTGCTGCCAAAGTGGCGGAGGTGAAGGTTGCCCCCATTTTAGACTTAGAGATGGGGGAGCCTAAAAACCAGCCTGCACAGAATCAAAACAACCCCAAAACCAGGAGGCCCTCGGGCCAATCACAAACAGGGAGCCAGGGAGGCAACCCCACAAATGGGACCCCTAACTCCCCTAACTACATCATCCCATGCTACAAGGGAAATAGACCCATCCTGGGTTATGTTTGGACTCCTCCAGCCCAAGGGGGGGGGGGCCCAACCAGACAGCAGCTAACGAGGGAACTTCCATCCTCACTTTGCCCAGGAGGGCAGTAATCCCCCAAATACCGGACAGAATTTCTTCCCAAGGTACCCGCAAAACTTTAACACCCAAAACAATCCATCCTTCTTTCCCCACTTTCCTGAGCCCAGACAACCCAATCCGGGAGAGGGGAGGCCAGGGGTGGAGGGGTACCCAAACTTTCCTAACCCGGGGCATTTTGGGAGAAGGTATAGCTACCCTTCCAGGGATCAACCCAGGGGAGACATGAGGACCCCGTACCAGCCAGAGCGGGTGTCCCAACTAGAGCGGCAGGTCCAAAACATGGCACAGGATCTGAGTCGCATGCTGAGGGCTCAAAAGAACCCTCAGATGAGCACAGCGGCACAGAATGCTTCACATTCAGGACCTGGTGCTCCAGAGCAAAGACAGGGGAAGAACCCCGACAACCCACCGGTTCCCAGGGAGGAGGCACAAGGGGAAGGGGGGTGTAAAGCCTTGGAGGAAGCTTCCTTCCCCACTTGTAAAAAGCCCCTGGAAACCCAGGAACTGTAATCAAACTCTACTGCCCTTAAAGTCTGCAACCCAAGGAGCAGAGAGGGGGTAGGAGAAATAAAGAGCCCAAAAAGAGCAATTTTGAGGAGGAGGTACAAATCTTCCAGTTTGAAGGAGAGGGATCCTCAGAGGATCCTGGGAAAAAGATCTTCTCCTTCAGGGATGGGGGAACTCCTCCCAAAGAAAAAAGTGTCCCAAAGGATCCAAATCCAGACTGGGTAGATGTAGGGACTGAGTTAGCACCACCCATCATCCATCCCCAGAATCATCATCATGAAAATCCCCTGGTTTAAACCCATCCTGGTGACTGCCTTCAAAAAGGGGGGGAAGCCCAGAACCAGAACCAGGGGAACCCAAAACTTCCCCCATATCTAGCTGTCAACTTTTTCTTTCAGATTTCGAGACACCAAATATAATCCAGCCCAAATCACCTTCCTGTCCGTGTCCAAATCCAAGAAACTAACCCACCAGTTGTCCAAAAATGTACCTTACCTTGATGAGAAGGAGGGACGATTATATGCCCCTGTCCTAATACAGGGGCAGTGTACAATTTTGGCACTGGTGGACACTGGATCCCAAGCTAACCTTCTGTCATAAAGGGCCTTTGATCAACTGAATTCGGGAAGGGGGGAGAAATACCAAATTCCTCTCACCCCTCTTCCTGGACAACTTCAGAACTTCGACAGGAAGGAAATTCCCGTCGAGGGGACTGCGGATTTGGACATTAAAATTGGGTGACACAAGGTGAAGCACCGGTCATTGTAGTGACTGCCGAGGGTGCATCCTGCGAATGCTGTCACCTCTCATTGATTTTGTAAACAAGGTCCTCTGGACCCAGACTAACCGACCAATAAATTTGAAACAGAGTGTCAACCACGTTAGTTTAAACGTCACATGCCACATGGTTGAACAAAAACCTGACCAAATAGAATTTCACTTCCAGAACAACCAAATCCCAGACGTGACAGAAATGGCAGTAGGACAACAAACTGGTGATGGGGGGGTCCTCTCTGTTTCTGAAAATCAGTTTAAGGTGGCATTCCACAATGGAAGGAAACACTCTGAAATTCTTTACAAATTCACAATCAGAAAATCCCACTCCTATAGTCCAGAAAGATGAGAAATCCGCTCAAAGCCTGGCTGATATTCACAAAATTGGAGAGCAGTTGTTCATCCCTATTCAGTTAAATGAAGGGAAGGACTCTGTTCTCGCCCGAGTATGTGTGAACAATGGTAAGAGCTTCATCAGCAAAGCCATGTTCCGCAAACTCCCAAGAGATCCAGCCATTCCCACATTTCAATTGATAGACAAATGGGAAATTGACCTGGAAGCACCCAATTCCAAACATCTCCTGTCTAGCAGGTGTATGCTCAAAATTTCCATAGGCAACAAGAGCATAATTGTTGGGTCGTGCGAGATGACCCTGCAGCATTTTACTTAGGCAGTGACCTTCTCAATCGCTTTGCCATTAGTTTGGACCTGATAAACTTCAAAGCCTGGTACTGATTAGCGGCTAATCCCATGGACTTTGATGACCCAGAGAAAGCATTTAGATCAGCTCAACTGCTGCCTTATGCAGTTGAAATTCAGATTGGAGAGGAAGTAACCATCCCAGAACGGACCCGACAATTCTCACTGGAAGTGAAAGTTAAAAGAGGACAGACACTGAAAAACCCTGATGCCTATATTCATCTTAATGCTCTTTTCCAACAGCAAGGGTTGGGGGTAAATCCAACACCACTAGTCAACATAGAACACAACAGCATTCCAATAGAGATGGATAACAGCGACTTAAAGAGTATCACTCTAGCCGCAGGCACCCTTATTGGAATGGCGGTTGATGACTGACATTTTTCCATAGATTTAGGTAATGAACTGTTAGGACCAATCCCCAAGCATTGTTTTGACAGTGATAGCGACGATGGCGCAACACCAGACAGGATCTTCACCCGGCATGGGGGGAATTTCCTGGTGTACACTTCCTGCCCTTATGGCAAGGAAGATGTGACCTGTGACTTCAGGAGGGATGAGGTGGTATTCCAAGTCCGCGAGAACTGCCTTCCCCACCTGAAGCCACCAGTCCAAATCAGCACTTTGACCAGGGACTTCTCCACCCAGCTGGAGGAGGCCGCTGAGAAAGCAAAACCGGAAGTCTATCCAGGCTTCAGACAGATGGTTGACGAGAGGGTCAACCTATCTGATGCCTGTGAGACTCTGGAGCAAAAGCAAACATTGAAAAAAGTTTTCTTAGATATTCAAGATCTCGTTGCGGTGGACTCTGACTTATGACTGTGGTCGCAACGACATCCACACAACAACAATTCTCACGGAACCTGGCATGACTCCAGTGTTTGTGAAGCAATATCGCTTGCCTCTCGCATCAATGGATTCTCTTACTGAAATAATTAAGAACCTTGAGTCCTGTGGGATAATTCGTCCTGTCCACAGCACCTTCAATAATCCGGTGCTGGGGATTTTCAAGCCAAATGGCCAGTGGAGACTCTGTGTCGACCTTAGGGAGCGCAACAAATGGGGCCATACTTCCCGATGGCCTCTACCCTACATTGACCAAGGGCTGGGCCCGATCCATGGGTCACAGGTATTAACTGTCATTGACCTGACCAATGGGTACTGGACTGTACCTGTCAGTAGGGAGGAACAATAAAAGCTGGCTTTCACCTTCGGGGGGGGGGGGCAGCAGTACACATGGACCCGGACTCCGTTCGGATACATTAACTCTGGCAATTAATTTAACATTTTTCGACACAAGGCCATGCCCGACCTGGATGAAAGGGGTAACCTGGCCTGTGCAGATGATGTTTTAGCCAAAATCTCAACTGTGGAGGAACACATAGCGGAGACCCGTTATGTTCTGACACAGTTGAGGGCTGCTGGAGCAAAACTTTCCTTTCAAAAGGCTCAGTGGTGCAGACCCGTGTCATTTTCTAGGGGGCATGAGATTACTCCTCAGGGTCTCTGTCCCCAGGAAAAGAAAGTGGAAGCACTCCAGAAATTAAAAGATCCCACAACTCTGAGCCACCTTGGACTAACTAATTACAGCAGAAAGTTCATTGAGGACTACGCAGAGATCACAAGACCCCTGATCCACCTTTTGAAGGGGGGTGTCAAGTGGGAGTGGGGTCCAGAACAAGCTGAGGCAGTAAGACAACTCAAAAGAAGCCTCTCACAAGCGCCTTGCCTAGCTTACCCTGTCAAAAACAAGGAGTTCTTCTTGGAGACAGGGTTCTCAAATACATGCTTGACTGCAATATTATATCAAAAGCATGACAAGGTCAATAAAGTAATCTCCCATGCGAGTAAAACTTTATTCTCTGTGGAGGAAAAATTCAACTATTTTGAGAAGGAACTCGTGGTAACGGTGTGGGCATTGAAGAATTACCGCCCGTTTATCCAGGGGGAAAACATCATAGTGGAGACTCTGCAATATCTCCTAAGTGACAAAATCCGGGCTGTAAATGTAAGTAATTCCCAAATTACTTCCTGCATTCTGTCAATGCAAGGCTTTCCTGTGGAGGTCAGATATGGCCAAAACAAGACGAGTCCCCTCGCGCATGGCTGACTTGCATGATTGTGCCAGAGAAAACTGTCTTGAGGACGAAAGTCTGAAAAGCAAGGACAACATGGAGGCATAGCTTAATTCCCCATACAAAGGGCCTCATTACGACCCAGGCGTTAAGGGGTTTACAGCGCCGTAAAAGGTGTCGGCGCCGTTAAACCCTTAACGCCTGATTACGAGGTCCCTTTGCGGGTTGCACTTTAACACCTGCTTTTAACAGGCATTAAAAAAACAACCCGCAAAGGGACCTAGGAGCTAATTACGGCACCGTAATTTACGGTGCCATAATTAGCGCCTTCCCCATTCCCATTGAGCCCTATGGGGCAAAAATGGGAATGGGGAAGGGCCATGGCGGCATGGGGAATTACCGCCCGCCAACCTCGGAATGGGGTGGTAATTCCCCATTCCACCATGGCGGACACGGCATGGACCATGGTGCTAATAGTGCCATGGTCCTCCACCTGGGTCGTAATGAGGCCCAAAGTCTTTGAAGAAGACCAGTGTGAGGGAATGCCCACTGTCTATGTGGATAGATGCTCTTACCATGTTGACAACAACGGGGGAAAAGAACTTGTGGCTGGCGTAGGGAATGCATGGGTGAATGATGCCCCAGAACCCTCCGCTGGGTACACAATCAGTCCCCGAAGTAGTAAAGTGGCAGAGTTGATGGCTGTACATCAAGCCATCCTCACTGCTGTCCAAAACCAACTCCACGAACTGGTGGTCATAATCACTGATTCGGATTATCTACTTAACGGGTTTGTGGAGTACCTGGTTAACCGGAAAACCAGAGGCATGCTATGTGATAATAATAAACCATTGAAACATGGAAAATTAATCCAAAAGTAAAAAATGGAAACTATGTGAAAGGCAGTGCTTTATTGAAAGAAACCCAGAAATTTCTCTTAAATCCCTTTTTCCAGGTTGCTAAAAATACGAAATACCGGTCCAAAACATCCAACATCTTTGCTGGGTGTTACCCGCCCCTGAATTTAAGAAATTATTATGAACATATATTTCAGGAAAAGCGGAATCTGTCATTAAAATATCCACAGTAAAAGGTGTGCCTGCCTGTGAAAATCTGTCAAAATATGGGCGCAGTACCAGCGGCCGCCTGTATGACAGCTGTCATTAGTTGCATCAGAAGCTTAAACTTGTGCAATTGAAATCAAATGTCTGGAAATTAAGTGACCTGTTATCAAAAGTAATAGGTTGCAACTATTTAATCTCCCTGGTTTAGAGACTGGAATCAGTGTTCTAGTTGCCTGATTAAAAATTGCATGTTTTATTTTAAACAAAGAAAAATGTAATAAAGTGACAGTGAATTTAAGCTGAACTCAAGATCACCTAACCAGTTCCCCCCAGCTTTCCCCCAAAAAAAGCATCTCTCCTGCTTCCCACCAAGGCCAGGAACTTACACCTTTGTGTTGATTAAATCAGGGGAGGAGATTTTGGGCCGCTGCTGGAAGAGCACGATGGACCTTCGTGGGCTGAAAGGATATGCAGATTGTAAAGTGTCAAAGTGGCCCCTGCCAGAAGGTAGAGGGCGGAGATTGCTCTTGAGCTGCAAGATGGAGATGGAGGCGGGGACAGACACTTTTGTTGATTCACAAAGCACAGAAAGCATATTTTTGAAAAAGACTGATAAAGGATGGTGCAAATTTGTAAAAATTATAGAATTAACAGCATTGTTAATGTGATTTTTTTGTGCACATTTTAAAAGAAGCCAGAACTCTGTGCGATGTTCTGGGAAGGCATAGTGAAAATTCTGGTTTTGTAGCAATTGTATTTATGTCAGAAGCAGGAAACTTCATACAATTATGCCCATATACAATGCACACATATGTACAAAATGTTGGACAAATTAGATATTGTGTCCCGGACAAAAAGTGCGAAAATCTGTCAAATCCCGTCCCAAGATCTCACAGCAAAGAGGCTTGGAAGAGGGAGTGCTCAACAAAATATGGGATCTATGTATGTTATTGGTATAAGGATTGTACACATGTAAAAATGTATTATATCAAAAATATATTTTATGTGCAAAAGGCAAAGGGGAGGATGTTTTGCCTCGTAAAACTGCATCATCATGATGACACTCTGTTTTCTCCTCCAATTAAGGGAGAGAGCAGACTCTAGCCAATAGACTACGTAGAGGGTGCACCTAGAATAATTCAGCATACCCACCCCTTTATGAAATGCATAAATAGAGACAGCAGACAGACTGATCCACCCACCATCCCGATTTTGGCGAAGCACTCTGAAGGAGATCCATTAATACTCCTTGTTCCAGACTACAGAAACTTTGCAAGCAGAAAGCTCAGAGCATAGCTGAACCACTTTCAGCTGGGCCTAACTTCTAGAACCCATCCCTCAATTTAAGGGGGAAACCAAAGAAGCAGCCAGGCTGTACTGTAACTGCTTGCCTGCCAAGAATTATCTTCATAACCAGAAGGGCAGATTAATCCCCGTCTGGTGCCGTGCTGTGCTGTGCAGACCAGAGAGCCATTGCAGATCCAGTCTAGTCATGCTGTGCAGTGTAGGCCAGAGCGCCTTGCTGTCCAGTCCTTCCATGCGGTGTCCAGAGCGCCTTGCTGATCGCTGAACCAGACCAGTCCGGTGTGCTCAGCAGTCTGTCCCAGAAAGTATCCCTGACCAGAACCAGAATCCCTGATGGTTCCATTCAAAACATTAGTAGCGAGTATCCTTAGTATAGGACAGTCACTAGTTTATGTACTGCCCATAGTCATCCCTATCCAAGTCCATCCTATCTTATATCCAGAACTGTATTGTTAGAAATCCTTTTTGCCTTGCCTGAATTCTCTCTCTTATCCATCCCATAGTCCTTCTGTAATATTATTGTTAAAATCATCTTTACGCTGATATATTGTATCTGAAGAAGGCAAGCGTCTCAGCTGGCAGTCGCTTTGATCAAGTGGCTGAGCATCCTTGTAGTTTGTTTCTTCATAGTCCATCCCTAGTGTCAAGAAACCTTGTTTGTATTTTAAAAGTGCAAAAGTGTACAACCTCCACGAAAACATCCATAACTTCTTCACATTTTATGCAAGAAACAAATTGAAGTGTCTGCTTGTAGCTAACATTGTACGCTTTCTAAAGAACCTAAAACCGAATCTCAACTCCTAATAGTTTTTCTGCAATCGCGCTTACTGCACGCGGAAAAGTTTGCCGCAAATTTTTCGTTCGGCCAAATTCCATAACATCTAAAATAGCTTTTCATTGCACCTAACCTCAAAATTTTGTTTTCAACTTGCTTATTACTCTCAAATCATTGCTAGTGTGTGTCTGAAACCAGATAAAGCGGCTCCCATTAGAATTTCAACAATTTCAGTGAATTAAACCATTCTCAGTGTTTTACCCATTCCATTCAAAGCCAACTTTAAAACAATTTTCGACAGTTTGCCAATCATTCCTGTTTCTCTCTTGTGTTTGTTGTGGGGAAATTGGGATTGATATATTTGCTTGAATTCTGTAATTCGTGAAACCTGTTTTCTCTCCTCCTATATCTCTACATTGCATATTGGGGGGATTGAGGGGTGTGCAGGGGGAAGGAGTAACCACATTGATATATGATTGAACACACAGCCACAAAGGTATTATTTCTGTGCTGCATGGTTTTTGCTCATTGTTACTCTGCGTGATTAAAGAGATTTCTTAGTGTGACTAACCCCATTGGTGATTATTGTGTCACCATTAAAAATAGTGTGATATATTGTGAAAATATCTAAATAAATATTTTAACTTTGCATACCAGCCTGATTCCTGGTTCAGTGTGACCGGGGGGTTAAAAGAGAGGGGCGTGATATAAGTGGTACATCGTTCAGAATAAAATAATTTATAGACACAAATGAATAATTAAGGGTTTCAGTTGTGCATCACACGCTAGGCATTGACTAAGGTGAAGTGCCGGATTGAAATCACTTACAAATGTCATCTACTCTGACTTAAGAAGTGCATTGCAATCCATCCAAAGCTGCAAAGGGGATAGATAGGCTATTATTCTGGACACTGTACAGTGGTAGAATAAATCTAACAAAAAAGTAATACAAATTGAAATAGCAAGGGTACCTGGACACTCCAGAATAGACAGAAATGAAGTGGTGGATCAGGCAGCAAAGGCCTGTATGCAGGGATGGTCGATTCACCAAAATTCCAGGGGTAGCAGAAGTGACATCACAGACCTGATGACAGTACAGGAAGTGATGTTGCTTGACCTTTGACCAGGTGGCATCAGTTCCTCTTTAACCCTGGTGACATTACTGAAAGTGGCTTGCAGGAGTACAAAATGTACATAAACTTAAAAATGCAAAAATACCAAATACGTACTGAATCAAACAAGAACATTTTAGATACCAATCATATTTTAACAAGGGTGCTGCCTTCATATGCCATGGATTTGGTCATGATAGACCCAATAGTACAACATAGGACCAGGCAACGTCAGTACCACCATCGGGTTCATAATTTGAAGATATGAATATATCTTTAAGCAAGAATTATGACGAAGTATTGAGGAATTTTGGGGAGTGCTGTGACCCGATTCTTACTGAAATTGACTCAGACAAGCTTACATTGATGAATAGCCCGGTGAAGATGTACAACAAAATGAAAATTGTAAAATGGGGAAATATATACAGATAATGTCATTGTATAAGTACAAAGAGTGTTAACTACACATCTGAGGACATGTAATCAGAGGCAGTACTCCATGATGAGTTTACCAGGGCGGAAATATCATTACATTCATATGTGTATTCATCTTAACTTACTAGGCTCCCTACAAAGGTGGGATACCATAAGAGGGATCCCTTGGCAAGAAAGAAATTGTCTGCTCTGTAAAAAGCCGGGGGAAGCAGAAATGCTAATACATTGGCTGATGTGCAACGCTATGGGCGAGGAAAATATTGTTGGAGAAGTTCATAAGGAGCTAGAGGATTTAAACAGTGAAGTCAAGTGGGCAAGGCTCTTGTATGGATGCTCTATTTCAATGACCATTGCTTTAGTGAATATTTTAATAGTGATACACAAAATGTTGGGGGAAAATGTTTTTCTCGATTAGTCCCCCACAATGAAGTAGGGAAGGGAGCAAATTGTCAGATAGGTGGAAAATGTAATATTGTGGGTTAGAAAGAGAGGCCCTGATACTTATATAGAAGATGATATTATTTTGTATTTTGGTGAATGAATTAATATCTATGTTTGTTTTAGAATGTTGTGCCTGAAGAAATATATTGCCATTTGTAATGAACTAAGAGTTGTGAAGTATATGATTAAAAATGTGTTGACGGTTTTAATAAACTACAAACACAGAAAAAGAAATGGGTCGAGACACTCCCATATATATGCCAATTGAGCACTGTATGGCCAGTAACTTCCATATTATAGCAATTATATCATCATGTCGGGTATTGTTATTGTATGAAAGGTAGATCCCCTACATTGCCTGTTGCTGCAATAATACAGTATCCAAATATACAATGGATGCAAGTCACTTTCATTGCACAGGAGCGTTAATGCTTTAATGATAATGGGCTTCATTATGAGTCCGGTGGTAGCTGTGCCGGTAAATACTGTAACAATTGCTGTAAGAAATGGAATTGACATATTAAGAATGGAGTGGAAGAAAGAATGTCAGGAAAAATAGGACAACATAATGTATATCATTGACAAGAACAAAGAAGGTTGCATTTAATGATGTTATGTTTTGCAAATGTATATAGTACAACATTCATCCGGAGGCATCTTGTCGCTAACCCAACAGATAATAGCCAGAGACAGCAAAGACCTAAGGACTAGAACAGGAAGGTCTTCAAAGAGTGACGGAAGGACAAATGGTTCTCAGTAGCTCATAAAAAAAATGACAGAGAGATCCATGCCTTCACTGCTGCTACAGACATGGTACGCCCCACCTACATGAAAGCACTTCACATGGGTTACCTGGATGGTCAAGGATGACTGAGAGCGAAGCGTTCTAAGAGGTACATAAGGACAGAATTTAGCTTGGAGATATTCAGCCGCTAGCTTGTAAAAAGCCCTATACACAATTCACAGGGATTTAAATAGAACGTGCTTCTTGATAGAAAGTCAGTGTAACTGGCGGAGGATTGTGACATATGTGTGCCGAACGGGGATGCAACACAACTCTGGCTGCCATATTCGGAAGCAGCTGAAGACAGTGAATTAAATAGTCAGGCTGAGCCAGATAGAGTGCATTGCAGTAATTGATCTCACTCTTGACCAGGGAAGACACCACAGGGGCATGCCCATTTGAGGAAATATATGGGAGGACCCTTTGGATGGTCCTCAGGTTAAGATGCCAACATTTACTGTACGCAGATGACATTGTCATTTGTGATTTGACACCGATTAGGTTACAAAGAGCCTTGTATGCGGTGGAAGAATTTTTGGGAAATTTGGATTCAACAATAAATACAGTAAAATCCAAAGTATTGGTGTTAAAGGGTGGAAATAAACAATGTATAACTATTTTTGGAATCTGAAGGGCTGCAGCCTTGAAGTGGTAAATAAGTTTAAGTACTTAGGGTCCCTCATTTATGATAATGGGGAGGGCCCGATTCACTGATTGACCTCAAGGCTAACTTTATGGGGGCAACAGCGCAGCTCCTCCAGTTCGATTTTAAATTTGAAGGTTTTTGTTAAAATTGTATAAACAACAAATTATACCAAAATTAACCTATTGAGTACAGACTAGAAATGTACTAATTGATTGGGCAAAACTTGAGGCGATCGTCTGGAGAGGGGTCCTACATCTCGCACAATCAGTACCGTTGGTGGGGATATTATATGAATTGGGGCACCTTTCTATTCAGACCTTGATTGATCGGGGGCAGCTGCAGATTTTTTTGAGTATATTGGCCCCTCCAGCTGCATCAATTATGAGAGATTAAATGTACTTTGGCTAAAAGGCTCGTGCAAAGTCTTAACTGACTGGGGGGCAGACAGTTTGAAGATATTGCTAACGATAGGGGCCTCAATAGGAGACCTGAGAGCAACAGCTTATTTCGTAAAGCAAAAACCTTTCAGACATGTGTGGATTTCACTGAGAGGGAACATAATGCAATATCAGTGCTTTGGTGACCATTTTGTCTGGACAATTACGAACTACAACAATGTAGCTCCTTATTTGAAAAAGCACCCGTCAAGGCTTTTTAGGTCCCACATTTTGAGACCTAACTTAAATTTACTGACAAAGCAAGACATTCTGGGTAGATAAAATAAAGTGCTGAGGGACCAGAGACTTTGCCGGCATTGTCATAAGGAGATAGAGACCTTAAAACATGTATGTGTACAATGTACCACCTTGTGTATGTTGAGGGGCCAAATTACACCCATGAACTTTAGACCAACGGAACAGGATCTGTGGATAAGGATCCTAAATACAAATGAAATTTCCTTATCAATTCAGCTTTTAGTGTTTTTAAAGGCAAGATCTGTGGGATTTTAATGGTGTATGGTATAAGAGTTTTATCTGTCAATATAATGGTTTGTAATCAGTAATATTTAATGGAATGTTGTTCATGTTTTGATGATGATTTTTACATTGTGAATTTTAGCAGAAATTAAATTGTCAAATGTCTTTTAAGGAATTGTAAAATTGTTGTTGTATGTGTTTTGTGTGAAAAGTACAGTTTTGTACTGTAACGCACAATAAATAAATAAATAAGATGCCCAACTTGGCAGACAGAAGCCACCTGATCTTTCATCAATAGAGAGGCTGATATTCTGATGCCAAAGTCTTTCACTGTTGTTCCGGGGAGCGGACAAGGCCCAAGTAGAGGAGTCCAAAAATCTGGTGTCCATAAAGATAGGGAAAGAGCAGAGCCCACAACCAGTACCTCTGTCTTTGCGCCGTTCAACTTGCTAGACTGAAAAGGATTGAAAAAGTCAGAGGACTCAAGAAAGGAGCCAAGCAAAGGACAATTCAAGGATTTGAGAAGCTTCATAGAAAACAATGAGTGACATAGGACAAAAACTGGTCAAAATAGGGATTGATTAAAGCATGCTTCACCTCATCAGAGATGTGTCCAAAAGTAAGAGAATTATTGACTGCCTGCGTGATTCACGGGGCGAGAACGGCAGAGATGTCTTTAAGAATGAGGAGAGGAATAGGATCAAGAGGGGATGTAGATTTTAACAATATATCCTGAGGGGTACAGAAAGGGAAAGTAGACAAAAGCACATCTGACCTACTGTCAGTGGAGGAAGGATAAAAACTGCCTGAATGAGGGCAGGAGTCAGCAATTTGATTCTGAATGGTTACAAGCTTTTCTACAAAGAATTTGGATAAAGAGTCACAGAGAGCCTGCGTTTGTGTCTTAGACAGAGAAGACAGAGATTGTACTAAGTTGAATAGTACCTTAGGTTGATGAATTATGCCTTCAATTTTCTCCCTGACGAAAGATTGCAAGAATAGCCTTCTGATATATAACAGTGGCTTGACAAAATAAGGCTTTGTCAACCGACCTCTGGCCGGCTCACCATTTTCTTTCAGCCTGCCCGCGCTTAAGCTTAAGGAATTTCAATTTGCCGGTGAACTACGGTTCTGACGAAAAACTTTTTAATTTACAAAGCTTACGAGGAGCAATGGTTTGAGCAGCATTACTAAACGCCTGAGTCAGCGTAGTTAAAGTGCAAGAATCAGCATCAGCACAGTATGAAGCAATATGAGTGCCTAAATCCTGGCGGGAGGCAGAATTCCATCTATGTTTCCAAATCTCCTGTCTCTTAACCAACATATAACCAAGAGGGGCGTACATTGTCAAACCGTATGGCAGGTTCTCCAAAGCGCATTAATGACAAGAAGAAGGAAGACCGGTTCTTGACAAATAATCTTCACCAGGCTGTCAAAACTGCTCTGGTCCATCCAGGTCCAGATAACATTCAGCGTTTTTTAAGCTTCTCTGTTAGGTTGGCCGCTATGGTTAAAAAGTTTGGAATAAAGTGCATATAGTAGCTTGTCAAGATCAGAAAGGCCCTATATTTTCGTTTTGTCTTGTAAGGGATAGTCAAGGCTATGATGTTTAACTTCTCAGTCTGTGGTTGAATTAGACAATTGCACACAAAATAGCCCAAGAACTTTACAGCACTCTGGGCCATGTAACATTGTTTTGGGTTAGCCTGAAGTCCTGCCTACTGTAAGGGCCTGGTGACTTCATAGAGGTGGCATAGCTGTTGTTACCACCTGCTACTATGGATTATAATATTGTCCAGAAACGCGAATGATGAAAAGGATTGCAAGTTCTTATCCATGAAACTCTCAAAGATATCCGGGGCTACATGAAGGCCAAATAGAAGAACAGGGAATTTGGAGAAGGCTTGAGGGATGATGAATGCATTTTTCTCCTTGTCAGCAGGCTTTAGGGAAACCTGGCAATATCCTTTTGTGAAATCGAGGATGGAAATAAACTTGCCTTCTTGCAGGTATTCTATCAATTCATCAATCTTAGGCATGGGTTAGTTGTCAAATGTGGAGATGGAGTTTAGCCTACTGAAATCAATACAAAACCTCCATTAATTATAAGGTTTTGCAACTAGAATGATAGGGAAGGTCCAAGGGCTTTCAGATGGTTCAATGACTCTCTATTTTAAAAATGTAAAATGGATTTCTTCTGCTATGACCTTTCGGCTTACCTCAGGAAAGTGATATGGCTTTCGGTTCACTAGCTGTCGAGGGGGTGTCCTAATGGCCTGAAAGAAGTTATTAACCCTTCCGGGCTCTTCTAGGAAAACTTTGAGGAATTGTGTTAACAGATCCTGATGGTCCCGCTATTGTTGTTGACTAAGGTTGTCAGGAATGTAATGGTACATTACCAGCCATCTTTGCAAACTTGTCATTTGCATGTAATAGTAAATAAATAATAAAATGTAGTGTCCTTTCCTGCAGTGCAGTGCACTGTTTATCTAGTATGTTCAGACTAGCATCTGTTATACCTTTCCAACTTAAAGTGCTTTGAGACCAGGACACCATAACATAGAATTAGAGGGAATGGGATAGAACAGCTGAAATAATATACACTGGCGTAACAGGGGACCCTGCAGCCCCCGCGGTGCAGCGGGCCCCGCCAGCACATGTCCTGGGAGGGGACCCCACTTAGAGAAAAACAAATGAACAGTTCTTTTTTTTTTCTTTTTGAATTCCCTCTGCATTCACAAAGACATTATTTCCGTTAGGGTTCGGTCCTTAACTGAAATAATGGGCCTCATTACGACTTTGGAGGTAGCCATGGCGCAATTAGCGCCATGCCTGCCTCCAAAATCGTGTCCGGTCTGGTGGAGTGGGGACTTACCGGGACATTCCGACCTAGGCAGACTCGGTAAGTCCCCATTCCAAATGCCATTCCTCATTCCCATTTGAGCCCCCATAGGGCTCAAAGGGAAGGCGCTAATAACGGGCCCGCTAATTGCGGGCCCGTTATTAGCTCCAAAATCCCTTAACGGGTCCCATAAAGAACGTGTGGTCAGACCACACGTCCTTTACGGTTCCCGCTAAGGGACCTTGGTATTGGGTGGTAAGGGATTACCGGCACAGGTCCCCTTAACGGTGCATGGTATCCCTGACCGCCCACCTCGTAATGAGGCCCAATGTCTTTATGAATTCAAATGTGACTTCATAAAGGGCTCCCCTCAACCCCATGACATGTGCATGTGTGAGTGTATATTGAAAGGGAACATACCTAAGGGTATGGATGGCTGCCTGGGTGTGCCTGTATGGTGAAAGAGTGCACTCTTAAATGTATGGATGGCTGGGTGTGCATGTGTGTATATGGTGAATTGTGTGTGTGCTTGCATTCAGGGGTGCAACAAAACCTACATTTCGGGGGGGGGCTAACGCTTCAAATGTTGAGAGAGGCGCTAACTTCACGGGCGTTGAGGGAGGGCAAACTTATTTACGTGGGGACATCTAATTTCTTTACGCATTTTAATGAGACTATTCTAGTGCAGCTTTAATATTACAAGTAGTTAACTCTCTCCTTTAAGGTTGAAAGCACCCACTTATGGACTGCTGTGAGAATGAGAGGTCTCCTGTTCCCTCTCTACTCTTCCAATCACTCCGCTGGCATGCAAATACTAAGCCCACATCACGATTTCAATTGCCTAAAAAATGTGCCATTTGAATGCAGGTACAAACAGTGAAATGCTTTATGTTAGTAAATGCTGGGCTCTTGTGAACAGCGAAACCCAGGTGCCATTTAACATCTGTGGCCTGTTCTGTCCAGCAACTGCTCTGATGGTCAGCCAGGTCGAGTCAACATAGCCCAAAATTTCAGCAGAGGGGTGGGTGGGACGGGGGGCTGCTGAATCCCAGTCAACTCAATGGTGTTGCACCACTACTTGTGTTTAATGCCTTGATTACTTATTGGTAATCGTCATTACTCCTAGCCTTATTCTTCTTCATCCCAATACTTGTGTATGAGTACACAAGTACTGGGATGAGGTAGAGGTACATGAAGGTAATTCTTGACTTAGCTACCTGTAATATTCATTAGTCTTAGTCCCACTCTTCCTCATCCCCGTACTTACCTATGAGGCAAGGCGCCTCATACATAAGCTCTGGGACAAGCGAGAGTGACGTGGCAGCTATTCTGGGCCAACAAGCTGATTTTGGAGGTTGGGGTGGGAGGGAGAGGGGATGTGTGGGGGTATAGGATTGTGCGACAAATCATAATGGTTGTCCATGTCCAGGATAAGCAGGCATAATATATGATATTAGTGGCTAGAGAGGCATTTTGGTGCAGCCAGTCTAGTCATTCCTCAGTTTGGTATGACTTTTTTTTTACTGGGCATTTCTGATAAAGCAGTCCTGCTAAGTGTAATTACCTGGCTAGACTGGCATTTTGGTGCTGCCAGTCTAGCCTTTTCTTACTGCGGCATTGTATATTTTTCTGGGCATCTGTGATAAAATGATATGATAAAAGTCATTTATAACGTACCTGTACACAAGTGTTTCTAGGCGTGACAAGGGAGGGAAAATAGAGGGAGGACAAGACAAACTATCTTGCTAGGCTTTGTGTCATTTAGATCGTGCAAGTGCGAGAACGAAAAAAAGTGCAAGGGGAAAGGGATGGGAGGAAGTGCAAGGAAGACGGGAGGGAAAAACAGGGCACCAATGCTCTGAGTAAGTGCATCCAGGGCAGTGCGACTCTGGGTAGTGCAAAGAGAACAAGGGACTGTAGGGTTACAGTTAAAGCCCCTAAGTGCGTGGTAGGCAGATGCAGTGCAAGGGTGACTGATCAAGAAAGAGCCTGGACTCATTGAGACTCTGAGGGTAGCCAAGCAACCAGTTGGTACAGCAGACAGGTAGGTCAGGTAGGCCAGCAGGGGAGGGTGATAGAGAAAGCAGAGGAGAAGAGAAAAGTTGTAAGCTGCTTACAGAACTTCAGGTGGTCAGTCTAAAGTTTGAGAGGGGCAGGGAGGCCATTCCAGAGGGAGACACCTGCAAAGGAGAGCGATCTACCCCCCCACTCTCTGCCTGGAGAAGTGTCTAACCATTAGAGAGTTGGAGGTAACTGAGCGAAGGGCTCGAGAAGGAAGGTATTTTGGAAGAGAGTGTTGGATGTAGTACAGACCCCAGGCCATGAAAGCCTTGTGGACAATGCAAAGGGTCTTGAACGTGATCCTTGCAGCAACTTGGAGCCAGTGGATGGACTTCAGGGCTGGAGAGATAAGATCCCTGGGCTTAAGGCCAAGGATAAGTCTTGCAGTGCTGTTCTGTATTAGTTTCAGAGGACGGAGAGTAAAGGAAGGCATATTGAGAAAGAGGCTGTTGCAGTAGTCCAGCCTAGAGAGAACCAGGGCTCTGGAGACAGTGAGCTTCTGGGGGAAAGTGAGAAAGGGAAGAGCCCTTTTGAGCAGGAGCAGCTGGTACTTCTCTGAGTTCTTGGTGATGTCCGAGATGTGAGGAGAGAAAGAGAGAGTGGAGTCAAAGAAGACAAGAAGGTTTTTTGCCTCGCAGGAAGGTGAAGGAAGAAGGCCCAAGGTGGTTTGCCAGAGTGAGAGATCGTTGGAGGCGCACCAATCCTGAATCGCGGATAGAAGTCAGGAATGAGCAAGAAAGAAGAGGAGTCTGAGGGGAGCCTGAAGGGAAGCTGAGTGTCATCCACATAACACTGAAAGTTAGAGGAGAAGGTAGAGATCAGGTGGACCAAAGGAGCCAAGTAGAGGTTGAAAAACCAGGGTGAGAGGATGGAGCCCTGGGGAACGCCACAGGTATAGAGAGATGTGGAGGAGAGAAAGGGACCAAGTTGGTCCTGGGAGGGGCAATCTAAGGGGAAGGAGGTCAGCCGCTCAAGGGCCTGATCCGTGATGCCCAGGTCCTCATGGAGTCGATTGATCAGGACAGCGTGGTTGACCGGGTCGAAAGCAGAGGAAAGATCAAGGAGGATGAGGACAGAAGGAATGCTGGAATCAAGAGAGCATATCTTCATGGGTGTTCAGGAGAGCAGTTTCCATGCCTCTGACAGCTCTGAAGCCAGACTGATGGTCATGGAGACAATCAACAGATTCAGTGTGGAGAATAAGCTGAGAAATGGCCAACTTTTCCAAAGAAAGGGGTGATGGAGATTGGGCGATAGTTTGCCAGGCATGCAGGATCGGCAGTCGGCTTCTTGAGGAGTGGGTGCACAAGGCAGTGCTTAAGGGGAGAGGGGAACGTGCCATTGGCGAAAGAGTGATTACAGAAATTGGCCAAGGCTGGAGTGAGGGTGTCAATATGGTCCTTGATTGCTTGGGAGGAGCAGGGGAGCACCTGTTTGGACAACACTTTCATAGATCTGACTTTTCTAGAAACCTTGTCAGGTGTTGTCAGAGAGAAAGAGGAGGAAGAGAGGTAGAGATGGCCAAAGGGGGTAAGAGAGAGGAAGAGGGAGAGGAATAGGAGATGGAAGACAGGATGCCCTGAGTTTTAGCGCAGACGTGAGAGGACAGAGCCATACAGAGGGCCTGTGCGGGAACAGGAGAGGTAGAGACTGCAACAGGATTGACCCGTTCCTTGCAGATTTTAAAAAGTTTGGCCGTGTTGTTAGAGGCCACAGAGACGCTGGCTTGAATGAGTGTTCTCTTCTTGATGAGTTTTATTGCTTCGACTGGCATTTTGGTGCAACGAGTCTAGGCATGTCTAAATGTGGCTTGCATGCTTTACTGTAATATTATTACGTGTCTACACTGGTCTATATTGTGCAGCCAGTTGTGGCATGGCAATTTTAATAGCAAAGCATTAATGTTCCTGTGCACTGTTGGTGGCTTGCATGTATTGGATTGGTGTTACCCTACAAAACAATTCCAAACACTCTGGCTTTTTAGCCAATTTTTCTCAGAAAATGTACTGTATATTGCATTAAAACACATATTTATATCTTTCTCCTACTGCAGTGTGCAGTATATCCCTTCAGCAGGACGTTTCTGCATATTACGCAAGAGTGATTATCTAGTCTGGCCCACAGTGTGACACCACCCGTGATTTGTTGCCGAGTTAGGGGGGAGGGAGGCGCTCAGCATAGCACGGAGGGGGCCCCCCACATTTTGTGTTCCGCCACTTATTACAGAAGAAAGGTATGCACTAACTTGTTAATTCACAAAGTGATTTCTTTTTACCCACTATTCATATCCCCGTTTCCCTACTTCCTTTCACTAACTGGCCCCCCTGAAAAATATCCTCCCATCTTACACTACACGCACACATCCCCCACAAGTCTAGCCGATACCACATGAACAGTATTGGTTTGTGGCTAATCTCCCTTCTATAGTACCATTTCACTCCCCCACAACAGAGGTTATCATTAGCCAAAGCATGTGTAGCCACTCAGATCTGGAGCTATCCCTGCTGAATAACATATCCTCAATAGGCTCTGACAAACCCATAGAAGCATACACACAGACAGGTCCAGAGTACTTCTGTCCTACATCCAACAACACCACATAATTCACATCACCCTCTCCCCCAATCCAACTAACTACCCATCTCTCTTTTGTTTCACAAAGCCACACAAAGCGAGGCCAACAACAAATGGCAGAAGGGGACCATACAAGAGTACTTTACTTATGTATGAGTGCAGATGCAATTGAGGAATTGGAGGTGATGCATACATTAAAAGCAACATAAGTCATTCTATACAGGTCTGCTCTC
The DNA here is from genome assembly GCF_040938575.1 of Ambystoma mexicanum. NCBI lineage: Eukaryota > Metazoa > Chordata > Amphibia > Caudata > Ambystomatidae > Ambystoma > Ambystoma mexicanum. The sequence goes on from NC_090933.1 coordinate 860,955,747, forward strand.
ACAATCTGCTACCATCACACCCATCACCGCCACACTGTCAGTGTGCAAGTCACAATCAAATTCCCCCACAACTCCTGCAAGATTAAAAAGTCCTGAAAAATGTGTCCATAGTGCCCAAAGACCTGTGCTATTACATGTGGTAGATAGATGGATATATAGATTAGATAGATAGACAGACAGACAGACAGACAAACAGATAGATAGATTGATAGATTGATAGATAGATAGATAGATAGATAGATAGATAGATAGATAGATAGATAGACAGACAGACAGACAGACAGACAGACAGACAGACAGACAGACAGACAGATAGATAGATGTCATCTGCCAGAGTTTGAAAGCCTTTGCTTTATTTACTTTTAATTTTAAAATGATGCCGGTAATTCTGAACTTCACTGGAAGGGAAGTCTGCTAAGCAGACCCACTTTCATAGCTATCCATGCCAGAATGATAGCATGCACAAGTGCCTTACTATACTGAGTCTCCTGACATCTACAGCAACGGATGTGCAGTGGCACAGAGCAGGTTCAAAGGTCACCTGTGCATCCATGGCAGCTGCTGGAAAACCAAGAAAGACCTTGCAAGCAGAGGTGGCATTTTAACTGTCTGCACCTCTGACCTAAATTCATATGTTCCTGTAGTTTAGATAGTCTGGTGACACATACATCTGTAAATATAACCCATGCCTGATTTAGCATGGTTACTGCTAGAATCACACATTTACAAAGCCACAGAAATGTGATATCACACACTGTGAACTCTGTGAGCAGGTCCAGCTATTGACATGACTGCTCTAACTGTCTCATTTGATATTTGATTCTCTGTCAGGAGGGGCAACAGCCTCCTCTCAGAGCACAGGAACTCTCCCAAGGGGGTCCCTTCGGAATTGTGCTTCAAAGGCACGCTCTGACATAATAAAAGCATCCGTCACATCATGGTGCTGACCAATCTAGTCATTTTATTTCAGCAACCATCGGTTAGTGCTAGAGAGGGATGGCTTGCTTTGGGAAGGGTCCTATTATCTTGGTTTCTGTTAGGGCTCTCTTTCTTTTTCTTGTTGCCTCCCTTTCCTTTGGTCAAGGTACTCTGGGTGTGTTGTCATAAAGCAAAGGGTACAAAAACGAGTTTGACCTTTTGCAGCATGCTTGATTTGGACCATTCACCTGTGAAATTTAGCCTTTAAAAGAAGAGGGAAACTCCCTCATCCTTTAGGTTATCTTTGGGCTCCCACAAGGACAAGCATAATTACTCTGGACCTCTGTTGTTGATACAGTCTATCTCAAGGTCCTATGCCAGGAAGGTGAAGAAAGCAAGCATTCAAAGTAGAAGAGAGTTCTGTTGCCTGACCATACCCAGGAAACAGCGGGGCTGACTGCTACTGAACCAAGGCCTCTCTCTGCTGTCTGCACTTGGAACCAGGCTGTTGCTCACTGGAAGTTCGGGATCCCCTGTAGGTATCAGGGAAGTTCCCTGGAGTGCAACCAATTGACGTGTCTTGTACTGGAGTCTCTGGATTGGGAATCCCAGCAACTGCAGAACCAAGGAAGTGATCCCTGGTTCTTCCTGCAGCTCTGAAATGCCACAAGGCTGGATTGGGCACCTTCAACACCTTCCAAGCTTCTACAAAGGAACTGCCAGAGTCATCCCTGACCTCAACTCTCAATTGCCTCTGTGTTTTTGAGTTTGCTCTATGCCAAAGCAACACTGTCTCTGCATCTGAGATCCAAAGAGTATTTTCGTGCTCTAACTCAAAAACCACTGCCTGGTCACCAGCTTCTTCTCCTTCTAGCAGATGCTGCTGCAGTACCCCATGCTGTTCCAGCTCAGCAGAGCCTGTACAATGGCAAAGGGCAATATCTATACCAGAGGCTGCTGAGTTTTTCTGTGCTGCCAACTCTCCATCGCCTGCAGTCTCCAGCATCTTGAACCCACAAAATAACACTGCTTCTGAACAGCACTGCAAGTTTTAACCCTGGGCCGCTGCTCCCCGACTCAACAATGGTCTGACGAAGAAACCACCCAGACTGCCCCGTTGAACCCCAAAAATAAGAATAAGGTATTGTGAAGAAGCTGTATCTCCCCATGTCCACTTTTGGGTCCACAGTGACTTTTAAGGACATCTTTTCTACCCTTTTCTGCATCAGCATAATCCTGGACATTGCCATTATGCCAATTAAGGACCTGGTCAGCCCAGCTCATCTACGTAGAGTGCCTTTTCACAACTGTCTGCATTTTATGTGTGTTCTTTAAAGTATGGGTTTTTGCTAGTGTTTTTAAATGGAGCTGAATTTCATTAATGAAAAGTCTATATTTAGAATCATTGTACTTAAGTTGTTTGGGGCGCTACTGTTACTGTTATCAGCTCACACTCCTCCTGAAAATATAGCCTGCCCTTGCTCGGCCTGTGCTACCAAAAGAGGTTAAGGAAGTATACTGTTGTAATATGCACGGGCTCGTGCATAGGCACACTGTGGAATGTTGATTGCCAAACACGCATCAACATTCCACCAGTGTGCCTATGCACGGGCTCGTGCTTCCTACTGGGGTAGGAAGGCAGGGAATGTTAAGCCCGGGGATGAAGTACTGCATCCACAACCTATACACCCTGTAGAGGTTCCAGAGCAGGTATGGTCGAAATTGGCTTTGGATATCATGCGTCCATTTGACTGTTTAGAGCCTGAGTCCAGATATATGTTGGTATTGGTGGACTATACGTCCAGGTGGATTGAGGTGGCGTCATGTTCTAGTGTTACAACGAATTCTGTTATTGATTTTTTAAGGAAAGTTTTTGATCGTGAAGGATTACCTGCGACTTTAGTGACTGACAATGGGGTGCAGTTCACTTCTAGAGCAATGAGGGAATTTTTGGAGCAGCATGCCATTTCGCATTGTAGGACAGCTTTATATAATCCTTCTACGAATGGATTGGTTGAGAGAGCAAATGGTACCATTAAGGCAGCCATACAATTGGCTTTGGCCAATGGGTTGAATTGGAAGGATGTGTTAACACAATACCTGGCTGCATATCAGAGAACACCTGCTATACTTACGGGAAGATCTCCATTTGAACTCATGAGGGGTAGGAAGGCAGGTACAATATTGAGAACCTTGGCCATGGGGGGTGGTGGGCCATGCGATATGGACTTGCGAGCTGTTCATCGCAGTGTTTTGGAGCGACAGCAGAGTATAATGTCTTCACAAAAAACTAGGAAGGAGTTGAATGTTAAGCCCGGGGATGAAGTGTACATTAAGAATCCTAGGATGGTTTACAAAGGTTACAGTTCTTTCTTGCCCTTAAGGAGAGTTATCAAGGTGGGAAAGGGACATGTGCGCTTGAAGGATGGCTCTGTTTGGAGTAAGAGAAGAGTGGTGGTGAGTGGCTGTAAAAGTAAGGTTAGGCCAGGTGTGGGATCCAATTTGGAATTGCAAGAAACAGTACTAGATTATGATCCTGTGGATTCACAAAGAATAAGGATTGAACAAGAAGAGATTGTTCCAATACCAAATCCTGTTGGTCCAGAGGTAGATGTGGAATGTCAGGATGTTATGGATCAGCAACATGATGAGAGACAAAACAGGGTTCGTGTGGGTAGAAGCTGTGGTCCTCCCATAAAATTTAGAGACTACATTTGTTAAAAGTACAAGTATATTAAATTGCACTCAATTTTTGTTTATATATGGATGCATGTTGTATTATGACAAGTCACGTAACATTTTGTTCATTGTTCCATTGTTCATTGTTTCATTGTTCAAATTTGTATTAACATTGTTATACAAGGGAAGAGGATATGTTGTAATATGCAAGGGCTCGTGCATAGGCACACTGGTGGAATGTTGATGCGTGTTTGGCAATCAACATTCCACAGTGGCGGTTGGCTGTCGGAGCTGAGGAGGAGGCTGTGGGGTCTTACAATAAAGTTACTTGATTATACATATCAAGGAGTGGACATTAAGAATATAACATATACCTTTCAGGCTGTGCCTATTTCACCTTCATTTATGGGAGCACTGCTAGTTTAGTCATAGTGTGGGGCTGATTAAGCGGTTTAGCCACTAATCTCCGTAGTCCTGCAGAGCAGTAGTCATTTCGTCACAAATATGCGATATGATATGATAGACTATTTATAACGTGCTTAATGCCCAAGTATGTGTGATACAACTTTTTAAAGCATAAAGGGACAGCTCAAATTATAGTGCAGTACAAATCCACCCCTCCACGGCAAACTTCCATTTTTAAATATTAATATCCATTTCAGTGAGTAGCGACCGTTGTTTGTCATTTTTTGTTTGCCTACAACAGAAACTATGTTGATGAATTTCAAACTGCATGAGTGGATTGACGCACAACTGACAGAAAATAAACTGCGCTGCTCACCCGTGTGTGAACCAAGAATGGTTTGCAGGTCACATTCCTTTGGAAAATGTGTTTTTTGCGTGCAGGGCTTGATTATGAATAAGCAAGTACCAGAAGCGCAGGGGAGCTGAAATCCTTTCGCATGCAGCAATCACAAAAGTTATTTTAGCACAAAATATCTCTTATTTGGGCAGTGAGGCACAGATTGAATGAATATTCCGTGCTCTGTGCAGTGTAAGGTAAATTCCTCGCTGAAAAATACAATATTTAGAGACAAAGAACGAGGGAAACATGACAGGTTTTCTTTGCTAGGAGAAGGCTACGACATGTCAAAGTCTGCGAGAAACCCATATAAATTCAAATACACGATGGAAGCCTTGAACATGAATGAATAATGTCGAATGCTAGCTTCGTAAATAATGGCGATGCGCCCCTGCACCGCATTTTAGACGCGTTACTCTCAGCTTGGCGCGTTACTCTGCAATAGAGGGGAGTCAGCATTCAATTGCGGATGCTAGGCTGGCCAGTTGTTGCTTAACACCGCACTAATGGGCCACAGAAAGGCAACCTTCCCACACATTGCCCCAGAAAGTTAACCTTCCCACACATTGCCCCAGTCCATTTTTATTTATAAAATTCCTACATTTTGTGTGGGCCTGGATTGCTCAAACGAATAGCTCATCTGCATGATTGTGAAAAAATAAACAAGGTAAAGGGCGCTAAGGAAACAATCACTTGATCTTGACTTAACTTTCCCATGCTCCTTCCCTTCCCCTACCAACATCACCAACAAACCCTTATTCAGCAGGTGGCGGCTGCATGGAGTGACTGCGACTGGCCTGAGAGGCAGTGCAGGTGCTGTCACGGCAGAGAGCGCCTCCTGTGTGATGTCACCAGAGGATCCTTTCTTTCACATTCCCTGTCCTTTGCTAGAGGGTGAGGTCTTGGACCAAATGTCGGCAGTGTGGCGCTGCCCCGTGAAGGGACGCGCAAGCGGTGGTGTGACGTTGCCCGCCGCCGCGTGCAGCATAAATAAACAGGGCGTTCCCGGCCGCGGAAGAGCGACCGGGAAGCCCGAGCCATACGGACGTGTGTCGTGTGGTCCTTATTAGCTGGGGTCTTACGAGCATCGCATGGGTTTCGGCACAAACCCCCAACAGGCAGCACAGAAGTCTCATTCTAATAGCTGGACTCAAGGGTGAATCCAGCATGGGAGGAGTGGGAGGAGAGGAGGGGCGAAGCATGGCAAGGGAATCATCTTTCCACTATGTGTGGTCAAAGAAGGGAGCAAAGCCATAGAAGCCCATCATCTTGGGCTTCTATGTCCCCATCCAACAATACCACTAGAGTTTACAGGAGTTGCAGCTGGAGAATTTGTAAAGTGGAGGAGTCTATAGGTTTCCCCTTTACAGACCCAAGCAAGCACAGCTGAACCAATTCAGCAATGTTTTGGGTTGTGCTTTCCTTTGTAAAATAACAGGTTGAAATCAGGCATTTTGCCGCAAAAATGGCAGAAACATTGAGTAACAATGTAAAATGTACTCTCATTTCTGCATGGCAATACCTAAAACACTCTAATAGATGTGAGGTCACCAACAGGGCACATGAGAATTTTGCAACACAGGTTGATGCTGGCTGTCTCCAAAAAAACGCATGAGGCCTCTGTCAAAAATATATACCATACATATTGCTCTGTTTTCAAGTAGTTTCTGCCCAAATGTGATAAAAAGGTCTGCCACACTTTCATGCTTTTTGTGTCCAAAGAAAGTAATGGCATTGGTCTGACCAATACATACCAACACAGTCACTGTAAAATACATTTTTGTGCTTCTGGTTCCCAAAGAATACATGAGTCCTATCCCAACATCTTATGCCAACACTGCCAACCCTTTTAAGCTGGTATTATCCATATTGAATCATGCACTCATTGGAAACATGAGCACACTTTAAAGTACCCATATTGAATCATGCAGTCATTGGAAACATAAGCACACTTCAAAGTCTTCCATAGGTTTTTAATATGTTAAAGACTTAAGACATCCCCAAACGATCCACTGTGATAGACTCATCTGCTTGTTATCCATGTTTGATAACAGGTAGCAATTAAGGATAGCTGAGGTTTTTTTAACGGAAAGGGCTACTCCTACATTCATTGCCTTGTCTGCTGCCAAGGGTACACATGACTTACACTTTTTGGGGATGGGCGACTAACGATTCAAATGGTGGGGCAGGGGCTTACCAAGACATTTTTGTGGGTAGGGCACACTTTGTTATATGGGTCGCCATCCCGGTCTCACCAAGGAAAATGCAAGGCACATTGAACCATTGAAATTACCCAAGAATATGATAGTATTTAAAGACAAAATTCACATTTTCACTTGAACCTGCCAACATGGTAATGCAGTGGTTGCCATGTGGTGGCAAGTTGGCTTTGTCAGTTGCTACTTCATAGTGCATGTCCAGCTGCCTTGCACCATAATCCCATGTGTGAGTGTCTGGTGCTGTGTGTGGATGGGCCTTTAATTACCTTAACCCAAACATGCCCACTACTTAAGATGTGAGTACACAGTTGTACATAAAGCAAGTTTATTGTACATTCTCCAAGAAGCAGTTAGATGGTGTTGCAGGACCATGCGTAAACCAAGTCTCAACAAACCACATCAGTTCACATCTTTTATACAGTTTTGCAACAGTTAAAACACTCCCAAATACTTTATTGCAATCCACCCCACAAACATGATTGGACAAATCCCTCTTCAAAGAAATCCCATCTTATTCCAATTCCTACCTTTTCATTGGCCAGTTTTATCTTAATAGTCATTTTTAGATCATATTTATAACACAACTCTTCTTAGGATTCATCCATAATAGGTCATGATGCTCGCACATGTTTAGACATTGGTATTGAAACATAATTCATTGCTAGCAATAATTGTCCTAAACCATTTAAACTATAACTCTTGATTTGTACATGACTTGCATGAATATTTCCCGCGATATGAGGCAGGCTTGGTGAATGATTTCTCTTTGAGTTAGTGATGATATCTAATTTCCCAGGTCACCGTTGCATTGAAACTTTCCAATCTACAAAACCCCCACTTCATCGAACAATTGAAGCTCCTCAATAGCCTTGGGCACTGCCTTACCTAGCGTTTTCCTATTGACCAAAATAATTAATGAAACTCCTTTTTTCACGCTCTCATGCATCAGGAGATTACATCTTCTATCTATGATACTTACCAGACCATAAAAACTCATGGCTATTTTCTACAGGTGTACTGACTGCAAATGTTATGAAGTTACTTATTCAACTATCCCCTGGCTCCTAAAACTTCATAGAACCAGTTTCAAAGTTAATTTTGCAAATAACCCTCGACTACTGTGTTTCTGATTCTTTTGTGAGAGTCATAAATTCCCCATTTATTTGTTTTATTGTACATGCTTTTTTTTAACATTTGGCAGGTTTAACATTTTATCTTTCTGCACTCATGCAAGCTAATATGTATCAATTTCTAGACCAACAAGAACACTAAAGTAACATATCCAATTCATAATTATCTACACTTTGACACCTATGAAATTACAACATGGCTCCCTGCTCGCCGCCATCCCCAATTCGCGATACTCGGCGCGCAGCAGGAACCCCTCGTAATCACGGCCACCTCTCCTGACCACCCAAATAGCTGTAGTTGTGATGTCCTTAGGGGGACAGTGAGCAGTCTGAAGAGAGGTACTGGTCAACGGCTTATAAACTGTGGTCCTTGAATTTGAGCAACGTCATTGTGTCACCTTGTGTCACTTAGCCTAACATGGCACAACAAGACATAAAAGCTGGAGAAAGAAGGTTTGCATAGAGATAAAGAAATACATGTGACCAACTTTGATATTTCCAAGCTGAAAGAAGCTTTCCCAAGTTATTGAGTGGACTGTTGGCAAGGCATGCTGAGTAAGGATAGCTCAGGGGCAACGTGTTTGTCTTAGAAGCAAGACAACACAGCGCAACACAGGTTAGAATCCTGATCCCGCGCTTAGAAACCATTATAAAAAGAACAATTATGGTACCAATAACAACCCCAAAATCATTCCACCTAATGTACACAACCTGAAAAAACATGTATCTCAACTAAGTTACACCATGCTAGCCCACCACAGAAAGATACAACTCCTAAACAACCACTCCAACAGACACCACAGGTAACTACACAAACAACAATGTATATTATAATTAAGGGGCACCCATATAAACACTGCTCCAGAATGCTCACATTTCTAAAATGTACACACTACCCTGAGAGCAAGGGCAATAATAAAGCAGTCCTAGGTAATACACTCAGGGGTCACTAACAGGGAGCATGAAGGAACACCTCTTTGTACCTAAATCATTAAATATGACTTATTGTAAGGGAGTCTTTTTTTTTAATAGTCTAAACCTAATCACTTCTAATCACTCCAATTTCTCCATTTAACTCACAGTGATATAACAATTTTGTTTTCCAGGATCACACACGTTGGTTGCAAAGGGAAGCTGGGATTTTAACCCACTCTACAATATAGGCACATGACCATATGCTTTCTGAGATTTAGCTGATACAAATATTTAGGTTTTGGCTTTCGACGGCTGTCATGTTACTGTCTAATAGTTGCATAATACACAAATTCCATAATAAAGCTACCGGAAAATATTTAAATCATTATAGAAACATGCAACTTGAAAAGAAAATCATTGTGGATTTATTTCCTGAATAGAAACTACAAAGCCCAGATGGAAAAATAAAGTAAGTCTAAAATCTCATGTTTTACATCACTGTACTTTCAGCGCTTAAGACATGTACTAAAAAAATGTGTAGTACTAGTCACCTGGGCATATAGGTTATTTTGAATTAGATTCCTTCTTTCTGTTATGTGTGATTTTATGAAAATGTGACCATTCGTATATAAGCAAACCTTTTTTACATGTAAAGCTAGTAGTGCATAATAACAAATGAATGTTTGACAATAGTAATTGCTAGGCCATTATTGATGTGCCCAGAATTCCTGGGTGCATGTGGCTGCAGTAATTAATTAAAATTCTTCCCATTAACAGGCCATTGATAGAAATAAAGACATTATTGAATATAGGTCAAGGTTGCTCTGAAAATAATCAGGTCCCTTCAGCAACAGCCGAGGATATTGTGGGGGGCAGATGGCTGCAGCCATTTATTAAACTCCTGAACATTAGCTGGGCATTGCTAGACACAAAGAGAAGTGTGAACATTTTGCCTTCCGGGACACATGTGCGATGAGCGGCTGGGGCAACCATGGGCTCTCCTTAATAGGCAGCAGATGAGGAGAAATTCCTGGACTGCTACTAAATGTCCTGGTTTTCTGCCCTGTTGAACTATGTGCGGGGTAGGTGGACTCCTTCCGTATGGTCATTGAACTTTACACTTGATGGCCAGTTGGGCTCTTTGTCGTGATATATCTTGGGACAACCCTTAAAATGGGGATTCCCTTTCCCAATCAAAGGTACCACAGTGAAATACAATGGTGTTCAGTGTAACCCTGTCTATGACTCATTTAGAACCACACAGATCCTTCCCTCGTTGCCACAGATAAGCTAAGAACCATGCCGGTGTACAGAAAGAATATGTATTTATTAATCAGCATGACCAATGACCAAATATTATGTGTAAAAAACAATCACTACATGTGCCACTTTCTCTGTGGCACAAAACAACTTCAATACAAAGACTCACTTTTTGGGAATCAACATTAAGAGAAAACAAATCTGAAATTACACCACATGTGTTTTCCCTTTTCGGGTCTCATGTAATTAGCACACAGGTCAAATTAAATGTTCAAACCTTCTATTACACACAAAAGTCCCTTAATGTCAAAATTAGATAGTAACTTTAACATTACAAGATCGTTAGCATTGGCAATCGTTGATGAAGTTTAAATTGAAATCAACTGCAACATAATTCTATTTTCAAAAACAGTTTCACAAATGCAGCGCTTTGTATATTTAATTTCCCTGTTCATGTGAAATTGCTAGCAGTTTTGAAAACACAACAGACCTCTGATAATGCTTTCAATTTATAGAAGCCTTCTTCCATTGCACCTGTGCAGTGCAGAATCTCTCCTACCAGGAGTCACTTTCTCACTCTTTGTAGGGTGTACATTTCAAATAGGGAACATTATTTCGTTTAGCAAGGCACCTTTCTGTGCCAACACCAACAACCCAGTCATTCAGTTTACATTCTGCACCCCACTGCTTAAAGGAAATTTCAGAGGACTGGTGAACAGTTAGGAATTGTGCTTTAAATGACCCCTCCCTAAGGGAATTTTGGGGTTGGCAAAAATAAATAGGAATACCCAATTATTTCACAGACCTGTGTAAATTGGCGCTTTGAGAATTAATTACATTATTGTTTAATAAAATGCTAAGTGTCTACTCAGTTTGCCCCCACCCACTTATTAAGGGGAAGGCATTAACTCAATTAGATCCCCAACACACTTGGTTATGTTGGACAAATTATTACAATGTCTCTACTTTTGGTGCTCATGAAAGACATCAGCATTTCTAGGCCAGGGGTCTGGTCAGGCACTTCAGACATGGATAGCGACCAGAATTCATCCCTCTGTTTAGCTCATTTTGCAAAGATCCCAGCCTCTTTCTCTGTTCTGGTCTCCCAATTACTGTCTGCCGGGCAATATGACTTCTGCAGCATGTGTTTCAGTATTTTCACCCAGATGATTTTAGGCAGCTCTCCAGGCAAGGTTAAATTCTGCACCAATCTTTCAGTATTTCCACCCAGAAGATTTTAGGCAGCATTCTCCTTCTTCCCATTGTGCGATGCCTTTTAACATCTACACCCCCAACCCCAAATTATTTACTGTAGGAGGGGCTAGCTTATTGGTTCTTGATGTTGATTGGATAGCTAAGGTCCTCTCCTCCTTCCAAGGCCTAACCTCTCTCTGTAGATAGGCTCCTGGAGCTCTGAGGTTTAGATTGGGGGGAAGTAATAAATCCACCCAGTGGATTTACATTTTTACACATGTCAGTTTTTTCTCAAAAAGTTGTACATGACAAAACATTTTATTTTACAAATAAGTGCTGGTATACATATTTAGATTCATCTACTCCTGGTAGACTTGGAGTAATTCCCGTTTCGGTGGCTGGTTCCAGGTGCAAACAGTATTATTTTAAAACGTACTAAAAAAATAGTAAACAGTTAGGATCACCCAATTTTACATACGGTTACATGATTCACTAAGCTACTATCTCCCCGAATTCCTACTCTGCGATATTTTCTGGGGGGCATAATCAAATTTTAGGTTGTAGCTCAGAGTTGCCGAAGGTCAGATTTTAATGAAAATTACACCAACCGATCAGCCTTCTGATATGTTTTTCAATGATACGTGTTATATTTCTATAAGTATCATGGTTCCAAATTTAATGGGCAAAACATGATTCCTAATATAAATTTATGGGAATATAATGACATGATTCTAAGTCATTGTGTTTCACATTTAAGTTTAATTTTGTTGCTTACCTTTAAAAGAAGGCCCTCATAAATGTCCTTCTTGGTGACTGCCTGAGTGTTCTGAATAGAACTGAAGCCTTTTCTCAGAAAACAGAAACTGGTGTTTGAATGTCACAATTACATTACAGATGAGGCCTTGTGTTCATTTGTATATAATTGTGTCTTGCCATCAGTGCAAATATGTTCATCATGATATGTTCACATTACTCTGTCAATGAACATTTTTACTCCATGTGTTCATTATGTTAGGATGCAAATGCACACATATTCATGATAGCAGTTTCTCTGTTTGCAAATCCCACCCTTTCAAGGGAAAGTATGTGAGGGGTCAGAAATGAGAGACTGACACAAGATTATTGTATTCTTAAATAAAGACATTTTCAGAAAACAAAAAATGGGTTTGAAAAACGCCTCTCTAGCCCTATTCTAAAGAGGAAATTACCTACCTAGAAACTAAAACTTAGGATATGTCTGTGTCAGGGTGTCAGTAGCTAAAAAGCCATCCTTGTGTCCAAAACAACCTATCCTGAACCTCACACTTAAAAAATAACAACAAAAGGTGTCAGGAAATGTCTTTAACCTGATGTCAGAAAAAGTGTCTAAAACCAAAAGTGTAAGAATGCCTCTAACAAAAATGTTCTACACGGTAAAGACTTTGGATCCAGAAGATGGTTCCCTTACCCAGTATTCTTAAACAGGATGACAAAATGTCTCTTTAGATAACAGTTCCTTGGTGTCTTTAATGGACTCACAAAGTTCTTGTTCAACTAAAAAGTTCAGTTCAAGCAAGCATTTCTGTAACAGTCTTTCTATAAAAGTTCTTGTATCTTTTACAGATAACCCGGTACACTCACATGCTGGGAATCTTTATACAATTTCCCGTTGCCTGGTGTACGTGCCTGCCAGGACTTCTTTTTAAGTTTTCGAGATGCCCGGCTTACTCTCCTGCCAGAAATATTTTTACAACTTAAATTGCCTGGTATACTCACTGCCAGGACTGTCATGCAACGCGTTTCTGGCTGGCGTTTGTGGCCCTGAGCGCGTTTGTGCACTTCCTGATTCCTGTCACGTCTAACTACTATGTGCACTCGGCGGTCTAGTCTTTCTCATCCGAGTGCACGTAGCGTTATTTAGCCACGCCCCTCTTCCGGCTCTACCCGTTGCAACCGCTCTCGGTCAGCTGTATTCTGTGCTGCCACGGTCTTGCGCTACGTGTTGTGTTTGCTCCGCTGAGCAACTACTTGTTTCTTTTCTTCCTGCTTTTCTTTTGTTTATGGTCCATATTCCCTCCTGCTTATTTAGACTTGTTTTTCCCCTTATCCAGGTTCTTGGACGCTCTCAGGATTCTCCCTCTCCCTCTGCCTGTCCCTCCTGATCTTTCCTCTTCTCTGTTGTTAGGGGATTCCCCCCTCCGGTCTACTGGATTGCCTCTTCCAGTTTGGGTCATCTCATCAAAGCATCCTTCGGGCTCACTCACCATCAGGCGATCTGCCGGGCCTTATTGTCAGTGGTTTTTTTTTTGCCATTCCAGGCTTTTCTTCCCCTTCTGTCCCTCTGGGGAGGGGGTCACGGCCCAGGCAGTTTAAACAGCCCTCACTGTGGCTTCCTCTTACAGGAGACTCAAGCATCAAAGAAAAAAAGAAAGGATTACCGAGCACACCGACCTCTCACCCCAGTGGAGGAGGATTCGAGCCCAACAGGTGAGGAGGTAAAGGAGGGAAACGGGGTTACCAACACATCACCAGGAAAGTCCGCTGACAGTTTGCAACGCCCCACCTCCAAGATGGCTACTCCTGAGCAGGTGCAGGAGTTGATTGCCGCGGTACAGAATCTCTCTCTTGAGATGCAAAACATGAAGGCTGAGAATGCGCTCCTAAAACAGATGGTGGCAGCACGTGAGCCCCCAACTACAGATTTACCCCCAATGTCATTGTCATCACGGAAGTACGACGGGTCTCCCAAAGCACTAAAGGAATTCCTTGATGCTTGTAGGGTGTATTTTTCCTTTAGGACTCGTACTTATGCTTCTGATCACGCTAAGGTTGGTTTTCTAATTTCCACCATGAATGGGAATGCCCTTGCTTGGGCCACCCCTCTCGTCACAGGAGCTGATCCACTGCTCCAAAATTTTGATGCATTTGTGGATCTAGTGAAACATACTTTTGAGAGACCTGAGTTATCCACGGCAGCAGGAGAAGACCTGCTGGACATCCGTCAAGGGCAAACCGATGTACTGACTTACATCTCTTCATTCAAAAGACTGGCAATGGAGACTGGTTGGTCCGAGCAATCACAGTTTATTCTGTTTCGTCGCGGTCTCCGAGAGGAACTAAAAGATGAATTGGCTCATTTCCCTCGCCCTGCTTCCTTGCAGGAATTGATGACCGCCGCCCTTCAGATGGAATTTAGGATGCAAGAAAGGCGTCAGGAGAGACGTAAGACACGTACCCCGCTTGTAAGAACCTCCTCTCCTCCTTCACCTACATTCAAACAACATGATGAACCCATGCAGATTGGCACCACTCGGCGATCATTGACCCCTGAAGAAAGAAGAAGAAGAAGGGAACAAGGTCTATGCACCTATTGTGCCTCGGATCGGCACACAATTCGAAATTGCACTGAACTACCCCAAAAGCCGGCGGAAAACGTGAACCCTCGATCCTAGAAGGGACGGGCTATCGAGGGCAGTTACCTAGTCCCTATGTTACCATGTCAATCGACTCCACGGATCCTTCTGAAGACTCTCGTCTTATGGTTCTTTCAGTAAAAGTTACCATTCAGGGCAACCAGGTAGAGACCTTGGCACTCCTGGACTGTGGGGCCGCAGGAAACTTTGCTGATACCCTCTGGGTAGATAAGGTCGGAGCAAAACCTATCAACCGAACACACGGCCAGAAGGTAGAGGGAGTGGATGGTAAGCCCCTGTGTTCAGGACTCATTCTCCAGACAACTGAACCTTTGCCGCTCACTATTCTCCAACATTCAGAAGTTATAACTTTTGACATAATTCGAGCAGCTCACTTTCCGTTGATTTTAGGAATCACATGGTTGCGTCAACACAATCCCAGTGTGGATTGGAAGTCAAATAGCCTGCATTTCAATTCTAGCTACTGCCAAGCCCATTGTTTCCAAGAAACACATTACCAGGAGGTTAAGATCACATCCACCTCTCTCAAAACAGCCATTGGAGTTCATTCTCTTGACAAAATATTGGACGAGTACTCTACAGTATTTGCAGAAGCTGTTCCGATGGCATTGCCACCTCACCGACCTGAGGACTGCGCCATAGAATTGGTTCCCAACGGCCTAGTACCATTTGGCAGGATGTTTGCCTTGTCTAAGACGGAAAAAGAAGCACTACGTAAATATTTGGATGACAACTTATGCAATGGTCTTATTAGGCCTTCTAAGTCTCCTGCAGGGGCTCCATTATTCTTCATCCCCAAACGAGATTCCAAAGACCTCAGTCCTTGCATCGACTACTGGGGACTAAACAAGGTCACTCTAAAGGATAGGTACCCTATGCCACTTATCCCCGACATTTTGGAAACCATCTAGGGCGCATCAGTTTTCTCCAAACTGGATCTCCGTAATGCTCATCATTTGCTCAGTATACGTTCTGGAGACGAATGGAAGACCGTATTTAGGACACCTTTTGGTCTATATGAGTATCATGTGATGCCTTTCGGCCTGGTGAACGCTCCTGCCATCTTCCAACGATTCATCGATCGGACATTCTCTGATCTGTTATTCATGTCAGTGGTCGTGTATCTAGACGATATACTGGTATTTTCTCGGACCATGTCAGAACATCTGTGTCATCTTACTGAAGTACTACAGCGCCTTAGAGAGCATAAATTACTAGCCAAACGGGAAAAGTGCGTTTTTGGTGTTTCTTCAGTTCCCTATTTAGGGTTCGTTTTGTCTTCTCAAGGCATTCAAATGGATCAAAGGAAGGTAGATGCCATTCTTCAATGGCCAGCTCCTGCCTCTATCAAAGAAGTGCAACGATTTTTGGGACTGGCAAATTTCTATAGGCGATTTATACCGGGTTTTTCCAACATCGTTTTGCTCATCACCAGCTTGTTAAAAAAATCATCGATGCCCTTCTCTTGGAGCACCCAGGCTGCAGAAAGCTTTCGCTTCTTTAAGGAATGTTTTTGTAGAGCTCCTATCCTACGCCAGCCATATACTGACAAGCCCTTCATCCTAGAAACAGATGCCTCAGCAGCAGCTATTGGAGCTGTACTACTGCAAGAACATGAGCATAAAGAATACCCGGTGGCCCATTTGTCAAAGACTCTTACTTCAAGTCAACAAAACTATTCTGTTATTGAAAAAGAACTCCTAGCTATAAAGAAGGCCTGTGAGGTCTGGAGACATCTGCTGCAGGGGAGCCACCATCCTTTTATTATTCAGACGGACCACAAAAATCTGCAAGTTCTGCAATCTATGGAGTGTATCAATTCCAGGCAAGCACGGTGGGCACATTTTTTCTCTCAATATGATTTTCATATCACCTATATCCCTGGAATCCAGAACGCTTTGGCAGATGCTCTGTCTAGGAAGACGCCTATTTCTCATGAGACCTCGTCGTCACCTGAGCGTCTGTTTCCAAAAATCGAATTATAGCCACCATCTCCTCCTTTTTTCAGCGGATCAAAGAAGCAGTTGTCGCTCACCCGACACCACGGGGCATGACTATGAAGGATGGTCTGTTTCTTAGGAATCAGAAGATATGGGTTCCCTCCAGAGCTCTTCAAGAAGAGATCCTGTCTTGGTGCCATGACCGCAAGACGGCAGGCCATAGAGGACAAGCCAGTACCTTGGATTTGGTAAGAAGAGCATTCTATTGGCCCGATTTGCCCAAAGATGTCACACATTATGTCAAGACTTGTGGAGTCTGTAATCAAAGCAAATACAGCACAAAGAGCCCTATCGGATTGTTGCAACAGGACACCATCCCGGTTCATCCATGGAGTACCATATCTACAGATTTCATTGTGGACTTGCCACCCTCACAAGGATGCAGCTGTATAATGGTGACTATGGATTCACTCACTAAGATGGCTCATTTCTCTCCGCTCTCAGGTCTTCCGACTGCTAATGGTATGGCATTGGTGTTCACTAAGGATATTTTCAGGCTTCATGGTCTTCCAGACAAAATTGTGTCTGATAGAGGAAGTCAGTATGTGTCCAGATTTTGGAAATCGATTTGCGCGGCTCTTAACATTCAACGGGCATTGTCGTCTGGCTATCATCCCCACACCAATGGGCAAACAGAGCGTTTAAACACCACCCTGGAACAATATCTACGCAGCTACACTAATCTGGAGCAGGATAACTGGGTGGACCTGTTGCCAGCAGCAGAATTCGCCTATAACAACGCAAGTCATTCAGCGACAGGGATGTCACCTTTTTTCTCTTCCTATGGGTTTCATCCTAGACCCATTATTCCTCTCACTTCTTTTCAACCTGCACTCCCAGCAGTGGAAGACATACTGTCCCGAATAAAAGACGCACAAGAGAAGGCAAAGTTGAACCTAATGGACAGTCTTAAGGCCTATAAAAGGCAGGCCGACCGACATCGGCAGGCAGTCCCTGATTGGCAGGTGGGCTCGAAGGTATGGCTCTCCACTAAATACCTTCCGAGATGGTCTCACCCTTCTAAGTTATCACCTAGGTACATTGGACCCTATTCTATCACTGCTAAAATCAATCCGGTGACATTTCGATTGAAGTTACCTCACATTCTAAGACAAATTCACCCAGTGTTTCATGCCTCGCTCCTAAAAAGCGCCGGACCTTCTTGCAGGGCTCAAGCTTTACCAATTCTCTCCAACTCCCCTGACACTCCAGAATATGAGGTTTCCCAGTTACTGGATTCTAGGTAACGCAAAGGGCGCCTGGAATATCTGGTGCATTGGAAAGGATTCTCCCATGCGGAGGATTCCTGGGAACCCATCTCACACATCCATGCCCCAGTCCTCCTTAGGAAGTTTCATCGGTTACATCCGGGTAAGCCAGGGGGGTTGCGCCTTGGAAGGGGGCATACTGTCATGCGACGTGTTTCTGGCTGGCGTTTGTGGCCCCGAGCGCGTTTGTGCACTTCCTGATTCCTGTCACGTCTAACTACTACGTGCACTCGGCGGTCTAGTCTTTCTCATCCGAGTGCACGTAGCGTTATTTAGCCACGCCCCTCTTCCAGCTCTACGCATTGCAACCGCTCTCGGTCAGCTGTATTCTGTGCTGCCGCAGTCTTGCGCTACAAATTGTGTTTGCTCCGCAGAGCAACTACTTGTTTCTTTTCTTCCTGCTTTTCTTTTGTTTATGGTCCATATTCCCTCCTGCTTATTCAGGCTTGTTTTCCCCTTATCCAGGTTCTTGGACGCTCTCAGGATTCTCCCTCTCCCTCTGCCTGTCCCTCCTGATCTTTCCTCTTCTCTGTTGTTAAGGGATTCCCCCCTCCGGTCTACTGGATTGCCTCTTCCAGTTTGGGTCATCTCATCAAGACATCCTTCGGGCTCACTCACCATCAGGCGATCTGCCGGGCCCTATTGTCAGTGGGTTTTTTTTTGCCATTCCAGGCTTTTCTTCCTCTTCTGTCCCTCTGGGGAGGGGGTCACGGCCCGGGCAGTTTAAACAGCCCTCACTGTGGCTTCCTCCTACGGGAGACTCAAGCATCAAAGAAAAAAAGAAAAGGATTACCGAGCCCACCGACCTCTTACCCCAGTGGAGGAGGATTCAAGCCCAACAGGTGGGGAGGTAAAGGAGGGAAGCGGGGTTACCAACACATCACCAGGGAAGTCTGCTGACAAGGACTTCTTATGTGTTTCACAGTTCTTAGTTGTACCACAATAGCACATACCATGTACTGCTTGGTATATCTATTTGTGATATTATTTTGTCAAATGTACTTGCTCAAAACCTCTCCCGTACATTAGGATATCATGCTTCTGTATTTGATTTACGCTTGCTTTTATTCTTTATCTTGTCTGCATTCAAATATTCTTCTTATGGCAACTTTCCTTTGTACTATGTTCCGGCTGCATTCAAACAAACTTTGCCTTTATACGTTGGCATGGCAGCATTCAAACAAACTTTGCTTTTGTATAAAATATACATTCTATAAAATATATCCAACATTATTCTTATTGGGTGTTGAATTTTTACTTTGCCTTGACTGCATTCAAATAAACGTTGTCTTTGCATATTTTCTGCATTAGTAAACTTGTACCATCCAATCAATTCTTGTCATAGTTGTCGGAAAGCCCTGGGGCCCCCTGCTGCTTTGGGCAGACTCACCCGTCTTTTCCAGCATCTCCAACGTTATTTGCCCCTCTCCGTTATAGCTTCTATTTCAGCCTGCCAGGTTGGAGTGTGTGGACGCTCCCCCAGCACCCGGCACGGCTCTGCAGTCAAACAACAGTTCCTGCTTGGCCGGGATGAAGTCTGCTGCCTCTTCAAGAGATCGTACCTCCAGGAGCTCCTACACTGCTCCTGGTGTCTCCACAGTCCTTCTGACTCACCCGCAGCATTCCCCTTCCTATCCCACTGGCCGTCTCCTCCTGCACTGCTCATCCCAGCACTTGTTTCTTCCATAACGCGGTTGCCATTTTTAAAAGTCCCACTCATTATTGGTTTGGAAAAATAACTAGTCTGCACGTGGTATTTTGGGCTTCTGTCATTGCGCTCAAACGCCCTTGTCCTCCTCCTCGTCCCTGTACTTGAGTGGTTATGGGAGTTAAAGTCCATAACTTTTTTTGGGCTTTTAACCCCAGAGTGGTTTTTCTCATGGACTTCATAAAAAGGCACATACAGGACAAAAGTTGTGAAGTGTCAGTTATGCATGTTAGGGTGAAAGGTGGAGGCATGACGAGAATGACAATAGGTCATTAAGAACTCAGGTATCAGAGGGTCTTCTTCATGGGGAAGTGGGGAACACTGTGACTCCTCCAATGAAGTCATGAAAACTCCCCATTTAGTTGTCTCGTCCCATGTGATCCTTCCTCATGTTAGCGCCCCCAGAGTCAGGATCAGAAAGCGGGTGCCACCCCCTGGCTACATGGGAGTAGGTCACCGCCGAGGAATCCGTAATGGCTCCATTGGATTCATCGCATACCCTTCCTTAATGTCGCTGGTTCTCTCCGCACCTATTGGAAAATGGGAAAGGAAGTCCACATTACCCTATTACGTTCCTAAACAATAGGGCTGTAAATCTAGGAACCAGCATATGACTCTTGCATTACTGTCTGTGGG
Organism: Ambystoma mexicanum; assembly: GCF_040938575.1. NCBI lineage: Eukaryota > Metazoa > Chordata > Amphibia > Caudata > Ambystomatidae > Ambystoma > Ambystoma mexicanum. Next base: position 860,975,889 of record NC_090933.1, read on the forward strand.
GAGGCTCCTATGACAAGTCAAATTCCTACCTGTCAGATAGTATTTGAGATAGGGTATAGCCCATTTAATGGTCAAGGCTTCCAGTTCAATAATTTCCTATATGGAGTATGGGATGCTCTATCACGTCATGATCTTGGGAAAAAAACTGCACCTAGGCCAACTTGTGAAGCGTCTGTTTGAAGGATAAATTTCTGGTTGAAATCTGACACCTTCAGCACAGGCTCACTACACAAAATGCGTTTTAGTTTGTCGAAACACAGTTGATTTTCAGGACGTCATTTAACTTTCTGGGGCTCAGCATTTTTGAGTTTATCCGTAAGAAAAGACATTACAGATGAAAAATGAGGGATACAATATCTATAATATCCTACTAAACCCAAAAAGACTCTTGAATGTTTATTTGTTTTCGGAGTGAGGGTTTCTTTAACCACTATGACTTTTTTGTCAGGGGTTGACCCATTCCATTTCCTACGAAAACCCCAAGATATTTTACTGTTGATCTAGCTAAATGGCATTTCTGTGGGTTTGCTGTAAGCCCTGCTTGTCTTAGGCCGCTGGTAACCAAATAAAGGTGGTAAACATGCTTCTTCCAAGACTTACTGTGGATGATGATATCATCAATGTATGCTCCACAGAAAGAGGCATAGTGCCGGAGGATTTGACTGCTTAAAATTTGAAAGGTAGCCAGTGCCCCATGTAAGCCAAATGGCAATACTTTGAATTAGAAAAGACCCATAGGAGTAGGCAAAGCTGTCTTTTGTTTATCTGCTGGATTAACAGGGACTTTCCAGTACCCCTACATGAGGTCAATTGTGGATAGGTGAACGGTGGACCTCAATCGATTAATAAGATCATCAATTCTAGGCATTGAATCATTATCAAATTGGGAGACCGCGTTTACCTTCTGGAAATCAATGCAGAACCTCCACGATTAATCTTGCTTAGTGACTAACACAATCAGAGTGGACCTGGGGCTTTGAGAGTGTTTGATAATATCAGGCCTTAACATATTTTCCACTTCCTCCTCAATGATGTTATTTCTACTCTCAGGCATCATATATGCCTTCAGGTGTTCATGGAGGGGTACGGATGTAATGATATATCCCTTTTACTTTCCCAGGTTCTGTTCTGAAAATATCACAGAACTGTTCTATGCAGTCCATTAGGTCCTCCTTCTGATTCTGAGCCAACACAGAGGGAATTAAAGTATTGGTGCTGGTTTCATCAGATAACAAACTGGATAATACCACAGTAGTGTCTTCAGTGGGATTTTCTTTCAATTCCTTGAGAAGATTCACATGATAAATATGGGGTTTTCAATTTTCTATTTGGTTGTGAGACTCGATAATGGTAAGGCCCTGTCTGATTTATTATTTCGTAGGGCCATGCCACCTAGAGAGCCTTTTGTGTTAGAAGAGATGAGGAGGACTAGGACGCTTTGTCCAATAGAAAAAGGACTGTAATACAGCTTTTATATCATGATAGCCTTTTTGTTTTTTCTGTTCGTCAGCACTACGGATCTAACTGCTGCCATGTGCTCTTTCAGTCTCTGGGCAGTTTCGAATAGTGCAAAGGTGGTTTTCGCTCGTTCCTCCCAGGTTTCACGCAACATATCTAAGAGGTTTTTTCCTATTTAAAAGTTTGAATGCGGAAAATCCTGTGGAGGAGTGTGGTGTTTTCCTAATTGCAAAAAGGGCCCATGGTATAATAACATCCTAATTCTTTCCAGCAGCCTAAATCAGGTTCCTTTAAGACATGTTTTAGGGTTTTGTTGAATTACTCAATTAAAGGGATGGTCTAGTAAAAATTTTTATTTAAAAAATAGATAGGCCACATAAAAAAAAATACTAGCATTCTCCGTTTTAAAACTTCCTATGTAAAATTTTGAGCTGTTCAAGCTCAAAATTCGCAAAAGAAAGCACAGAGGCGCAGCCATTTTGTGAAATGGAGGCCCTCCTGTGCTGGCTTTTGCTTTTGCGGCACTAATGAAGGAAAAGCCAGCCAGCTGTAGTAAACAAAGGCTACCGCTGGGTGACTTTCCCTTCATTAGTGCTGTAGGCGGAGGACGGGGACCGGAGACCAGAGCAGGAAAGCTGCAGCTGAATCTCGGTAAGTGCTATTTATTTATTTTACAAAAAATAAGCACTAACTGCGTTTTTTTTTCTAAGTTTTCCGGGCTGGAAGAGCCCGGAAAACTTAGAAATAAAACCGCAGCTTTAAAAACGTTGTATTTATGTTTGCGGTCGCTTTTGAAGCGACCGCAAACATAAATACAACGTTATTGTGTTGGAAAACGCTGCGGTTTTTCTTTCCAAGGTTCTCAGGCTCCTCCGGCTCAGAGGAGCCTGAGAAACTTGGAAAGAAAAACCGCAGCGTTTTCCAACACAACCGCGTGTGTTTCTGCCTGCTGTGGCTATCATTTTGGGTCTCCGGTGCTCCCAGGGGAGCCACCCTCCACAGCAGTCATGGGGCAGGGAACCAAGGGCACCCCTGTGCATCACAGCAGTGGGAAGGGGTGGCAAGTGAACCAAACAAATGCCATGTGTACCACGCCCCTACTGGTGCGCCCTGTGCCAGCGGGGTTGAGGTGCGTGAGCAAACACAGGACCAATCAGCAGTCGCACCAGCATGTAGCAGGCTCAGTTGGCCTGTCCCATGTTGGCATGACAGACAAGCCACAGGGAAGTAAATGTCCTCCAAACAGACATGTGCCCAGGCTGCCAATAACCGTGCACCACTGTGCAGCCATGCTGGCTGCCCAGCCGTGCCCCATAAAGCCATGACAGTGTCATGGACTAAGCCACCACCCACACCCCCACCATGTGAGTGCCACCCAGGGAGGGGATGTGGGAGCATGAAGGACCAGAAGCATGCATGTCAGACGTAAGCTGCCCCAGCATAGACACCCTTCTCTCCCTATACACAGGCCAAAGACCAATTGGCCATGTGTCACACACTCATCGCTACAAGCTGTCAGTCTAGAAAAATGGATACCTCTCATGATTGACGGCAAACGTATTTTGGTGGCCGAAGGCCAACCGTCTCATGTACGAAACGATAGAAATACAGGTTTCCGAGTTTACCAATGAACGTCCATTTTGATGTAACAAGGATCGCCATTTTGTTTTCTATCAATTGCTCATTGCTTTCTGTTCACATTGCTTTGCAGCACATTTTCTGCTTACACTGCTCGACTGTTAACATTGTTGTCTGAACATGAAAGGACAAGGCCGCAGGGCCGCGAGGCTAATAAGAGTTCGTTGAAACACAACGTAGGCAGCTCCAGGGAGGAATGCCACGCTCCCTCCCGAATGTAGCCTTGAAGCAGAGCCGCAGGGCATTTAATCATTTCACAGCTGCCAGCCAGTCTTGCTATATCGTAGAATATGTTATAATAAAGCAGCTAAAGGCTTGAATTATGCTCTTCTTACGGCCCCCCTTTTCCGAGCCCTGTAGAGCATGTCGGCTCCCAGGACATGAATAGCACCTCATAGATTGCAAGGCCTGGAATATGACTCTTCCCTCGTATGTAGCTTGCTTCCAAGAACAGAAGCACTGTGTTCTGTTCAACAAAGAAATGATGTCTCCGCACTTGCAAAGTTGCATATTGTTACTAGAATAGACATTTGAAGTTGTCATATTCGTCGAAAGTGTCCATCATCAAACCGAGTTCAAAGAAACCCAATAAAGGGGGGTGTTAAACATGTCACAGCTGATTGTATGATATGCATTTCCTATATATCTAACTGATGTACGTAATTCGCTCTCTTGCGTCCCTCGAAGTCTAGAGATACACGTCGCGGGGTGTGAGACCGAGTTGGCCAACTGATACTATTTGCTTTGCAATAAACCCTAGCTTTGGGAATACAACCTCGTGTCTGGCGTATCTATCGTGTGTGGTGACCTGCCTTGTTCCCATAGATGTGAGGGACCCCTAGGTGCCCCTTTCAAAGCAACCCCATGATGCTGGGCCCACATGCAATCTCCTCTGACCATCCATGCCCATATTCCCATATTTGTGGGGTTCAACTCTGTACCATAGTAATTGTGACTTGCATGCCAACACATGTGTCCACTTCAGGCACTCATGCATTGCCAGAGGCATCAGAAAAGGAGGAGGATGTTGCAGGCCAATCTAGGAGTGGTGCATCCAGGCTCTCAAGGTCTGCCACCACCACCCTGCAAAGGCCCACTCAGGCTACACCTGCAGGCAGGGCAACTGAGGAGTCACAGGGGGACACCAGCCCAGTGTCACTGCCTGCCGTAGTGCCACAGGCCCTGGAGAGCCCAGTATGCCACCAGAGTCAACACTTCCCTGAGAGTCCACCATGCCGCCAGCGTCAACACTACCTGGAGAACCCAACATGCCACCAGCATCAACACTCCCCAGAGAGCCCACCATGCTGCTAGCATCAACACTCTCCGTCGAGCACCCCACGCCGCCAGTATCAACACTCCCCGGAGAGCTCATCATGCCGCCAGCGCGCACAGACACCTGAGCCAGATTTGATACACCCTCATACGATTCCCCGGAATACAGCACACTTTAGGACAGGCTTTAGGACATGCAGCGCAGAAAGTGGGAGATGGAGGCAATTGGCCACACGCACTCTGAATTCCTGCAGGCCATTAGGGACAGCATCCAAGGGGCTACTCGCAGGAGAGTGTGGGCGGTTGCGCGGAACAGGGCAGAGACAACGGCCAACATGGCTGCCCTTACACTGTACTCCCAGAGGGTCAGGGAGATGACAGAAGGTGTCTCTGCAATGCCAACAAAACCTGGAGACAGGATCCGTCCATTCCACTTCAACCACACCCACAGAGGGGTCACAGCAGGCATGCCAAGGTGTCAGTCACAGCGCCTTCTGTGCCCAAAATCAACAGGGGCTTGCAGGAGGGAAAGAGGCCACAGTTGTGAAGGACTCTGAGACACTGATTGCCATGAGTGGCCATGCTGGGGAGTTGGTGGTGGGAGGGGGATAGTGTGATGGGGAGTTGGTGGTGCTAGGGGGGAGCGGGATAGTGTGATGCAGAGTTGGTGGTGGGAGGAGGGACAGTGTGATAGGGAGTTGATGGTGGGAGGGGAAGGGGGAAGTGTGATTGGGCGTTGGTGGTGGGAGGCGGAGGAAGGGATGATAGCATGATGGGGAGATGGTGGAGGAGGGGGACGGTGTGATGGGGAGTTTGTGGTTGGAGGGGGATGGTTGGTGCACTTCATTACATAAAAAATGTTGAACTTCATCAATGCAAGGACATTCCTGATTGTGTTGTCAGAATAGAAAGTATATTGTGCCTCCTATTGTGAAAAATATATTTATTATTGGCCTACGCCAAGCTGCTTGAAAGTCGCTTGCGAGAGAAATCTGTGTTGCAAGGTCCTGACCTTTAATCCATGTGAGCTAAAATGGTGGATGATGTCATTGCAAAATACAACATGGCCGTCTTGACCTCTGTACATAGCGAATGTGTAATCTGCCTGCAGGCTACTTGTCGAGGTCATGAACTGAGACCTCGTCCTTCGTTGACCTATGTGTAAAGGGATTACTCGTGCAATGAAACCAATCCAGGAGTATATATTAAGAATGTGTTTATATATTGAACGAAGAACTTCTGTCTTACTACATTGTATTTATGTTTAAGAAGACCTGCAATGCGAAACTTTAGAATACACAGTTAATGCATGCGCTTATTGTTACATGTATTAAAGACGAACCAGTTATATGCGGTTATTTGAGACTTGGCACAAACCCTAGATTTGGTGATGTATAAAGTAGAATATTAACCCGAAGTAGGGCTGGACATAGTGCCCACAAAATGTATAAAAAGCGAATGCATTCTAATGTACAGCGTCTCTCACTGAACACACTGAACCACGCTGGAGTTCGTTGTGTTGTACTGAGGGCCGATAGCTATCTGACTTTGCACTGTTTTTGTAATTGAATTCAGTAGAGAATAAAGTACTTTGTATGTTCCTTTGTAACCCGTGTTCGGTGTATTTCCTTTTGGGGTACTCAGCCTCGATATTTTACTTCTGTTTTCACAGCGTCATTGTCATGTTTATTGATTGAGGTGGTATCACACAGTTGTGTATAGTTTGTGCCATGTGAAAGTGCCAAAAGAAATTGTCTATCAGTCCCTGGCATGCCAATCTCCCATCCTCATGTCATCCCTGGCAAGGCATGCATTTGCCACAGCCACAGGCACTGCTTTCTCATCCTCTGGGGGTGGCAGGTCCATGTCAGGGGGTAGTGAAACATTTTTCTTCAGGCAGATATTGTGCAGCATAGCAGACACAAGCACAATTATAGCCACTTTCTCTGGAGCATACAACAGGGCTCCACCAGTATGGTCAAGGCAGCAGAAACACGCCTTCAAGAGGCCAAAGGTATGCTCAATGCACACACTGTCCTGCTATGAGCGTGGTTGTAGTCAATATCCTGCAGTGTTTGCATATCACGCACAGGGATAATTAGCCAGGGCAGCTGTGGGTATCCGGAGTCACGTGCCTGGGGGGAGGCATAGGCATTAGACACAGTGTAAGGGGTGGACCTACACAATATCAGGTCAATGCACTACTTGTGCATTGCATACGGACCTTCATTTCTTGGCATGTGACTATACTATGTCTGTGCATGCAGTGTCACTCGTGTCATGAATTGTTGGTGCTTCACATGCACCCTGTTCCGTTGCAGCATAATTTACGTAAGGTTACTGTCTGTGACATGTGCAGCGGAAATGGTGACTGTCATGTGCCAGTGTATTGCCACCATGCATGTTGCATGCTGGGTTCCCCATGGCCACTCCCTGGGCATCGCCTGCCAATGGGTGGACATCATGGATGGGCTTCAAATGGGTGCATGGCTGTGGTACTGGCAGGTACTGTGTGAGTTATTGTGGCCATTTGTCAGCATTGATTTGGTAAGCGCATGTTGCATTGTGGTACCTGTAGTCATGTTGGTGTAAATGGTTGCTACTGTATGTGTACTACTGCTTCTCCATGCAGGTAAGTCTAACATGTACACGCTTCCTGGCCTGTACTGTGTCAATGGTGCAGGCGGAGGTGAAGTACAGATTTCGCATTCACTTGTCATGCCATTCGGAGCCCCCCCCCCCATTTGGGCATGTGCTTTGCTGTTCATGTGTGCTGGCTTTTCTACTCGCCCACCATCCACGTCCATTGCGCTCTGTGCCTCTCCATGTATCCTGGCAGTGTGCTGTTACATAGGACAATGGCATCGTGGGTGGAACCAGGCTAGCGGGCACAAAAGTGGGTGACGTAAAGGTTTGGGTCGCAGGTTATCTGCACATTCAGGGAGTGGTAGTGCTTGCGGTTTAGGTACACTGATTCATGGGCCTGGTGTCCAACAGCGAAACCTGGGTGCAGTCCAGGGCAGCGATCACATGTGGCATTTGGGCAATGGCATGGAACTGTGCCTTCATGGCATTCACCTGGGCTGGGGTGGTAGGCAGTGAGATGTGCCGTTGCACTTGCCGCAGGAGGGCTTCAAGCACCTGGGCCAATAATGCACAGAATGTGGGCTGCACCATGCCATGCATCATGGCCCCAGAGTGCTGGAAGGTGCCAGTTGTGAGAAATTGTGGGACAGACACTAGCTTCAGCAGTGGGGGCACAGCTGTCTGGATGTTTATCCTGCTCCCTATGGCGTCCTGTATTGTGGTGAGCAGCTCTGTTATGGTCTCCCTGTTGAGGTGGTACAGGGTGACCAACTAGCTGTAGTGAGGGTCCAGGGTGAGGGTCTAACCCTCAGGATCAGTGCAAAATTTGCTTGGGTTCTCCTTCTCCTCCTCGTCCTAATCCTCATCCCTCCCACCCTGTATTCCCTGCGCCCTGGCCTGGTTGTCATGCATCTCTACTTCCAGGCACAGGATGAGCCTGTCCCAGCTCACAGTGGCTGGTGGCAGCATGGTGTGGAAACTGTGTTTGGGGTAGGGGTGTGCATTATATAGCCCCCTGGGCTTGATTGGGTTCACCTGTGGCTTCATTTCAGGCACCTGTGTTCATTTACCACCAGTTGGAAGCTGGAGGTAACTGTGCTGTGATTTTGGCAGTATTAGCAGTGGTTTTTGGCACTAATTGCATCAAACATGGACTTGTGATGCAGCTGTGTTTGTACCTCGTGTGTCTGGCTGTAATAGCGCTGGCTGTAATAGCACAGGCTTTAATAGTGCTGGCTGCTTCTGCAGTTGGCGGTATTTAGGCTGGATCATGATCCGGTGGAGCGGTATGGTGGTGCTGATTCCGTTACTGCTGCTTTTAAGGGTTACTGTTGCACTTGTGATGATGCCCTTTGTCATTATTTTGCATCATTGCTTTTAAATCTCCTCCATAGTCAGAGTCTATAACACCGGCTAATTTGTCTAAGCCACATCGCCAGGCTAAACCTGACTTAGAGGCAAGTGCAATGTAAGTTCCAGGTGGGGAATGAAGGGGAATAAGGACCAAGTCTGTGGGTATTAAACCCGCTCTTCAGGTTGAATCAATTCTCCACTACTACTGCACAAGCCAAATCCGATAGAGTGTTCAGTTGAAATGGTTGGATCGGATGCTCGATTAGTGAGTTTCGGAATCTTATGGGTTCCCCAGTTTATGTCAACTGTGCCGATCCCACATCTGACACCATATGTGAGGGGTCAAAAATGTGAGACGAACAAAAGGTTGTTGTATTCTTATGTAAAGATATTTTTATTGAACAAAATATTGTTGGAAAAATGGCTATTCTAAAGAGTAACTTTCCTACCTAGAAAATAAAACTAAAGATCTGTCGGTGTCATGATGTCAGCAACTGAAAAGCTATCCTTGTGTCGAGAAAAAACTATCCTGACCATCACACTTATAATCAAATAAAAGGTGCAAGGAAATGTACTTAACTTGATGTTAGAAAAAGTGTTCAAAACCAAAAGTGTAAGAATGACTCCAACAAAAATGTTCTCCACAGTAAAGAACCTTGAATCCAAAGGGTGGTTCCCTTACCCAGAATTTTTAAACAGGATGGCAACATGTCTCTTTGGATAACAGTTCCTTGGTGACTTCAATGGACTCACAACGTTCTTGTTCAATGAAACAGTTCAGTTCAAGCAAAAAGTTCTGTAACAGTCTTTCTATAAAAGTCCTTGTATCTTGCCAGTTACCTGGTATACTACCCTGCCAGGAATCTTTATACAGTTTCCAGTTGCCTGGTGTTCTCACCTTCCAAGACTTATTTTTAAGGTTTCCAGATCCCCTGGTGTACTCTCCTGCCAGGAATCTTTGTACAACTTCAACTGTCTAGTGTACTCACCTGCCAGGACTTCTTATGTGTTTCACAGTTCTTAGGTGTACCACAATAGCATTTAACATGTTCTGCTTGGTATATCTATTTGTGGTATATATGTACTTGCTCAAAACCTTTCCCCTATATTAGCATTTTATGCTTCTGTATTTGATTCAGGTTTGATTTTATTCTTTGTCTTGTCTGCATTCAAACATTCTTCTTATGGCGCCTTTCCTTTTGTACTTTGCCTCGACTGCATTCAAACAAACATTTCCTTTATACTTTGTCTTGCCTGCACTCAAATCAACTTTGCCTTGACTGCATTCATACAAACTTTGCCTTTGTATATTTCCTGCATTAGCAAACTTGCACCATTCAATCAGTTCTTGACGCGCTTGCCAGAATGCACTGGTTTCCCTTCTGCTTTGGGTAGACTCACTAGTCTTTTCCAGGATCTCTGAATTTGCTTGCGCCCCTTCGTTATGGCTCCTGATTCAGCCTTCCAGGTTGGAGTGTGCAGCCACTCCCCCAGCACCCGGGGCAGGTCTGTGGTCACATACCAGCTTTCCTGCTCAGCCAGGGATGAAGTCTGCTGCCTCTTACTTCCAGGAGCTCATACACTGCTCCCGGTGTCCCCATGGTTCTTCTTCCTTCAGTGTTCCTCTTCCTACCCCACTGGTCTTCTCTGCTTTGCTGGCTTTGTCTGTGTACTTCACGTTCAGGAGCTCTGGGGTGGTTGGCAACATCTCCTCTTGCACTACTCATCCTGCACTTCTTTCTTCCATAATGCGGTTGCCGTTTTTAATTATCCCGCTCATTATAGGTTTGGAAATCAACTAGCCCACATGTTGTATTTTGGGCTTCTGTCATTATGCACAACCTCCCTTGTCCTCCTCCTCGTCAATGTACTTGAGTGGTTAAGGGAGTTGAATATATTTCTTTGGACTTTTAACTCCAGGGTGTTTTTTTTCAGGGATTTCATCAAAAGGAACACCCAGAACAAAAGGTGTTCAGTGCGAGTTATGTATGTTAGGGTGAAAGGTGGTGGCTTGACTAGAATGACAATAGGCCATTAAGAACTTGTTTTCAGGAGGTCTTCTTCATGGTGAAGGGAGGAACTCTGTGACTTCTCCAATGAACTCATGACATCTACCCGGTAGTTCCCGGAAGTGATCCTCCCTCATGTAACTGCCCCCAGGGTCAGCATCAGGTAGCGGCTGCCGTCCCCTGGTCACATGGGAGGAGGTCACCACCGGCAAATCCGTGAAAGTGCCATTCGATCCATCACAGTAGGTCTCAGGTTTTAAGCTTTGACAATTGCATGCAAGGCCCACTGAGTAAGTGTATTTCTCTTTCTTTGAAAACAGCATTCTGATATGTGGCAGATGAAATTGAAATGCTGGCTTTTTGAGTTTGGCAGTCATCTCTTTGTGTTTTCAATGCTCTACGTTTTGGGCCCAACATAACCAAATGCAGTTTCCTTTTGACATGGGCAAAAACAAAAACCACATCTTTCATTTCTCCCATCATTTACTTTCTACCACACTCTTCCTCATTTAGTCTTACCTGTGTTGTATTGTCATCTTTCCAGCTCTTTGTCATTTCTCCCATTGTTATTGTTATTTGGCATTTATAAAGTGCCCTATATATCATTGGTATGATCTCAAAGTGCTTGTAGGTTGAACGCTCTTAGGGACCCATAGTCCAGGTCAGTGGAGAGAGTAGGGTAGAATACAGTGCTTGGGTGCACTCAATATGTGTGCAGCAGGTGTTATTTGTGTGATGGTGGCAGCATCCTAACACTAGGTGTGTTGGTAGTGAGAGATCAGTCGAAAGTGTGCAGTCAGGTGGTTGGTCTCTGAGACTGCATTCTAGCGGCATTAGGCCGTGTAGGAAGTTTATGTGTGCAGCTAGGCCGATTTTCCGTGGGGTATAGCTGCATTCTAGCAGGTTGTTGAGGTGTTCATGAAGAATTGTCCATATGTGTGCAGGTAGGCCAAAATTGATCGATAGGTATAGCTGCATTCTATTGTTTCGTTGGTAGAAAGTAGAAAGTGAGCATAGTGGTAGGAGAGGTGATTGTCAGGAGTGGATGGGGTACTCTTTGGAGTTCACTGGTCCTGGTTACTTTCTGGATCTCGATGAGCTGGCCGCGATCGTTCTCATGTTTCATGGTAGAGGTACTGAGAGGTAGATTCACAGGTTGGACCGGAGTAGGTTATGATATGTACGATCAGAGGTTCATCTCAGGTTCAGCATTATGTGTCGGAGAGCCTATTTGCATTGAACTCATGATTCGGTAATTACGGTGAGTTTTGGCAGGCATTAGTCATGGTTTATGGAAAAAGCCAGGTTTTAGAGCTTTACAGAAGGCCATGTAGTCTTGGATGTGTCGAATGTGAGGAGGGAGTGAGTTCCACAGAGTTGGAGCCAGGGATGAGTAGGCAGACCCTCCAATCCTGGTTGAATTGAGAGCTGCAATCACTAGTAAGAGGGCAGTACTTGACCTTAGGGTGCGTGATGGGTGGTAGGGTATAATGTTCTCTTGTAGGTAAGCTGGCCCGGTTTTGTGCATTATTCGGAGGGTAATGCATAGAATTTTGAAAGTGACCCTCCGTCCAACAGGCAACCAGTGAAGGGTGCGGAGAGCAAGGGAGATGTGATCCCTGTGTCCAGTGCAAGAAGGGGTCTGGCGGCAGCGTTTTGGGCTCTTTGGAGTTTGTTACGTTGGTATGCCGGGGTACCCATATACAAGGAGTTGGTAAAGTCCAGTCTCGACATAACAGTGGACGTAATAGCAGCAATCTGTTGGGGTAGGTGAGGTACAGAAATCTGATGATCACTGGTAGCTTGGTCAGATAGAGGTTGAAGAGGAGAGCAAAGAGGCAGGCACTTTGTGGTATTCCAGTGTTCATGGTGCGCGTGGTTGAGAGAAAAGGGGAGAGAAAAGTGATTTGTTTCCTGTTGTTGAGGAATGAGGCAATCCATTTGAGTGCCGAGCCTCAGATTCCAAGGGAATGTAGTCGGCCAAGGAGGACAGAATGGTTAACAGTGTCAAAGGAGGCTGACAAATCAAGGAGAACTAGCGCTGCACAGCTCTCCAAGTCTTCCGAGACCTCGAGATAATCCCAGATCAACATCAGAGTGGTTCCTGTTCCATGGCGCGGCCTGAAGCCTGATTGAGCGGGGTCTAGTAGGTTGTTGGATTCTACGAAGTGGTTGAGCTGCAAGTACACAGCCCGGTCAATGAGTTTCACCAAGATATAGTTCTTAGGCTCAATGGGGGTCAAGGGATGCCTTTTTCAGAAGTGATTTAACATGCGCTATTTTAAAGGCCTCAGGAAAGATACCAGAGGTGAGGGAGTTATTTAGTATGGACTTTGCTTGTTTTCCCGCACATGTGGAGGAAAATATTTCTTTCAGAAGAGAGATCGGACAGGGTCAAGTGGTGAACCGGAGGGTCTGCTGCTAGATAGTAGATTGAGGAACTCGTCACTCGAGATGGGGTTGAAGGAGTAAAAAAATTGTATTATGGTGGTTGAAGCAGTGGAGTTGGGTGTTGCAGAGCGTTTCCGTGGGCATGGTCAGGGTAGACGTGCAGGAGGGTTTCATGAATTCGGAGATGATCATGTGGACCTCTTTGCTGCTATTGTGACAGTTCAGGATTTGTTTATTGTAGTAGGCCTTTTTGGCATTTCAGATCTCAGATTTGTAATCGCGGTGGTCGTGAGCGAGTATAGATCTGCTGAGAGGGGTTTTAGATTATTGCCATTTGCATTCAAGAGAGTTGTTTTTGCAGGTCTTCAGGTGGGGTGTGAACCATTTGGGGGATGGTCCTTTGTGAGAGGCTTTGGGGCTTGAGGGTGTGAGAGGAAGTAGTGATTCATTGAGCCAGTAGTCAAAGGATTCGATAGTTAATGGTCCGTCTGAGGTCAGCTGTGCTGGGAAACTGTGCAGCAGGGCTTCAGCTAGATCAGGAAGTACCTTGACTTTGTTCCAGCATTTGTGATTGTGTGTGTAGGCAGTAACGGTCTTGGGTGAAGGAGGTGGAGTGAGGAAAGAGAAAGGGATGGCAGAGTGGTCGGTCCAGATGAGCGGTTTGGGACTAGATACAGAGATCAGGTCATCAGAGCTGAAGATTGCATCAAGGGTATGACCTCCAGAGTGTGTTGGACCTGTGGGGTGTCGGGCGAGGTTGAGTGCTTATAGACTGTCAACACGGGGTTGGGTCATGGAGTTGTTTGGCACGTCAAACTAGATGTTGAAGTCTCCAAGTAGTGAAATTGTTGGGTGGTTTACATGAATGGTAGCTACTGAGTCGCAGAGATAGTTGGCAAAGTCATATCTGGGGGTCTATATATGAGTAGGAAGCTGTGAGTGACTGATGGCAGTAGAGAGATTTTTACTAGAAGGGATTCATAGTTTGTGTTGCATGGTTGGCTTTCGGTAAGTGAGATGGAGAAGTGAGACTTATAGAAGATTGCTACTCTGCCATCTCTGGAGGGTCTTTTGTGGGAGATAAGTGAGTAGTTTATGGGGAAGACCTTGTGCGCGGTTGGTACAAAATCATCTGAGAACCAAGTTTCAGTGATGAAGATGAGATCAGGGTTGTCAGAGGATAGGTGGTCAAAGATGCTGTGTCGGTTTCATGCCATGTAGCGAGCATTGAAAAGGAGATAGGTGCCTACACCAGGCGTGGCTGTTTTCCTGTTGCTTGTGGCAGGGAGGCCTCGGTTGGATTTAGATTCAGTGAGTAAGGTCTCAGTCGTTGCGATGTATGGTGTGGTCGGAGCAATCAGGGTGGCTGAGGCTGACTGGGCGGTGGAAGTGGGGGTTTGGGCCATAGGTGTTCTTAGAGGGGGTGGGCCAGGTCAATGCAGAGCGGGAAGAGTAGGTGGGTGGTGGTAGGTATTAATGAGATTGGGTGGGGTGGCTCAGGAGGGGGAGGGTGGGTGCTGAGTGGTGCCTTTTTGGTGTGTGGGGTTAGGTGTGTTGTTGAATGTGGCTCGTGTCTGAAGGGAGCTAGGGATTTAAGTGTACTGGGGGAGAGGTTTTGTTCATAGAGGTCTAGATGGGGAGTGGCAGGTGGGGTGGCCCTTATGGCAGCTCGAGGGAGAGGGCCTATCACCCTTTCTGCGTTTTGTGTATTTGGCTGCAACAGGGGTGTGAGAGAGTGTCTGGGGGTCAGATGGGGAAAGGGATGAAGCAATGTTTTTAGAAAGGGCAAGACGTGCTACTTTGAGAGAGGCGAAGGGGTTGAGGGGGAGGTCTGTGGGAGGGGGACAAGGAGGAGCATGGGGTGAATGGGGAGGGGTGAGGGTGCAAGGCCTGGAGGGTTTCGCTGGTGAGGGAGGGGAGTCACCAAGCTGTGCAGTGTTCGGGGGGTGCGGATGTCTTAGAGGGTTTGTGCTGTCAGGTACACTTTGGGATAGTGCAGGAGTGGTGTTTCTGGTGAAGGTGAGTGGGAATGACGAGGGGGGATGGATGGGATGTGTGTTGGCTGTTGGATGGCGAGGATGGTGCGAAGTGGAGCTGTGGACAAGTGGGTTACTGGTTGCTCAGGGGTATAAGGAGTTTGCCAGGGGTGGGGACGACTGAGGTGGGGGGGCAGGTCTGGGGAGTCCTTGTCAGGCCCCACCAATGCCGCGGTAGTGGCAGAGGGGGTGGTGGGTGGCTTGTGTTGTTTGGAGCTCCAGAGATCTCCTCTGGTTTGTGAGCTGGAAATTGCATGGGGAGCAGGATTGGGATTGATCTCAGTGGAAGCCCAGGGGGTAAGAGGGGTGGTTGGGTCATGTTGTTTGTAGCGCCAGAGAGCTCCTCTGGCTTGTGAGTTGGAAATTGTGCTGGGTGCAGGAAT
Source organism: Ambystoma mexicanum (assembly GCF_040938575.1). NCBI lineage: Eukaryota > Metazoa > Chordata > Amphibia > Caudata > Ambystomatidae > Ambystoma > Ambystoma mexicanum. The sequence continues at coordinate 860,991,018 of NC_090933.1, forward strand.
GGGGGTTAGGGGTTTGTTCTCAGTGGAAGCCAGGGGGTAAGAGAGGTGGGGATGGGGGGAAGGGCTGGGGTCTGTGGGAAAAGGGGAGGGGGAGGGAGGTAGTTGGCGCACCACAGCGCTCCTCTTATCAAAGAGTTGGAAGGTATATGTTGGTTTGGGAGAGGGCAAGGGGGATTAGAGTGTATGGGTGTTTGTGGGCAGAGGTCGGAGATGGTGGGGTGAGGTGGCACACAGAGGGGTTCATGAATGAAGCAGCTAGTACGGATGACAAAAGCCGGGTCGTGTGCATTATTGTTCGGCGGGTGGTGGCGGTGGTGCAGAGGGGGAAGGGGAGTCAGGCCGATACGTGGTCCTGGTTGTTGTTGTATCTCTGTCAGGTTGGGCAAGTCAACCATGGAGGAGGGTGGAGTACACATAGATAATGGGAGAAAGGCCTAGGTTTCACAGAAAGCAGGCAGTACATTAAACACACATAGATTTGAGACACCTAGATAACGGGAGAAGGGCCTAGATTTCAAAGAAAGGCAGGCAGTACATTAAACCCACATAGATTTGAGACACCAAGACAACGGGGAAAGGCCTAGGTTTCACAAAAAGGCAGGCAATAAATTAAACACACCTATATTTGAGACACCTAGATAACAGTGGAAATGCCTAGGTTTCACAGAAAGGTAGGCCGTAAATTAAACAAACCTAGTGTTGAGAACCTAGACAACGGGGGAAGGCCTAGGTTTCATAGTAAGGCAGGAATTAAATTAAACACACCTAGATTTGAGACACCTAGATAATGGGGGAAAGACTTAGGTTTCACAGAAAGGCAGGCAGTAAATTAAATACCTAGATTTGAGACACCTATATAACAGAAGAAGCATCTAGGTTTTACAGAAATGCAGGCGGTAAATTAAACACACCTAGATTTGGGACAGATAGATAACGAGGGAAAGGCCTAGGTTTCACAGAAAGACAGGCAGTAAATTAAACACACCTAGATTTGAGACACTTATATAACGGGAGAAAGACTTAGGTTTCACAAAAAGACAGGCAGTAAATTAAACACACCTAGATTTGAGACACCTAGATAACAGAAGAAGCGTCTAGGTTTCACAGAAATGCAGGCGGTAAATTAAACACACCTAGATTTTGGACACCTAGATAACGAGGGAAAGGCCTAGATTTCACAAAAAGGCAGGCAGTAAATTAAAAACACCTAGATTTGAGACACCTATATAACAGAATAAGGGCGTGGGTTTCACAGAAAGGCAGGCAGTAAATTAAACGGATCTGCGTGATTTTTCCATCACGGAAAAGTCTGCGACGGAAAAGCTTGCATGAGAAATGTGTGAACCTCAAAAGGTTTGAAACCCCAACTGACCCACACCCACAACACACCCCCATCCACACCCTTAGCACACCCCCACCCACACGTCCTGTGTCCCTGCAGCGCCAGTTCCCTTTCACTTCTGTGATCGGGAACCGGCGCCGCAGGGTCCTTTTTTTTCGGTTCGGGAGCTGCAGGGGTTTCATAATATTGTGCATACATTGTTAGGTAATTCACACAGCCAGTGGAAATACTGTGAATTAAAACTTGGCAGTCAGCAAGTGTAATGTTGTTGTGATATGCTGTGATTAAAATGACTTGAAATCCATGGCATGTCTCTTGATTGTCTATATCAAATGAAAAGTTGCTGAATTCAGGTCTGGGATAATCAAAGTTGCTTTGGCAAGAGGTGTTTTCAGAGTTGCTTTGATTTGCACCTAGCATTCTAACAGTATTACCACAAGCAGAAATAAAGGTCAGTTTCTTAAGGACAACAAAGCTGATGTATCTCACACTTTCTATTGTTTATATTTTAAATTAAATTGCTGGCCCAGTAAATGTTCTAGCTCTGAGGACACATCTTCAGCACATCATTTGGAGGCCCAAGGATTCTCGAACACAAGCCTCATTACACAATATTTACTGTTCCCCTGAATGGACTACATATTTTTCTTCAGGAGTGTTATGCCCTGATTACTTATCATACATTTTCACTACTCCAAGTCTGCATCTTTTGCGCCTAGAAACACTTGTGTACAGGCACCTTATAAATGACTTATCATATCTTCTTTGTCTCTTTCGCCTAATGTGGTATAAGATGGGACGTGGAGGTAATGCATGATTACTTACCAGTAATCTTCACTATTCCAAGTCCTCAATTCTCAAGTCCTAGTCCATACCATATAAGGGAGGCTTGTGGATATCCAGTGCTCGAGGGCCAGAAACATGTTGGAATTTCAGAGCACCCCTCCTAATATTCATGAGTTAAATGTGCATTAAATTATTCTAAGTGTATGCCAATTCTTTCTCATGAATAACGGGGGATATCTGGAAAACCCATCAGATTTGGGGCACTGTGTATAGGCACGTTATAAATGCCATGTCATATTATGTCATATCACTCGATGCCTGGAGTTGGACAACCCTGATATAAGGCAATTGGAATGACAATGATGGAATGAGGGCCTTATGTCTGAGAAGAGAAGGGTTACCAGAAGATGCCCCAGTCTGCCCACATGGCAGTAGAAAGGGATGGGGCATTTTACTGGACATCCTTCCTTTTCCACTCTGCTGGATTGGAGGATCCCCATAACCAAATTAGAGTCAGGAGGTCCTAGGAAGACCATTGTGTGTTCAACTCATGAATAGGTCCATCCAAGACTGTCTCTACCAGCTCCATAATTTAAATGTTGTATTCAGAGCCAGCAACTGTGTAAGGTGGAATTGATATGGGGCCAGAAGTTTCATATTTTGACATTTTGAAAAGGATATCCCACACGAGAATATGAGAGACTGCCTCCTTAAATGTATTTGTTTTTGACTAAATCACTTTCAACACGTGTAACCACTAATGCCCCTGATTAGGCTATTTAGAGTAACTGAAGTTTTGCACTGTTTATTATGACTGCAGTGGAATTTGTTAAGTATATGTCTTAAGCAGAGGGGTTATCATTGGCAAAATCTGCTCCTGACGTGTTCGCTGTGCATTCGACATGGGTGTGTTTCAGGAGTGTGCATGATTAGTTGGATTATATGTGCATGTGAAGAGGGCATTCTCTGTGTGAGGTGATATGTATGACTGGGTGGAATGTTGGGAAGGGTCAGTTGAAGTGTCAGTGGGTTGAATTGCTGAGCTTCTTTCAAGGTTTGGCAACTTGTTGAGAGGAACTCTCTAAACTATGGATCACTACCTTGAACTCTCGAATCCTCCCAACGCCCTCTGCCTCCCTTCTACCCCCATAGTCTTCAATGGCAAGAGGTAAGCAACTTAATAAGTCCACATTTCCTTGTTCTTTCCCCTTTTGATGTTCCACACAGAAAGAAAATGGCTCTAGATCTAGAAACCACTGCAAGACCCACGGATTGGAATTTTTTCTAAGACTCATCCATGTCAGGTGTGGATGGCGCATCACCAACCTGAAGTTCCTTCCTGTTAGGTAGTATCAGAGGTTCAGTATTGACCATTTGATAACTAAGGCTTCCAGTTCCACTGTAGCATATGAGTGTTCTTGAGGGAAAACCAATGCGACTATACGGGGTGTTCCATACCATCATGTTCTTGGAAAAATATGGCCCCCAAACCGACCGTAGCAGCATCAGTCTGGAGTATAAACTCCAGGTTAAAGTCTGACATTTCCTGGATGGGTTCTTCACATAAAACCTGTGTAGGTCCTTCAAAGTTTCTCTGATCGTCTTTCCCCCAGATGAGCTTTTAGGTTTGAGCATTTTTCAGTTTGTTTGTGGGATTGGCAGTCAAGGTGGAATAGTTTGGGATGAAGCAGCATTATCCTGTCAACCCCAGCATTGCTCGGAGGTCCCTTTTGGTCTTTGGTACAGGGGATTTGTTGTACAGCCTGGACCATTTTGGTTTGGAGTTTTATCAGCATTGAGCATTTCATCAAGCTTAGCCTCTATGATTTTCTTTCTTGCCTCTGGTATCCGGTAAGGTTTGAAGTTTACTGTTTGCCCCACTGGTGTTGGGGTACAGTAGTAAAAGATACAAAATCTACCTTGTTCTTCAGAAAATACCTCAGGGAATCCTTTCAACAAGTCATGGAGTTCTTCTTGTTGGGAGGGTGGTAGATTGCTAGGTATTAGCTGTGCCTCTAATTCCTGATCCGTAAGGAGTGTGGCCTTGGTCACTGTAATTTCCTCCACTGGGTCAAGCTTCCACTCCTGTAACAAATTAATATGATATATGTGCGTTTTATGACGTCTATCTGGTTGGGTGACCATTTAGTTCAGGGGATCTTTTTTTTCTAAGATTTTGTACGGACCGTTCTATTTATACACCATTTTATTCTCCAAAGCGGAGAAGAGAACTAAGACTGATTCACCTACTTGGAAGGATCTGGCTACAGCTTGTTTGTCATGTAGGGCCTTCTGATATTCTTGGGCTTTGCCTAAATGATGCTTCATGATTTCCCTAAAAGCAGCCATATGGGTTTTAAGTTTCTGGGCTGTTTGGGAGATGGGTAGTGTAGCCTCTTCTCTTTCCTCCCATGTCTTCTTAAGCATGTCAAGTACATCTCGATGTTCCGTTCCATACAACAATTCAAAGGAGGAGTATATGCCTCAGGTGTTTTAGTAACAGCAAAGAGGGCCAAGGGAATCATGACATCTCAATTATGGCCATCGGCCTACACAAGCATGTTGAGTGTTAAATGTAAGGTTTGATTGAACGATTCCACAAGGCCATCCATCTGGGGATGGTACACTGAGGCATTCAAGATTTTAATATTTAATATTTCCTTGACCTCTTGCACAATCCCGGACATAAAGGATGTACCTTGGTCTGTGAGGATTTCCTTTGGGAATCCGACTCGGGAAAGAAAGGGACGTAGGTTTTTTAACATCTGTTGACTTTTGTTATTCCTGAGGGGGAAAGGTTTGAGATACCGATTAGCGTAGTCAACAATTACATGTATAAACTTGTTTCCCAACTTGTAGGTTTCTAATGGCCTACTATGTTCATGACTATGCAGGAAAATGGCACCTCAACGATTGGTAAGGGTTGTCATGGGGCAGGGGTCATGGAATAGCTGTGTTTTTGTGCAGATATCAAAGGTTGTGATGTAGTTCTTTACATCTGAAAATGCTCCTTATCATTAACACCTGGGTGCCACCTGGCTTTGGGTTTTCACTACTTCCTGGTGGGTGGCAGTTAGATGGGAATGCATCAGCTCCAATACTATTCTTCTTTCAGGAATCACTGATTGAGTTTAAGGAAGGCTGTCTCCCTTGGTGGCTCCTCAATAGAGCAACCTCCTTTTAAGGAAGAAGAAGAAGGGCCCTGCTTGACTTCACCCTTCTTCTTCCGGCTTCACCCTCCTAAAAGCTTCGGCAAGGCCGGTTTCATTCCTTTGGGCAAAGGCGAGGTCGGGTAACAGGCCGATCGCCTCAGTTTCTACAACACCTGTGTCGTCCATAGGTCGGTTCGCCTCAATGAATCCTAATGACACCCTTGCTGTTTGTACTAGTTTCTCTACCTGTTGGGGAACTGGAGTGAGGCCTGTTCAAGTATGCCCTGTGCTACGGCCTCCCTATCCCTGAGCATGTACTGGTTAGACCTGTGGTTATGTAGGAGTATCTTAACTCTCCCCGGTAATCGGGATCTAGTACCCCTGCTGTAACATCCAGGGCTTACCACAGGGCATGTCCTGACTTCATGGCCTATCATACATACATTCCAGGTGGAGGGGAGATACTAAGGACCATAGGTATAAGGTTTCTTTTGTGAGGGGATTGTGAGAAACCTGAGGATATTCTCATTCCTAAAACCCCAAGATCCTCTTCTCAGATTGCATGGGAAAGGCCATCTCTCTTGGATCCCAACCCTGCGGGTGGTGAAGTGAGGGAGAATCACCTGGGTGGAGGGTGCTTGGGGATTGGGAGTGGGGTGCCTACAGGTGAGACATGGTATCCCCTTTTCCCTATTGGTGACCAAGCCAGCACCTCCCATTTCCCCTCATGTGACACTTGACAGTACTGAGATGAGGAAGATGCCTGCAAAGTGTTTTGAAGGTAAGGCATATCCCCTTAATCATAGTCAAGCAAGCTCAATTGAGAAAGCCCACCTGCGACCAGTTAAAGGGTTTCAAGTGTTTACAATGAGAGGCAGATAATACCACAGGGAGCAACAGGGAGGTCTGTGTTGGGGAGAACAGCAGGGGAGTTTGTTTTAGAGGAGGCGAGCCATTAGCGGGAACTGCTGTGAGTCGGTCTACTGTTTGCAGAACGCTGAGACGCCAGGGACTGCAGAGAGAGGTGGTCTCACAAATCATGGCATGGGAGCTGGAGCTCCTTAGGGCAGACTGAAGGCGGAGAAGCAAGCCGTGTGGAGAGGCTGTCCCTTTCCCTTGAAACAAAAGTGCTAGTTCTCCTGTGTTGGTGAGCAAACACAGAAGTGTCTGAGTGGCAGAAGTTGGACACCTAACATCGGAATCAGATGTCTGTGTGCTCCGCGTTGCTGTGAAAGTTATCGATGGGAACGGTGAGTTTCTGACAGCTGAGAAACCCCGTATAACTTGGTACACGAGTGCATGAGCAAGAACATTTTCATTGTTGAAGTTTGAGAGAAATACTTTGCATTGCAATGGTCGCATGTCACAGAGAGAATGTTTTCGAAAGTTTCAAGACCTTTTCGGGTTTGAACTATGTTGGTTGGAACTTGGGGAAGGGAAGCCCGAGGATTGATTGGAACTGTATCACCTTGAAATTGAGAAAGGTAATCTTGAGACTTTTGTGGAACTATTTTACACTTGCCAACAGGGAGCTGAAAGAGAGCAGCAAGCTGGAAGAAGCTCAGAACTTTCAGTTGAACACTATTTCTTGTATTATTGACATCCCTACACATTGTTTAGCTTTAGGTGTGAGGGCAAGTATAGGTTTTGTACACAGACAGACTTTTTAAATGGAACTTTTTGACTCAGACTTGTCTTAGTTTCATTCAGGTAGGGCAATCCCTCCCAAGCACAGGGCAAGTTAGGGCTTCTACCATCCTGACATTTGATTTAATGAAGTATTTTATTTTAAACTTTAGGTCTGTTGTCTGTGTCTTGTTTCATGAGGCCTTCACAAGGTATAGACATCTCCCATATACTGTATAAATCAAACCCAGTAGACTGTGGCGTTGCCAATGTGTGTACCTTGGCTTTCAAGGACCATCACCTAAATAGCTTGGATCCCAAGCTTCTATTAGTTGGTTTACATCCCACTGCTGACATCATGTTTGGTGAACCAGAAGGAGTCAGACTCGAGGACTTCATTTCAGGGATGTTTATTTAAATGAAAATGGAAAAATGCCTATCCGTCCCTGTCGCTAAGGGGGATTTTCCTGCCTATTAGTAAAGTAAAGGTGCTTGTAGTAAGTCAAAACAAAATGTTTCCTCAGTCCAAAAACCTATTTATCATCTGGCCCTACCACTTTAGAAAAAAGAAACATAAAAATAAGCCAGACCAATAGTTTCTTAGCTCAGGCTTCATCCGCCCAATGTTTTTCAGATCTCTCTCAGGGTATTGGTCTCAGTGCAAAACAATGTTCTTCACAATTCACCAAATAATCTATTTCAGCTCTCTTTAGGTTCCTCAAGACAAGCTGTAAGTCTTTCTACAAATTAAATGTCTGAAGTTCTGTGAGTGGAGGGATGATTCCCTTAGCCCTTCTCCACCAGCTTGGTTGTTTCCTTTCCACTAATGTTATGTCTTGGACAAACTAATTGAACCCTGCAGGTTCCCTTCTTCTCACAGATTGATAAATGTCACGTAACGTTCTACGGCTCTCTAGACCCCTCAGGCTCTCTGACTTGTTTAACTTGTGTAGTTGTATCTTTGGCTTCTGCCAATCTTCACCATTCAATATTCTAGGGCTCCCGCATCTCTTGTTGTCATGTTGTCTCTTCTGGCTTTGTTATGCTCACCAACCTTCACCCTAGGCAACGCTGGTACTGCTGTTGGGTGTGCTCCAGGGGAGTGGCGTCTCATTGGCGATGTGGCCATTTGCCCCTCTCTTCAACGTTGCTGTCCCGTGAGAATTTGCTTCATGTATCCTGTCTGTTGAGGCACACTGAGCAGTCCTTTCCCTGAGAGCGGAGGATTTGTTCCTCTGTTGCCTGCTCGCCCAGTACTCTGTTCTCGGATCCCTGCCCCACTATGGCTGCAGCATCAGGTAAGATGGTCTTCCTTCAGTCTCCATCTTGGCAATATCATTCATTTCAATGCTGGCTGCCCGGCATCACTTTCTCATCTCTTGCTTCCTCCACGCCACCGCTAGCTCCACAGTGTTGCGCGGCTCTGCCCCTCCAGGACGTTTTCATATCAGATACTGGCCTCTGCTTAGGATTGATTCTTCTGTCTGCATTCAAGGTTTCTTGTCTCTTCATTCTTGCCACCGTACTTGAAAGGGGGGTGTTGTTCTCCATCAGCTGCTGAGTAAAGATTTCAGCATTACCGTGGGCCAACATTTGGGAAGTTATGTTTTTGTATTTTGAATGTGGATGTACTGAAACAACATCAGTTGTTGCTATTCCCATAAAGGCAGACAAGGTGTTCTTTATAGGGAATTCCGGATATGAATGGGAGTTCTTGTCCCCCATAGGGGAGTCACTCCCAGTGAGTTCCTTCTTTCCCAAACAGCTGAGAGTTTTGCTAAATGGGCTCACCTCCCTATCCTAAAATGAGGTGGCTCGGTCCTGGGTAGAAGGGACGAATTTTGCAGATTCGTCACATATGCTTAACAGTGTTTTTCATAGGAGTCACCGTCTATAATTTCCATTTCCCTTGTTTGAGTTTTCCTCCTTTTGTATGTATTTTTCTATGGTTATATTAATTTGTGACTGGACAGCGGGGCAATTTTTCCTTTTGTTTTAACTTTAGTTTTGTTGATTTGAGGCTACACTTTTATTTAATTTTGTAATTAACATGTATTTGCACACCCACGAGACATTGACCATGTTTTGTTCTTTGGAACTATGGAGGAACTAGTCCAGTGTTGCAATGTCAAGGTCAGCAGTGGCAGAATGTATGAGGCACATCAGCCTACGATATGTGGCCTCTCAGCTGTAGCAGTGGTGCGGGTTGGCTTCTTCTCCTACAGCTCTTAAAGGCCGAAATTTCACATTTGTGAGATGAGTATTTACCTTAAATTTGGATTTCCACACAATGTTACTGAGTACAATATGTGAAATAACTAGGACACAAGTGCAGTGTGCATTCAAAGAATTCATTATATAAAGATACAGAGGAAAATGATCAAATATAGCATTGCTGTTCAAAGTACAGTATAGGTCTAAGTCCTCGTGGAAGGCAAGCTTCCTACGGAAGGAAGACATAAAATTGATCTCAGGTAGTTGGCCTTCTGTTTTTGTTGTGCTGAATGATGTGTGCAGGTAGGGTTAAACTGAGAATGCCCATTCATGTATCAAGCATTTCCTAAAATGTAAATGATCTATATGGAGTAATGTAATGCTTTAGAAAAATGTAATATATTTGACTAATACATGAAGTCTATTTGAAATGCATTCTGGCAGCAGTGAACATTTTCCTCAAGCCTCATTGAAGGCTGCATTTGAATGTGAGCTCTGAATACTGTGCACATTTTTTGAATCACTAGAAAAGTATATAGTTCCAATCTGTAATGTTTCAGTGATTGTTTTGAATAACGCGCCTGATAACGTTGCAGGAGCCGGCGGCCAACTATGTTCTTTTTCGTGCCCCCATGAGAAAGAGGCCTCTTGGAGTGTTCCATGTGACAGTTCGGCCGAATGCTAGTGGATGCCCGGTACATCTCCGTTCCCATTGAGCCCCCATAGGGCTCAAAGGGAATGGGGAGGTTGCTAAAAACGGGCCATTTGTTAGCATCCTGGTCTGCTAGCGGGTCCCGCTAAGGGTGCCTGATCTGACCAGGCGTTCCTTAGCGGGTCCCGCTGCAGACCTCGTAATAGGGCGGCCCGGAATGAACGGGGCCGGTCCCTTACCGGCCCGTTCATTCCGTGGCCGCCTGGGTCATAATGAGGCCCAATGTTTTCTATTTAGTGCATTGGGGAGAAGAAGAATTACTATAGCTGTGCATTTTATGGAAAGCAAAACAAGTAACTATGATTTTTGCTGAAGGAATAACACACATCTGAGTTGAATCAACAGAGAACTCCCCACCGTGTTTGCCATTCCCCAGTCTCTCAAGTGTACAGTGCGGCAGCAGACTTAAGCAGCACTTGTGCATGATTGTGCAATCCTCTGCGTCATCATCATCTGAGTCATCAGAACCAGGAACATAGTTAAAGTCTCCGAGATGTATTTTACCCAAATCATTATTTGTATGTATTCGGTAGGAAGCGCTAGTTCATCTTCAGCATTGTCAGGATTGCTAGGTTTCCGGTTGATAGATGTCTTCTTCTGTCTCTGGGATTGGCCTTTGAGAGTGCTGGTGGTAGGAGACAAACACAAGGTTGGTAGTTTGACCAATTACTTTTATTCAAATAATAAAAGGGGTTGGAAAAATGTCTCACTAGCCCTAACTCTATGTGAGGTTTCCCTGCCTCAACGAAACTAACTAATGAGATAGTCGTCAAGATGTCCAAAATAATGTTCACCATCATGTGCCCAGTGCCTAATCTGACCCTCACACTCTAAGTACTACTAACGGTGTAACAAGGGGAACGTTAAAATGTCTTTCGGCTGCTTTTCTGCAGCCTTTCTCGATTTCAATACACAAACGTCCAATAAAGTGAGTCCACCAACTCCATTTATATTCTCTTGGTGGTTTGTTGACTGTTAAAGTAAGTGGATTTTCTTCCCCTGAGCAGAGTCCAGTAATGCCAAGGGGGACAATCCGATTCCCTGGCTCTTTCCAATATTACAATTGTGGTGAGCAATTGTTTAAATAATGTTCTCTCGGTTTATGGCAGAGCTGTTTTACTTTCAAGAAGTGTCTGTTTAGTTTCCCAGTATCACTGAGATTAGGAAGAGTAGGTGATACTCATAAGCTCTTATGTGATTGTTACTCCCCTGGTTTTTCTGACATGGACGGGGCTTGCTTACCTGTCCACCCCACCAGTTATTTATATAGCTCTTATTTTTAGTACTTAGCGCTGATGACGCTATGCGGCTCACCTTAAAACCACTCTTGTTGGTCCCAGGATACTTTCAGGGACTGTGTCAGCCTTCCTTTTATCTGCGCCAACGGCACCAGCTGGAGAAACACCCATCCTCTGGGCTTTTCCTCCGAGCACTCACTGATGCCGCATCTATGTATCGGAGTCTACCCTCCGTCTCCAGGTACCTTGTTTTCACTGTCTTTCGAGCCATAAGCAGCTCTTATAACAAGCATCACTCATGCTTGTATTCTGGTTCCCCAGCTACCTGCAGGGTTTTTGCTCGTTCTCTCTGAGAATGCAGCATGCATGCTGACACCACTGTTTCACAATCTGAGGAGGCAGCAAGCCTCTGATGATGATAATGTGAGTTGCATGACCCCATCGCATCTCACCAAGGCGGGGGCTGACCTACCTGTCAATGAGGCAAGAGCTGCACCAGCTGGCAAAGCCGCTCTAAGGACTTCCGTTCGGGATTCCGCTCTTCAGCTCCCCAATTCGGCAGTGACACCATTTGGCAACCTGGACCCCTTCGGGCCTCATCCTCCCACCGTCTTTCTTGAGTCAGAGGATGTGGAGTAGACCGTTGTTCCTTGTGGTATCTTCCAGTGATCTCTGGTTCAACGCTCTTCCCCTTCTCTGTATCCAAACATTTAATGTTCCTGTTTCTAACTACACGTTCATTTGCTCACTATTTCTTTGTTTCTTCAGTTGGCTTCTTGTTCTCCTGTTTCCACGACTTCTCCTTTTCCAACTACTGCAGCTGCTACTTCTATTACAAGCACAACTGCTACTACTGCTACCACTTTAGTTGCTTTTGTTTTGCCCCTCTTCACTTTTTATGGTATTACTATTCTCAGTCATTAGGCAACAACTAGAACGTTGGTAGAAGTTTTGTACATCCTCGTATAGCCTCCTCGTTTCAGTATTACATCTAGTGATTGCTGATGTTCTTTTATCTGTGATCTGAGGTTGATATACCATATGAATATAGAAATTAGGGAAAGTGGAGAAGATGTTTGGTTCTGTTGTGCTTTAAGTACTGGAGGAGTGTTTACTTGCTTGAGGAAAGCGATGTGATCCTTGGATTTGTCACACCCTTCACAACTAAAAGCACATTGAGGGTTGATATTGGCTGCACAGTACATAATAAAAGAGGCCAGTCATGTATGGTTATCAGCTCACTATCTGCAAAAGACTTCACAATCATTTTTTCTGCTGTCCTTCCTGATACAGAAAATGGTTCATTTGGCTGTGCCTTGAATGCAAAGTTAGCTAAGCCTCTCCAAACAATGTTCTCTAGTTTGAACTAAAGTTTGCGAGCTATTGCATAAGAAGACGACAGACTAGAACTTGTGCTGCTATTATCACGTGTAACTGATGGAGGAAACATTGAAGTGGATGGTCCTTTTCACTGGTCTGGGAGTACAGTGGTATGGGTGGTGTTGCTGGTGGTGCTACAGGGATTGTTCTGTTTGGAAGTAGAAGAAAATATTTCTTCAGTTCTATTCCTGGGAAGTTGCAATTTAGACCAAACCCTCACATGTACCCCAATTCGGTCCAGGACCCATGTCTTGGCTGTTGCCATATTACCCTCTGACAAAAAAAGAAATGTTCTCAAAATCCAGTTCTTCCCTAATTTCCAGTCCCATGATCAGAGGTGTAGCCAGGATTGTCTAACAAATGGGGCCTGCAACTAATGTTGGTGGGCCCACAGCAGTGACATTAACATCTGTAAATGCCCACAGAGTGCTGCTGAGCGGGCATTTACAGATTAAGGTTGGGCCCTGCCCTCTCAGGCCCTACCCTGTCTACACCTCTGCCCATGATGTCTTTGCACACAGAATCAGAGAGATCACTGATGGTTGCGTTTTCCGTGGTGACATACTCGTTTAGCATATTCAATAGCGCTAGAAGCCATTTCACATTGCTTAGGACTCAAAAACATGGATGACCCTGCTTCACTTGTGTGAACATACTCGTTGATAACGTGTTGTTCAAAGATGCATTGAAGCAAATAAAGGGTTGCATTCCGTTGGGTGGAAACGTCCAGTTCGATGCCGAGCATGAGAAGGCCATTCACCGTTTGCAATCTTCTGGGCTTTGACATTTTGTGTCTGAAACATGACCATTACATGTGGCTTTTTTCACATTCCCATAGCATAAGGTTCGAGCAGTGCACAGAATGGGGAACATGGTACTCGTTTCCATCCGCCATTAGACACAAAATGCTATTAAGATTGTCACTGACAACAAAACCAACAGTCAGTCATTTTGGTTTAAGCCACCCAAAACCTTGGCTCTGAATGCTACCAGGATGTTTGCTGCCAATGAGGTCAAAATAAATGAGGCCACATTTTACAGGGGAAACTATTTCTCATGTTCCTATGTTGTGTTATCTAACCTTAACTATTGTGTCACTACACAACACTATATTATACGCACAGACAACGAGACAACAATGGAATTTCACCAGATAAAATTGTGATAGGGTCATGAGCATTTGGAATCCTATCAATGGGCTTTCAACACACCCACTACACGATTTCTGTACATGGAGGAGTGATTCTTTTCCACTTTACTGTGTGTGCCTTCATCATGGCAAACATTGAGAAAGGTTCTTGCTGGCAAATTATTTTGGCATGGCAGTTGGGATGGTAGTGGAAGTTGAATGGCTAGTGTGCTGTTGTGTAATCGTATGTCATTATGGCCGAATGCATCTTTATTATGTTGCCTGTCCACTCACTAATCCATGTCACATGAATGGTGTGCACAAAGAACTCCATTTGTGCTTTTTCGATTGTTGCTAAAGTGTTCTGAGATGATTAGGTACTGCAACATTTGACAATATGTGTTGGGAGATACATAATATTTTGAACACATTACTTTGACAAATTTCTCGAATCCTTCTGTGTCCTCCAAAAATAAGACAGGAGTTCAACTACCGACATTTTCGCCAGCACCCCATGGTAGAAATACACCAATGGAGGTTTTCTTTGCCATTTTGTAGACTTGAAAGCAGTCTTGATGCTGGTTTGTTTAAGAGTCCTAGTCTTTGAAAGTGTGCTGCCAGGCCTGCCAGCAGGGGTGCCTAGCTTACTATGTGATGATCATGAAGAAGCAAGGGAGCATTGCTGTAAAACCTGGAGGAAGATAGAGCGACAATGGGGCTTGATGTCATCATTTCATCTTGCAGTGTTTTAGCAGCGCTTTCACCATCATCATCTTATTCTCTGACCATAAATACTGTCCCTTCAGAAGACGTTCCAGCAATCGAACTACTTTTGCTCTTTTAATAAGGAGAATGCAGATCCCCTCAATGATTGTTTTCCAAGTGACTCCACAGACCCCCATTGCCATGATATGAGCCTGGCTTTCCATAAACACATGTGGATTAACTCCTTGCTCAAGGGAGAGGAGGAGTGGAGGGGAAGATTAATGTGCATGCTCAAATAGTAGACCAGGTTTCTGTGCACATTGAAATAAGTTTCTGCTAGTATGTTGGCTGCATACGTTTAGTGAATGTGGGTTTTGTTGGTGATGATGTCTGTGTAGGCATGCCTCATCGACACCATGAATATTGGTGACTCTGGACTTGCTCTTCTTATATGTATATTTCAATCTTTATTTTTCTTAAAATGTCTCGTGTTTGGCTGATCTGATTTTCACAAATGTATGACATGCACCAATTTAAGGTAAGGGCTAGGTGTGCGCTGAAAATCTCCAGTACCCCAGCATCCCAAAGTCACGATTTTGGAGAGTCTATGGAAAACCCAATGCAATGTCTCTTTCAAAATGTGTTTTCCTTACGTAGACTATCGCTAACCTTCATCAAATGTGGCATAGGTATTTGAATATGGCCAGAACAGTTACTTGTACAACTTGGTGATCTTTCATAAATAAGGTCACATTTTACAGAATAAACCATTTCTCATATTTCTATGTTGTGTCATCTAACCTTCACTATTGTGTCACTACACACACAGCAGAAACAACAATGGAAATTCACCAGATAAAATTGTGCTGGGCACATGGGCCCTCAGAATCCTATGAATGGGCTTTCAACACACCCATTACACGATGTCTGTACATAGAGGAGTGATTATTTTCCACTTTTGAAAAGGGGCAGTGATGTGCTAATGCTTGACCTGAGCACAGCTTAATTATGGAGGTTTTATCCTTCAATGCCCAATGTGGATCCTTTTGTGGTTGCAGAAACATACCTTAGGGTTACTTAATTGCAACGGGGTGATTGAGACGAGGTCACGGAGCGTAGCTCAACATTACTATTACAATCAAGGATGGGAAGGCATCACGATCTGCCACACCCCCACTGCTCCCCTCGTTTTGTGTAAATGGGCAAGGACGGATAACCGAACATGCCTAGGTGTGCATCCGTAGATGGTCACTCAGAATGTCCTGTTTGTGATTACTCAAAAAAGACATTTTGAGAAAATATTCTTCTGATATGATGTTAAAAGCACCTTTAAAAATGTAGATCTGGCATGGTTTAACTAACTTAATGTATTGCCCCTTCCACAGCTAACATAAGTTGAGATGAAAGAGGACAGGCAGCACTAACAGCAGACCCCAAAATACCCTTCCATTGCTAATGAAATTGTCAAGGCCTTCCTGCTTTTATGCTTTTCCTAAAATGTTTTGCGTGTCTGTTTTGCAACCTTTTAGTACAATTATTATGAAAATGTCTTTTTGGTAAGGAAATTAAATCACTTAGCGGACTATGGGTGTGTCTGCTTGTTGTCTTTATTCAGTAGGTCTGGATTACGGTGCTTTTGCAAAACCTTGCATTGAAATCTCATGTTGCTTCTATAGATTATTACCATTTATCTTAGCCATCTTTCTTTTGATCTTAGAAACACAAAACCCACCAATTTACCCCCTCAATTCAGTAGTGGTGTTCTTAATAGTTTGGTGTCGGAAGCGGCCAGTTCGTTTGCTCTCGTTTGCTCTGCTGACATGAGCGTGAGCGTGTGAATCTGGTGCGGCTTGACGCAGCTTGATGCGCACAGACGAGTGGCAAAGGTCCCTTCCTCTAATCGTGAGAGAGCGAGCCCGCGATCTCGGAATCACGTACGCCTGCGCCAGCCCCCGGTGCCCCGAGAGGACCGCAGAGTTACTGTGGGGATAACTGACAACGCCGCGGACTAACGCCGGGTGCCTGGTGCATGAAGCCGCTGTTGGACTGGGCGGCAGATTGGGCTACGAGGGCTGAGCACGGCGTAACGTCGCATGGTTGTGAGGGCAGTGAGGCTAGCCCACCAGCAGTGGCATCCAGTTTAAGGACTGGTAAGAGCTGGTAAGAGCTGACCTCTGCACTAATTTACGGCATTTGCCCGCGATTCTTGGTACCTGGGGCGGTTGCGAGGCTGGAAGGGAGACAGGGAGTTGTGCTTACGAACCTCTACCTTTCATGGTTCGTCTGCACTGACTCCAGATCACGTCTGGATAATCCCCAATAAATTGCCATCTTGGTGAATTATAGTCTGAGGCCACTGCACTGAAAATCTTTTGGCACGGACTTCCTAATGGGATTCCCGTAACCCAGTGACAAGGGGTGCTGATAGCTTACAGCTATCAGAACACCCTATATATACACTTACTCCCTTCCCCCTCCCCTATTTTCCTCCCTGTTTCAGCTCGGATAAATCAGAAAAAAAACGTGAGAATGCCAGGAAAGGCAATTAGCTGAAATAAAACGGCTTCTGTAAGGGGAAGGAAACCATATGGGTTACGGTCAAACAAAGGAACCTCAGTAGATATGGACAAAAACACCATGGGAGAAAACAGGGAAAACAACGCCCCAGGAGGAAAAGTGACGGCCCCCCAAAAGGGCCCTCTGGACGCTTACTTTCCCTGTAAAATTACAGAGGGAGGGCCTGCGACTGGGTCCAAAAAAGGGAATGCCTCACAAATAGAAGGAGAAGGCAGCTACCGCCCGCTAGACCTTGATAATGACTCTCTTCTACAGCTATGTTATGCCCTTCAGGAGCGGGTGGGTACACAAGAGGGGAAAGAAACGGATGAAAAGGCGGCAGTGTCTCCTGTAGCTAGTGATATGATACCCGACACTCTTGAGGAAAAAGGGTCCAGGATACTGACAATGGAGGAATCTGTAAAATCCCTTTTAGGGGACGAGGATCATCCTATTCTCGTGTCCTCGGCCTCCCAAACAGACCCCCCCTCCTTACTAAATACGAATTTTACACCTTCCCCAAAGGTACCGCGACTATCGGCCAGCCCAAACATGGCCTTTGAATCCGGAAATTTGTTACATGATCAGGTACAGTCAGACTACAGTACCCATGATACATCACAAACTGGCAACGCTACTCTCAACTTCGCCATTAAAATACTGCTAAAACTCTGCGGTACGATTCACGAAGATCAAAAAGCACAGGGGAGAGTGGTGCTTGCGCTCTACAAATTGCTGAGTGCATCTACTAAAACACCATTTATTCCCTGTATCGACCTGAGGGAGATCCCGCCCACTGCCATCCCAGAGAAAGGACGGGATAGGGCTATGCCAGCACCATCCTTAGATAAGGAAACCTTGATCGAAGAGGAACAGGGACCCTCTCTTCCAGGCGAGGGTGTGCTGGAAAACAGAGCTCAACCCTCTAGAAAACAGAAAAGACAGGCAAAGAGAAGCGAGGATAAACCCGCCAATCCCTCCCTCCATGAAATTCTACCCCTCGACCACGAGGTAAAAATCTATCTAAAAACAACGGAAACGGGCTGCAAGAAGGAAAAGAAGATCAGCCCAAACAGTGGGCACCTTAACCAGCTGGCTAATAGATGAGCAACCGGGGCAACCTAGCCAGCATCTGGAAGCCCAGTTGTCAAATTGCTCTGAAACAGGCACGGCTATCCAAAACTCAGTATCCTTACCCAGACAGGAACCTGAGGCCCCTCAATATATTCCTTCCAAAACTCCCTGTCCGGGTGGAAGGGGTGCTACGAGAATGAAAAACTAGACATCAAAAATGTGACCATAGCGCCTATTGAGGGAGGAAAAACGAGCACTCATTTAAATAGATCTGCTCTGTTCACCCTCTTTGCAAAAATACCATCATTAAGAATACTGAATACCAGCGATGTTGATTTTGTTGAACCTTCGCGCCTGAAAGGAGTAAAAATTACAACAGTCCATTGCTGCTTACCTGAGACAGCCGCTATGATAAGGGCAAATCGGTTGTCCTTGGAATACTTGGGATATGAACTCGACGTACCTATAACACCTGTCTCAAGAGAAGATAAGTGCCAAAAATGCTCTTGCGCCTGTACTTCTAGTGCTGCTGTACCAACGACAACAAAAGCGTCACAAAAATTTAGTGATGAACAAGGGTGGGTGTGGTTACAAGGAATGTTTGCCTAGAAGAAAAGAGAATGAACCTCTACTATCATTACTTGGAACACAAGGGGACATAGCCACTGGATAAGAGAGGGATTGTCTCGCTATGCCCTACTATCGGCTGATATATTTGTATTGCAAGAATCCTGGGTAACTTTTGCCATAGAATTTGATGGCTATGTCACCTTTCAATGTATGGCAGTAAAAGGAGATAGAGGAAGACCAAAGGGGGGACTGTTAACCTGTGTTAAGTCCTCATATAACTCTAAACTGATCTACCAAGATAGCACTTGAAGTGGGAGAATGGAAGAACAGGCTCCCGCCCTTCCCCTCTCGCGCTTGGCCTAGAGGATCACGGCCTAGACACCCGCCACGAGAGGAGTTTGCCTATCTACCAGACGACCAAATACCCTGGTACAGGAACATACGGATGTGCCCATCTACCTGCCCAGCAGCCCGCCCTGTCCATACCGACACCTGCGGCACGGATCAACTCGACTAAACCTACACGTCGTTAGAGATGCCATGACGACCTAGCCAACGGTCAGCACACCTGTGCAAACATGCACACCGGACACTCCCACACCAATCCACACGAAGAATATACTCAGTGCTATGACGCAGGCGACAGACATACTCACGGACGTGCATCTTTATTATTTTCCACATAGGCTCTCAAAATGCAGAAACGCAAGACGCATCATGAACTTATCTAAAAAGGCTTGCTCACGCTTCTTCTAAGAACCATGTACCATAATGAAGAATATAACGGAGACACGATACTGAGGATAGAGCAATATGATACCGTAACCTAAAGCGCTCTGCATCAAACTGTTCCACCTATGCACCAGGCCCAAGTAGGCCGCAAGCAAAAGCTTCCATGAACATTGAATGAGCAAGAACTGGGTTGCTGACCCTGCAAAATGAGCCGGCGAAAGCACACCGCCAAGGGCACGATGTTGCAATCTCGCACGCTGCAAGCCAACGCCAAGGTCGCACCTGCAAGATAAACCAGGCACACAGTAGGAAAAACAATATTAATTGTGTTGAATTTTGCCTCAAACACGGTCCCACCTCACGTGACAAAGCCAAACCTGACAAGATGCCAAGCCCAGGAGGAAGGAGACGCCTGAATCCCACGTTTCAAGACACAGGCAGATACAATTAAAAGACTCATTGGACATCTGCAGCAGTGGGAGTAGTCGATCTCCCAATATATGAATAAATCCTCACATTGTTTACACCTACCCGTAGTAAAACATTGTTGCAAATTACAGGTGCACCGCGAGCTGGGAACAGCGATAGTCCCAGACTGGGAGGCTCGCGAGCGGACCAATCAGAACATGGGGCTCCTATCACTGACGCCATTAACATTGACCAATCCTCAGAGGTCTTCATGTAACAACTTTCATGTATCAAATTGAAGGGACAGCCCAGGTATACCACCTGACTAACCCTCAACCACTAACACCGTTCTCTATATGTGTGCTATACTAACCCTACCACTCGAGTAACCAATCCAGAGTGGAGATAGGTTTTTTGCTAAACTTTCCAAGTGACGCAAGTAGCGCGTCATACTAAGGTAAAAAGGGCCTGCGAGCCCCACGATTGTGTGTGTGTCAGGACGGACGCGTACGCTCCTTGACCCATCCCTGCCGTTTTGTCTAATAAACAGCAGAGTCACCTTGCTTCTTGCGTGTGTCTCATACTCTATCTCTTTTGGGATATACGGGAGGAGTTGGGGCCTCCCTGCCCGGAGGTCTGCGGACCGCCCGGCCGACCCCGGCAGAATTTCCCCCCCGACAAGTTGGAGGCACTGCTGAGATCTGTTTAAGATCTGCTTTTTTATTTTTACTTTTTTCCAGGTAATCCCGTTGCGAGGAGGCCCGGCGGCGCGGCCCCCTCTGCCGTTGCCCCCTTCTGAGGACTACAGGACCATCGCGGAACTGCGAGAAGACCGGACAGCGCAATCCGGATATTGGCCTTCGGGAGCCGGTTGAGAAGTATCCCGCCCGCGGTTGGCGAGTGTCCAGACGTGGTCCAGACGAGGGGAGGTGGCGAGCCGCTTGGAGGGGTGCACGCAGTCGAGCGGCCCCGCAGCAAGAAAACTTGGTGAGCATGCCACGCACAACAAGCAATGTGAAATTGTGAGGGAGGGGGGAGGAATTAAATACGGGAGGTGGGAGGTGTTGCACAGGTGCGCGGCGAAGGTTTGACAATTTAGTGTAGGCAATGAAATGAATGGTAGCCGAACGAGTGCGAGAGCAGTCGGTTACGTTACGCGAGAGAAGGGGGCGGAGCACGAAAACATCACGTGCGGCCGCTCGTAGACACTGATTGGCCTAGGTCGCGACTACGTGTAAGGGTGTGTGTGTGTATGGTTTCCTACGATTTGGCATTTATTGATCAATGAGTAGATGAGGATCCCTATTGTTCGAGCAAGAAACTCGATAGGTAGATGACGTTTCCCTGTAGGCGGTAGCTAGTTAGTTGCCCAATACGGAAGATAATTGGCTGGTTAAGCCCACCTGTCGAGGGGCGTATCACACGCGAGGCGACGCAGCGTGCGCAGTCCGATGATATTATTGATTACCTTGTTCCAGGAGTGACAGGGAGACAGCTGTGAGGTTAACGGGGGTAGATTGCAAGTGTATTTTGGACTTAAAGAATATATAAAGAACTTACCAGTAGTTTGAAGCGATCAGTGACGTCACCAGTAGGGCTTTCATAGGATATCCCGAGCACAAGGCATCTTTCTTTCTGAGAGTGGTGGGGAAGAGAACTGTGGTAAGGGAGTGGAAACGGAGATAAACGGTAATGAATTGATCAAGGAAAGGCGAAACGGGGGACGTGGCGGCGCACGGAGAACGCCGGCCACGGCAAGTGTAGAAGAAGGAGGAGGAGCAAGTGAAAATAGGACGACTGTATAAGAACGTCACAAGGGGTACGCAGCCGCAGGGGGCTACGTGCGCCTCGGCCGCAGGGGGCTGTAAGGGTGTCGTGTAAAGGAAGAAAGACAGAAGAAAATATACAAATGTAAATACTATATTTTAATAATTTTCCTCAGCGGACTATCGCAAGTCCCCAAACTTACGGGGCCAGGTAACGATATAAGGCTGCATATTGTAAACTGCTAGTGAGATAACCGCTACCAAATAGGGGAAGGGTAACAAGTGGAGCGCTACTATGTCACACGGGACAGGATCGGGAGGGTGGGGGAACACCCTCACTACCCCACTACAACACATATGTACAACACTGTCACCCCATAGGGAGAAACTGATCAAGTATAGCATAGAATGGACACAGGGGACGGACAACAAAATGATAACACCATGGCCGCCTAATGGTAGCTTTGATCCATATGCCCAACATTCACTATTAAACCATCTGCATAATACATACAAAGGGAAGAAGTTGGCAAACCACGTGGAGGTGTTTAACTTATGGAGGATGTTCCAAGGGTCCCGACCAGGACCAAATGGAATGTTCACTGTGGGGGAAATACCGGAAGAAAAAGAGATTAAGGAGGAAGGAGAGGATGGGAAAAAGGGGAGTGAAGACCCAAAGAACACGGGGAACGGACAAGAGGGAAGAGAAAAGAACAATAAATCAAATGAAATAAAAAAGGAACCGAGCAACGATATACCCCTAGCAAAGGTAGTGAAAACAGAGGGAGGGGGGTTGTGCCCTTTAAGAGAATTAGGAGAAATAGAAAGAGGACAGTTAAGGGCGGCTGAGGGGTACTCGAACCCGGCATACAGCCCTCCACCATATGTGGCTCATAGGAAGATGCCAGCAGGGGAGGGGAGGACTGGAGAAGAACAAACTGTGGAAATAGGAAATGATGAGTGGGTAGCTGCACAGATACTATTAAAATTACGAGGTTCATTAACAGGAGAAGAGAAGGAGGTAGTAAGGAAAACAGGCGAGGATAATACCAGGGAGAGTGGAATGAGAGGGGAAGAGTTGTTACGACAAAAGGAAGAGATTTTGGAGGAACGACTAGCGGAGTTAAGGGATGAGCAGAATGAACTGATCAAACAGCTCGAGAGGGAGGAAAGAGAGAGAGCGAGGGAAAGGAAAGAAGGTAAGAACGAATTGGAAAAAATAAGGGAACGAACTGAGGAGCAAAGGAGAGAAGATGAAAGGGTAAAAGCAGCAGCAGAAAGGGTATCAAGAGCAGTGCTGCGAGAGAGGAAAAGGGAAGAAGAAGAGAAAGAAAGCGAAATGGCAATGTGGAAGAAGAGATTACTATCAGAAACGACTAAGAAATACGAAGAAGGGAGGGTGATAGAGAGTATATTAGAAAGGGAGAGGGTGAGATGGGAAAGGAAGAAAGAGGATGAAAGGATATTGGAAAAGGTGAGTAGTGAAGTAATGGAGGAATTAAAAAGGAAAAGGAGGAAAATGGTAGGGAGATAGAGGAGAGAAATGAAGGAGAAAGAGAAGATAGGAGAAGGGAGAGTGAAGTAAGGGGGGATGTATATAGAGACACAGAAGTAGCAACAACATCAGCGCAAAGGGGAGCGGTTGATAAAGGAGAAAAGGGAGAACTGGACCTAATAGACTTAAAAACAGAGCCCACAAAGGGGAAAAAGACCGAGTGGGGGGTGCCGTTTATGACTGACTTTTGTAGTGAGGAAGAAGAAGGAGTGGAGAAGGAAGGAAGAAACAGTGAAAGGGAAAGCCTAGATAAACTATACATCACCCGGACCAACACAGACTCACCATGGATCCGTGGGAGAAAGGATGAACTGGAGAGAAGTGAGGAGGAAGAGCAAGGAATAGCGGAAAGACAGGCACATGAGGCCACACCGTCCCCATCACGCCCTCTCCCATCCCACCCTCCATGCTCAACCACCTCACGCTCATTACGTACAATAAAACTTGCGCCCTTCACAAACGAACTGACACCCTATGCATGTCGGCTTAGAGACCTCCCTAGATGCAGGCAGGAAGGACGAATACACACGCCCACATTAAATACAGGAAATGATGGAAGAAGGGGAAAGGATGGAGAAGAAAGAGTTACGAGCAGGGGAAATACAGACGAAATTGACGATGTAGAAGAGAGGGAAGAAGAGGAAGGGTGTGAGGACTCGATTTTATGGAACCCAAAGGGTAAAACGAGACACAACTTAATGCCACTTCTGGAGAGGGGAGGGGTTAGGCCACAGTATGTCCCTTGGAAGCAAACAGACAAAGAAAATATAAAGTGTAGGCTCCCATCATTAAGTGGAGGTGCGGGTAAATGAATATATGAAATGGAAAAACACACCGCAGGACAGAAACTGGCAGTGGGAGATGTAAAGGGCCTTCTAATATCGATATTAGGGGATGCAGCGGATGACATTTGGAAGAGAGCGGGATTCCCTGGGGTAACAATAGTAAACACATCGCACGATGGGGCACCATTCGCAAACTGCAGACATGCACTATGGCAGGCACTGAGGGTACAGTACCCAGACACATCAGACATAGGAGCAATTACCTCACGCAAGATGCGTGAGAACGAAGATCCTGTTGATTATATCCAGGAAATCCAAGAGAAGTGGCGCATGGAAACTAGAGAACAATGGGATAAAACACCAGCAATATTTTATCATATACTAGTACAAGGGCTCCCAGAAGGAGTTCAGAAACAACTGAAGAAAGTAGTGGGAATGGAAGCAAAAGCATGGCCAGAAATACAACTGACAATAGTGCATCATTGCAGGACCTGGCAAGGAAAAATGAAACAAAAGGAAGAGGACAGGAAAACGGAAGAGGCTAAACTAGTACAGAAAAAACTTACTAAATACACAATGGAAGGGGCACTAATAACTACACCTACAACAATGACCCAAAGCCCCACACAAGTAGTGGCTGCACAAGATCTCTCCCAAATACCACCCTCACAGACTATAACACAACAGGTGCCGCCACTCCAACCATACACGACCAACATGGGAGGAGGATACTCAATACCAGGAGCTGGGTATTATAATTACAACAGGGGAAGAGGAGGAATTATGAGAGGGAGAGGATACGGATATAACACACAACAGCAGGTGGGAGGACTTAGAAATTCCTACCCCACAGGGCAACCAGTATACCAGGACAACACAGGGAGCTTTCCATGGCAGAGTAGGGAACCACCGGTGTGTTGGAGTTGTGGATTATTAGGGCACATGTCACGCACGTGTAGAGTAAGACCAGGAACACCATCATGGAGTGAACAGGGACAACCAAGGCCCACACAGGAACAGCAGGGCATACAGCAACAGCAGACGTTGCAACAGGGAAATGAACAGCAACAACTAATAACACAACAACAGCCACAGACATATTCACTGCCACAACAACAGGTAGCGATAACACAAAAACCCCAAGCACAACAAACACAACTGGGTAGGGTGACGGTCCTGGGACACAACCCTTACACGGGAAATGGTCAATCGTTGTACCCTCAATAGGACAGCCCACAGACGGCCTTGGTGTGTTTCATCCTGTCAGTAACACCTAATAGTGCGGAGGAACCATGCATAGAGGTAACGATAGGTGACAAAAAATTATCATTCCTTGTTGACACCGGGGCGACCCGGTCTTGCATAAGGGAAGGTAAATTTAAGATGTCAGGCGAAGCCATGAACACCCAAGGATTCTCTGGGGCTAGAGGGTTGGTTCCTTTTACTGATAACATTCCCTTATCTATAGGAGATTATGACATGTCAGTTCCACTTTTATATTATTGTGCCTCACCAGTAAATATACTGGGGAGCGACATAATGAACAGGTTGAATATGACGAACTCCTTTACTGAAGACGGCATAATTTGCTCTACTCCAGGGATTAACATGCTCACAGCACGACAGATTATGCAAGCATACTGCGGACAGACAGCGATTAGGGCGGAGCCAGTAGATGGCGAACTCTTCCAGTATGGGACAGACATGGCATTTGCATGGATGCCAGGGATAGAGGGAAAGATCTGGAGGAGGCCAGCAGCCTATTTGTTCAGACCAGAAACACCAGTCAATGAACCAGAAGGAAAGGTGGTTCCAGTGGACATTGAGAGCATTATAGCAACAGCTGATTATATTGCTGTACATGCCCAAGACAGAGAAGGAAGAGCATGGAGGGCAGTGATAGCACTAGCAGAAGGATGTAGACTGACCCAGGTGTCAGATGAGGAGCTGTTCTCAGAAGAAAAGGAGGAAGGTGAAATGGTGTTTATGGTGAGTGTGGAAATATGGCGAAGAGTGGCGTACAAACAAGTAGCACAGAAAATTGCAATGGCACTTGAGGCACCTACATCCACCCCAGTTCCCTTCTTTAAGGAGGATATGACAAAGGTACCCACATCATTGTGGACTACTAGCCCCTATGACGTGGGGTGCATAAAAAGTATAGGGGGAGTAAGGATAACATTGAAAAAAGGTGCAATACTCCCCAGAGTAAAACAGTACCCACTATCAAAAGAGGCAGATGAGGGCATATATGAAACCATAACGGCCCTTATAGATAATGGCATATTAGTCCCCTCAGAATCACCATGTAACACGGCTGTATACCCAGTGCGCAAGGCTAAAGGGGGGTCTTGGCGCTTCATACAGGATCTCAGGCCCTTGAACAACATAGTAGAAGCAGAATACCCCATAGCCGCAAACCCGGCCACAATAAGCATCACGATTTACAGTGATCGACCTTAAAAATGCTTTCTTCTCAATACCATTGCACCCAGACTCACAAGATCTGACAAGCTTCACTTACAGAAACACAAAGTGGAAACACACCAGATTGCCACAAGGGTATTGCGAATCACCCTCAATTTTCAACAGAGTAATACAGATGGATTTGGGTAACATTGAAGTGGAAAGCACAGTGTTGCAGTATGTCGACGACATAATAATTTGCAGTACAAACGAAAGAACATGCAGAGAGGACTCATTAAAGATGTTGACAATATTGGCTGAAAAAGGTTACAAGGTAGACATGGAAAAGTTACAGTACTGTCAAGAACAGGTACTTTACATTGGTCAGCTCATATCCCAACATGGAAGAAAGATTGCACCACAAAGAGCACAGGCCATTTCAAACACACCAGTGCCGCAAACAGTGAGGGAACTGCAGCAGTTCCTAGCTCTGTGCAACTACTGTAGAGCATGGGTATTTGATTACAGTTCATACATAGGACCCCTGCTTGAGGCGTTAAAGGAAGCTAATAAAGGGGAGAAAAAGTTGGGATGGACAATGGAAATGAAAGAGGCTTTTGATGAATTGAAAGAAGCGATATCAACTGCTCCGGTACTGGCATCCCCAGACTATGAGCGACAATTCTTTATATTTTCACATTGCAACTCAGCAGTAATGAAAGCAGTGTTGGCTCAAAAAAACAAGCATGGGCTACAAACCAGTAGCATTTTACAGCGGCCACTTAGATCCTGTGATGTTAGGTCATTTCCCTTGCGAACAAGGTCTCGCCAAAGCTGCTTTTGCGGTAGAGAAAGCATCAGCAATCACCATGGGGTGCCCAACTACACTGTTTGTGGAACATGCACTATTTGCGATATTGAATAAACCCAAGTCCACCCTAACCACGCAAAGGGCATCAGGTTATGAGATCATTTTATCCAGAGCTGAACTATCAATTGTTAGATGTAGCACGGTCAACCCTGCAAGGTTCCTAGCAGAAGTAATTGAGGAGGGAGACTATGCCCACGACTGTACGCAAATAACTGAAATGTACTCATGTACTAGAAAGGTTGAAGAGAACGCACTAGAGGGAGGTGAGCTCCTGTTCATTGATGGGTCATCAACTATCGACCAAAGGGATGGTATAAGGAGGACTGGGGCAGCAGTGGTAAAAATGATGGAGGTACCGGTGTGTGTGGCAATGAGATGTGTACAACTACCACAGCATTATTCCGCTCAAGCAGCAGAATTGATTGCACTGATCTTGGCGTTGAAGGAAAGCTTTGACAAACGAGTGACCATATATTCCGACAGCGCATATGTTACGTCCACTGTCCACTCAGGGCTGTCGAAATGGAGGAGAAGAGGGTTTAGGAGAGCTGATGGCACTACAGTGCAACATGCCCTCCTATTGGCTGAACTAATTGAAGCAATAAATGACCCCCAAGAATTAGCTTTGGTCAAATGCACCGCACACACCAATGGTGAAGACCACATCTCAAAAGGGAATGCAGCAGCAGACGCACATGCGAAGTATGCTGCATACTTTGGTGAGATATGGAACCCCCCAGAGTCACAGAGAGGGAGAGGGAGGGGAATGGCTAAGGAGATGTTGATAAGAGAAGGTTACACCCATCTCCCAGCCACACAGATAATGGAGCTACAAGCGGCTGCACCAATGGCAGAAAAAGAAATATGGCTAAAAAGAGGATGCACAATGTCACCAACCGACGCACTATGGCGCCAGGGTGACACTGGAAAGATTGTAATACCACTGGCACTATTGAACACCGCCCTGAGCCAACTACATCACCCAGCCCACACAGGCAAGGAAGTAATTGCAGCACGAATTAGGGAAGACTGGTTCTGCCCCGAGTTAAATTCTCATGTGTCAAATTTTATCAGCAATTGTCTCACATGTCAACAGTTTACGGCCGGTCACACTATCAAGGTGATAAGAGGTACTATACCCCGGCCAGAGGGACCTTTCCGACATCTCCATATTGACTATGTTGATATGATCAACGTATGTCAAGGAAATAGGTATATGATTGTAGTAGTATGCCCATTCTCGAGGTGGATTGAAGCAGGGCCCTGTTCACACCCAGATGCATTTAGAGCAGCTAAATTCCTAGTGAGGGAGGTCTTCCCCAGGTGGGGAGTGTGCGAGGTACTGAGGTCAGACAATGGCCCACATTTCGCAAACAAAATGTTCCAGCACATCACATCCTTGCTGAACATCAAGCATAAATTTGCATGTGCATACCACCCACAGGCCAACGGTATATGTGAACGCCTGAATGGCCTATTAAAGGAGGCAATTGCAAAAATACAGCAAACAACAAAGAAGAGTTGGTTGTATTGCCTTCCACTAGCCCTATTTGAGCTAAGGAATAGACCAGGTTCCGACCACCACCTCACCCCTCACGAGGTGGTTACCGGACGTCAAATGCGCCTTCCCCTAACGCCAACATCAAGAGCATTTACCGACCACGAGAGTACTGCAGATGTCCTTGGTGATGAAATGTACCAATATGTGTCTTCTTTTATTACTAGTGTAGTGTTTGTGTCTCAACAGCTCGAGCGCACGCGGGGCGGGTCTAACAGCGATCAACAAGAAGACGTGGATAAATAATTGGAAAAGGAAAGACTGTGCAAAGTTGCTAAAGGTGACCACGTACTACTTCGCAATTTCAACAGAAAGTGGAACAGTCCACGATTCACTGGCCCCCATCTGGTAGAGGAGGTATCAACGAGAGCAGTAAAGCTACAGGACAAACGTGCCTGGAACCACCTACACGACGTAAAGATCTACAAACTCCAGACCCGCCCCAGCGCCATCGACAGGGCCACTGGAAGAACAACAACAGCGTCACCAACGGAGGAAGAGACTTCTACCACAACTAACGGCCTAAGTGTCCCCATACCCTGCCACCCCCCAGATTCCCCAGAGACAACTACAAGAAAAGAAAGGGGTGATCCCCATACCGCCCACCCCATGGTTACACGATCAAAGGGTAAAGAGACTTCCGCCAGTTGAGCCCCAAACCCTCTGCCCATTGACCCCCTACCCACTGTAGTAATAACTGAACTGAAGGACATTGTTTTGCACATACACACATGTAAACACCTGAATGTTCTCTTTCTTTTCTCTCGCACATGCAGGTACAGCGTATTATTGTACTGTTAAGAAAGTAGATAACTAACCAATTCACTGCCCAGGAGTAGATGGTACCCTCAGACGATAATTACCTGGAAGAATTGTCACACCAATTTGTGTATGAAATAAAACGGCCAACGTACCTGAAAAGAAGGAGGGTACGTGTCTACTACACAGCCTTCCTCTTGGCCATAGAACATTCAATGCCCCACCTCCAACCGTACTTGCCCGCCCTAAGAGATAGATCGCTTAGATTGGCGTGGGAATAGCTCTTTGCCTGGGCACTGAATGACTACCTGATAGGGAGAGCTTAAAAAACGACAACTAACATCAATAACAAGCATATTAAGAATTTTCAGGCAGGCAACTGTAACGTCGCAAGAATAAGCTGCCGGACTGCAGCAAGGTAAGAGCAAAATGCCGGTGAAATTAGCATCTGTAATAAAATTGAAAGGGATTTTAATGATCACCGGGTTCTTGGCTGCCTCTGTATGGCAGTACAGCTATGCTATTGATATTATTGCTGTACCCAAACCTAATGCACCCCCACCCCCAGCTGCAACAGGTGTTACGTCAGGTGGTACTAGTAAAATCCCACACAAGGAAAATAGAGTTAAACGCAGCACATACTCAGATAATAAAGGCATTAACAACTACATACAAGATTCAGCACACATCTCAAACAACATATGGTACCAACACATGACCCACATAGGTAAGCAGACAACAGAAGACAGCTGCTACGTTTGCTCATTGATCCCATACGCCATGAGCGCTTCTCGAACATTTGTTGCCACGGAGATAGATGGAAAAATAGCACGATGTATAATATACCTGGCACTGTTCCAGACGAAAGGAAGATTTCAAGGGACAGTGGTGCAACTGGTGTGGAAAACACGAGATACATATCCATATGAAAACAACTTCCTCAAGACTTATTTGAGTTACCACAAGAGCAGTTTATATGCTGAAGGATTCAGATGCATAACAAGTGGTCCTGAAAAAGGAGAAACAAAGAAAGTAACACTGCAGTACCTACCATGTGATTGGTACGCCACTGAAGTCCCTGGTAAAAACGGATGTTGGGAAAGATCACTGATGATAATAACAGGGAAGGTGTACATGAACAACAAATGGGACATAGGAGTGGTTGGCAGCAACATGGTAACAAGAGAAAATATTTCAACTATTGATGGACATAACCATAGATGTTGGATGACTTGGATCAAGTATGTACCCATGCTCACGTGGATGGAGAAGGATGAAGACCCAATAACAATACTGCAGCTAACTGCGCCTAAGGTATGCTACCAAGATAAAGGAGAGGTGGATGTAGGATACAACACCAACTGTGAAAGCGTGATGGAGTTACCTGAGGGGGGAGCAGGAACAGCAGTAGTAATGGACCATTACTGGGCCTGTGGAGACAAGGCGTACCACACACTGCCCCCTTTGTGGAATGGTGTATGCACTATAGTACACGTTAATGTACCATCACTAGTGGTACCCCAGAAGCATGAGAATATGGCGAATTTCCCCAAGATGAATGAAGGGAACAAAAGGAAGAGGAGATCTGCACAGCCTCGGAAAGGGCCAGAGAACCGACGCAACGGCAACTACACTGTCCTCAACAGAAGGAAAAGACAAGGAGAACCTCTGACAGGAAATTACCTGTGGGGAAGGTCGGAAACAGCACTCACCTCAATTCCGCCGGAACACAGACTATTCAGCAGAGCAGCTATGTTCTTCTCCTCAATAATACATCCTGGACTGCAGGCCTACGCAAACGCAAAATGGCTCCAGATAACTAGGTGGGAACTAATGATGACAATTAACTCTACAGTAAATGGATTCAACGCAATAAAAGAGGAATTGCGAGCAGTAAGAATGGTTGCACTACAGAACAGATATGTACTGGACCTCCTCACAGCAATGGAAGGAGGAGTTTGCGCAAAGATAGGACAATCATGCTGCACATGCATTCCTGCTAATGATGCTGACAATGGTACACTCACGGAAGCTGTATCACAATTGGCCCAGATGCACTCAAAAATGATGGATGAAAGTAAAGGTGTGAAAAAGGATGAGAGCTGGTTTTCAATATTATGGTCATGGATGCCATCTTGGCTGTCAGATGGACTGAAGATTATAGTTGGATGTACTATTTTGGCTGGAGCTACACTGATCATAATAAGATTTTGGAAGGCCCGGAAGGCACGCACCACAGACGAGATGATCGAAATGGTTGGTATACACCTCTTGATGCCAACAGATGACGGCCAACACACAGGCACAATCATAAAAGAGAGAGAGAAGTTGCGCAACCAGAACATCACCAACCACCTGACCCACCATCTGTGAAGCTCGAAAACCCAAGAAACCCAAGGAGCTACATAGGGAAATGGGTATACTGCACTCCTGGAGGAACCTGTGAATATATGTATTGGTCATTTGAAGACCATGTTAACCACTATGGACATTTGGGAGGAATAACTAAAATATGGAGAGTAAGAGGAGATAAAGAAAAGGATATGTTTGTGGTCGACAAGTCGACCAGAGGGGGGACTGAAGTGGGAGAATGGAAGAACAGGCTCCCGCCCTTCCCCTCTCGTGCTTCGCCTAGAGGATCACGGCCTAGACACCCACCACGAGAGGAGTTTGCCTATCTACCAGACGACCAAATACCCTGGTACAGGAACATACGGATGTGCCCATCTACCTGCCCAGCAGCCCGCCCTGTCCATACCGACACCTGCGGTACGGATCAACTCGACTAAACCTACACGTCGTTAGAGATGCCATGACGACCTAGCCAACGGTCAGCACACCTGTGCAAACATGCACACCGGACACTCCCACACCAATCCACACGAAGAATATACTCAGTGCTATGACGTAGGCGACAGACATACTCACGGACGTGCATCTTTATTATTTTCCACATAGGCTCTCAAAATGCAGAAACGCAAGACGCATCATGAACTTATCTAAAAAGGCTTGCTCACGCTTCTTCTAAGAACCATGTACCATAATGAAGAATATAACGGAGACACGATACTGAGGATAGAGCAATATGATACCGTAACCTAAAGCGCTCTGCATCAAACTGTTCCACCTATGCACCAGGCCCAAGTAGGCCGCAAGCAAAAGCTTCCATGAACATTGAATGAGCAAGAACTGGGTTGCTGACCCTGCAAAATGAGCCCGGCGAAAGCACACCGCCAAGGGCACGATGTTGCAATCTCGCACGCTGCAAGCCAACGCCAAGGTCGCACCTGCAAGATAAACCAGGCACACAGTAGGAAAAACAATATTAATTGTGTTGAATCTTGCCTCAAACACGGTCCCACCTCACGTGACAAAGCCAAACCTGACAAGATGCCAAGCCCAGGAGGAAGGAGACGCCTGAATCCCACGTTTCAAGACACAGGCAGATACAATTAAAAGACTAATTGGACATCTGCAGCAGTGGGAGTAGTCGACCTCCCAACATATGAATAAATCCTCACATTGTTTACACCTACCCGTAGTAAAACATTGTTGCAAATTACAGGTGCACCGCGAGCTGGTTAGAGCGATAGTCCCAGACTGGGAGGCTCGCGAGCGGACCAATCAGAACATGGGGCTCCTATCACTGACGCCATTAACATTGACCAATCCTCAGAGGTCTTCATGTAACAACTTTCATGTATCAAATTGAAGGGACAGCCCAGGTATACCACCTGACTAACCCTCAACCACTAACACCGTTCTCTATATGTGTGCTATACTAACCCTACCACTCGAGTAACCAATCCAGAGTGGAGATAGGTTTTTTGCTAAACTTTCCAAGTGACGCAAGTAGCGCGTCATACTAAGGTAAAAAGGTCCTGCGAGCCCCACGATTGTGTGTGTGTCAGGACGGACGCGTACGCTCCTTGACCCATCCCTGCCGTTTTGTCTAATAAACAGCAGAGTCACCTTGCTTCTTGCGTGTGTCTCATACTCTATCTCTTTTGGGATATACGGGAGGAGTT
Source organism: Ambystoma mexicanum (assembly GCF_040938575.1). NCBI lineage: Eukaryota > Metazoa > Chordata > Amphibia > Caudata > Ambystomatidae > Ambystoma > Ambystoma mexicanum. The sequence continues at coordinate 861,024,370 of NC_090933.1, forward strand.
GGGGCCTCCCTGCCCGGAGGTCTGCGGACGGCCCGGCCCACCCCGGCAGAATTTCCCCCCCGACACACTGGAGGAAATGTCCTGGCGATTCAAATAAATCCGCCGGGAGGTTGGGTAGGCTTTAATGAGGTTCTGATAATTAATGTTTACGATCCCCCAGGTGAGCAGAATACAGAACCTATTGGGGATATATTGGACACCTTGTTGAGCGCTTGGTGTACGGCAGATAATAAGTCAGCTACCATACTCTGTGGAGATTTGAATGCGAAATGCCTTGATCTGGAAGGGTGTGGGACTTACAGATATGTCCAGAATATGTGTGATATGTCCCGGCCCAAGAGTAATAACAAAGGTATACTCTGGCTTCATATCCTTAGAGAATGGAACCTGACTATACTAAATGGCCGCGTAAGGGGGGACATACCAGGGAAATATTCTTGTTCAGTGGGGGAAAAATCTGCAGTCCTTGATTACATGGCCGTGTCAGAGTGTTTCCTGCACACGTTCTGCAACTAAACATCAAGTTGAATGATTTTAGTGACCATGGTACACTCACACTATGTATGGAGGGTGGGGGGGATAGCACTAAGGTGGACGCCTGTAGAGAGCTGACAACTAACCAACCGGGCAACAAAATTAGATGGACCAAAAGATCCATTGAAAAAATGACTACCATTACATTTCCTAGCGATAAGACCATTAAGCAATTAATGTGGAATAAGAGCCCAGAGGAAATTGAAAGCTGGATCACCCACCTAACACTCTCACTCTTCAAAGCTAACTCTACCCCGGGGATGATCTGGAAAAATGGTGGTACGCAAATATTTGATGCAAACATTAGAGACCAGAAACGCCTCATGCGTCGAGCCTTAAGAGAAATCAGAGCACATAAATCTGTTAATGGTGTGGTGGACACATTTAACCTTGAGGCATTAGAGATAAAACGCAAATATCGTAGCTGGCTAAAAAGGTATCGCCAGCACCAAAAGAGCAGCCAATGGCAAATGTTTGCTGAAGGCCTATGTAGCAAAAATAGCCGTAGGATTTGGCAAATACTGACACGTGCGGGGGGAGAACAGAAGCTGAACGTCTTGAATCCTATTTCGGGTGAAAAATGGGTCGAATATATCTCCAATAAATTTCACAGAGAGTACACGAACAACACACAAAGTAGTACAGAGGTTTCTAGTTGGCCACTCGCCCTTAGTTATAGGTGCATAAAACAGACGATTTTGAATCTAAAATCTTCTAACGCCCCAGGACCAAATGGCCTGGCCAATGAGGTATTGAAGCAGGACCCACATAACTGGGCGCAGATATTACTCATACTCTATTCTAGGATCTGCAGAACCTGCCAAATCCCTTCCTCTTGGAAGAAGTCTGTACTAATACCAGTCTATAAAAAGGGGGAGAGATTTTTACCTGCCAACTACAGTCAACTCTCTATGCTCGATGTTAGTAGTAAAATCTTTAACACCTTGGTCCTTAAAGAGATTGAAAATTGGGTCATGGAAAGACAGATTTTGCACTATGCACAAACAGGCTTTAGGCCAGGGGCAGGTACTACCCATAACATCAGCTGATTAATAACACCATGAGCTGTAAAGATGCCACATTATATATTGCCTTTGTAGACTTCACCAGTGCTTTTGACCTGGTGGGGCGGGACATATTGTGGCTTAAGCTAAAAGAAATGGAGTGCCCTAGCTGGATATTAAACATCCTGATAGCCCTGCATAGTAACACCTCCACTAGGGTCCGCCTTAACGACAGGGGGGAGGTATCAGAGCAGAGGAGTCAAGCAGGGATGCGTAACAGCACCCATGCTATATAACCTATATATAGCAGACTTACTAGACCGCTTGGCATCTAAATCAAATTGTCCACCGAAATTGAAGGAAATTCCTATTACGGGAATGCTATATGCAGACGACCTGATCCTATTTGACCGTACTCTATCCGGTATCAAGAACCTACTTAATGAACTTCAGGTTTACTCAGCACAACTGGGATTGGTCATAAACCTGGAAAAAACAAAAATAATGGCTATTGCAAGAAAAGGGCCAAGGCGGTCTGGCATTGATACCAATCTGGGAACTATTGCTGTGGTGGAGCAATACCCATATTTGGGGCTGGATTTCAAGGCGCTATCAGATTACGAAGGCATTATTAGAAATAAAAAAAGGAGAGCTAAATCGCTCACCCTCCAGGCCTGCAGATTTGCTAAGGGGACTGCAGGTTTTAGTATGGCTGGTATTATGAAGCTGTACCAGCAGTGCTTTGTCCCTGCAGTACTATATGGCTTGGAGGCCTTAGCAATGCAAGACTTGACGTGGTTAGATAC